>NC_137885.1:10089478-10119478 GCF_963924005.1 Protomyctophum bolini
GTATAGGTATCATTTCACGTGCACTCTCCAAACGCACACTACACATCTTGGATATTATGTAACGTAATGGTATATTTGATTATGTTAAAGAACGCACAAGCATGCACTGCACAGGAATTCTGAATGTTTATACTGGAGAGAGAGAGACAGACAGACAGACAGACAGACAGACAGACAGACAGACAGACAGACAGACAGGAGTTAAAAGGGAGAGAGAGGGGAGGAGAAATGAAGCAACGTGTGAAAGAAGAGGGAGTGAGTCAGAGAGAGATATAGAAAGAGGAAGGGAGAGATTATATGTTCAGGAAAGGAGGGGAAAATATCTGTTATGAGAGAGAGAGAGAGAGAGAGAGAGAGAGAGAGAGAGAGAGAGAGAATGAATGAAGTGTGTGAGTGGTTCCTTTGTACAGACTGACTGACGCCAGATGGCTTCTTCTAATAAATATTCAACCTTAACTCAACTTCCCACATAACTTAACTCTCTCTCTTAACTCTCTCTCTCTCTCTCTCTCTCTCTCTCTCTCTCTCTCTCTCTCTCTCTCTTTTGCCAGCACACCCACACAGTTCTGGGCCAGTGAAATGATTACAGTTGAGCAAACACGAGAGAGAGAGAGAGAGTGTGCGCGCGCATGTGTGTGTGTGTGTGTGTGTGTGTGTGTTTGTGTGCACGGCAGAGGAAACGGTCTGACAAGGTCTTGTATACAGACAGATATGGTGGCAGCATGTGGTGAAAGCTCTGTGTGCGTGCGTGAGTGCGTGCGTGCGAGATCAATTAAAAAATGTAATCTTTGTAGTCCAACTCATTCATGTTTGACACAAATCAGTTTTAACTCTGTATTATGGTCCAATGGACCAATAATGACCCCCTCATTGACACTTATTAGCCCGCCGAACCCCATTTGAAAAGCTACACCATGGGACACCCATAAGAGCAGATTCTCACGGCTCTAGCAGTGATTCTCAACCATTTTCATTCCAAGGACCCCCAGACTGACAGCATGAGGCGTCAAACACCCATTTGATGGCATTTCTATCTCTGGGACCCCATTTATATTGTCAAAATCTATGTTAATTCAACTTTGAGAGTGTGAGTTACAGACCCATAAGGTCCATTTGGTTCCTATCTGTCATTTAGCTGGGGACCCCCTGGAACTCCCTCAAGGACCCCACTTTGAAAACCACTGCCCTATATAGGCCTAGACCCCACTTTGAGATACCACAGCTGAACCTACCATTTGTATAGAGCGTCGCAGGCTCAGGAAATGAATCCTAATGCATTTTTCCCATAGACATTTCTAAAAGTAGGCCTATTTATTTTAAAGACCTTTTAAACGTCGTACGAAGCCAACTCGAGTCGTGACAAATCATGGCAACAAACACAATATTTTGGACCAAACAAATAATTACAGAGAAGAAAAACAACAACAAAAAAGTGTTGTAACGTGCCGTTTTTTTCTACTTTCTAATTCTTTGTTTTGGCCCAAAACATTGTGTTTATTGTCATGATTTGTCACAACAAGAGTTGGCTTTGTCCGCGGCGTAAACGTCTTTAAATGAATACTTTCTGAAAAGTCTATGAGGAAAATGAACGGGGATTTATTTTCCGGGTCTCTGGGCTATATTCTGGGGGAACATTAACAAAAAACCAAAAACTCAATGATGTTGAAAAGCCATGTTCTGGGTTTGTAGTGTTGTTTTCTGCTGTATGTAGTTTGTTGGACTTAAAGATGGAGTGCTGTTATTTTTTTCCACCATAAAACATGATCATCAGGTATTATTACAGCATTTGTTAAAATGGTTTTTTGTGGACACGCCCACCAGTTCATTAAGTATGCCTGCTTTGCCTGGTGGGTGGTGATCCACCTGAACTGACGCCACACCCACAGCTGTTATTGTATGATAAAGACAGACGGGCGTTAGGGGAGCGGATGATGTTGTGATGTCACTAGTCACTATATTTCACTGTTTTCTTTCATTGGCATGTTGTTTCAAGAAACCCTAAATACAGACAACATTGCATAACAATCCCACCAAGGGGTCTAATGAAGTATACTGTCACCTCATAAACACATAAGAACTGGAAATACAAAACTCACGACACTCTTTAAGTTGGAGTATACGTGCCTCACTGACATAAAACTACAAGCCACATGTCTGCCGAGTACTTTGAATGTATTTTCATGTCAATGCTTTTGTGCTTCTGTAAAGTAAAATGTGAGAACACGCAGGCCTTTTACAGGCCTTTGACAGTGTATATATTTACACCACTGCACCTGGTGGGTTGATATCCTTCAGTAATGACCCAGTCTTCACTCCAGAAGGGGGGGGGGGGGGGTCCTGAGGCAAATAAATATGGAATTAGCTTGTAGATTCTTCAGGCCGTTGTGGCCTAGCAACTGCCTCCCCATCACCATCTGTTCACCTACAGCCTCACCCCACATTAGACCTGAATAACACACGCACACACACACGCCCGCGCGCACACACACACACACACACACACACACACACACACACACACACACACACACACGTCACCTCACTCCATCACCTGAGCGGAGGAGAGGGCGCGAGACGGAGGCCCGCCTGATCACCCCGCCATCTTCTTTTTGTCTGCGCAAGATAAACTGTCCTCATTAAAGAGACCCTCACACACACACACACACACACACACACACACACACACACACACGTGCACGTGTTTGTACTACTATACTTGGGAGGACCTCAGAGTTTCAGTGTGCCATTTTTTATGAATGGCACTTTTCGAAATTATAACCTTAACCTGCATCTTTTCCTAATTGAAAACCTAAATTAAAAAAGAAAAAAAAATGACCATCAAACATTGCTGTTGTGAGGACTAGAATTATTGTCCTACAACAACGTCTATTTCTCAGATCAACTATACTTGTGGGGACCTCACAAGCATCGTAATACAAGCACACACACACACGCGCGAGCGCGCACACGTGCACACACACCACCGCTATCACCTTCCACCACCCCCGATCGTTTTATTTTTTAATAAGAATATTCATCGCGCAATATTAGGCTATTAGTCTACACAGGATTTTGACAAATATCGCTCAGCTTGCACGGAGGGGAGAGAAAATATTTTGGCACATTTTAATTTTTTCTCCCTGATGTGAAAATGATTGCATTAAACACGAGAGATGTCGCAATTTTTTTCTTTTTTTTCTCCGTTTCTTCCAACTGTGTGAAATAAAAGCACTTCAACACGCAGACAGCATGTCAACTTATTTATTTATTTCCTTACTCGGATGTTTTACTTAAGTAAAAGTATTCATTACCATGGTGTAGAAATTGTTCAAGTCATATTCTAAAATGTGGCATCATCAAGATACTTACTTTCACTCACGAGTTTTGAAAATTTGACAATCTTTCAAAAGTAACTAAAGTAGTGGCACAGTGGCACAGTCGGTAGTGCTGTCTCCTCACAGCTAGAAGGTCCTGGGTTCGATTCCCGTTGGGGACGCTGGGGGTGTGTCCTCTCCTCGGCGTCATCAGTGCCCATACCCGAGGCGGGGGTTGGCGAAAGGGCCTTTCTGTGTGGAGTTTGCATGTTCTCCCCGTGTCCCCTATAGGGTAGGTATACCCTCACAAAAAACATGCAGTAATCCTGGTCTCTAAAACTACCTCCCCCTGGGCAGCCGGGGCGCCTGATGGAGGGGAAAGGAACTGGTCGGAATAACGTGTTCCTTCCACGCGCTACATCCGGCCGGGGAAACTCCCCCCTGTCAGGTGAAAAGAAGCAGCTTGGACTCCTCATGCATAGAAGGAGGCATGCGGTCAGTCCGCTGCCCTCCCCATGTACGCAGAGGAAGTGTAGCGCCCAGGATTACATTAGATAATTGACACTGGGTGAAAAAAATGGGTTGCAAAATCGTGGGCTAAAAATGTATAATAATTAAAAAAAAAGTATACAATAGGGCTTTGTTGATTAATGCATATTTGTAATACTAATCAAATAGTAACTAAAGCGGTCAGATAATTATCATGGAGTTAAAAATCACAATGTTTGCCTCTGAGACGCAGTGGAGTCGATTTTTGTATTGGGGGGGGAAAAAATGTAATATTCAAAGTAAAGTCAAATATATAGCCGACCGCAAAATTGTACTCAAAGGGAACCTCCAAAATGACCCTTACTTCACCCCATGGTGACTTGAATTCATGGCTATTTATGGGTGAACTAAATCGCTTCTAAGTAGAGTACTTTATTAAATGTACATAGGTACTTTACAGTTTACACCACTGGTAACACTTCACCCCAGACAGGATGTCATGTCAATTAATTAGTTCTCAGGCAGAAAACTCTCATCTCCATATTTTCTTGTATTTCATAAATGAAGTATATATATAGTGAAAGTATGAAAAGGGTAAAGATTTTGGGTCATACGTGGTTTCTACCCGACAGCGACCGTATCTTTTCTTTGCTGTCAGTCTGTGATGGCGTGGAGTCGACAGGAAGTGACAGACATGCTGAGATGAAGCTTAATTAGCATTGTCGCCACATTCATAGTAACCTGAGAATCACTGGAAATGGCACGTGTGTGTGTGTGTGACGTGTGTGTGTGTGTGTGTGTGTGTGTGTGTGTGTGTGTGTGTGTGTGTGTGTGTGTGTGTGTGTGTGTGTGTGTGTGTGTGTGTGTGTGTGTGTGTGTGTGTGTGTGTGTGTGTGTGTGTGTGTGTGTGTGTGTGTGCGTGCGTGCGTGCGTGCGTGCGTGCGTGCGTGTGTGTGCTTGGGTCTGTATAACTAAAGAGATTTTTCATAAAATAAGATAAGGATGCATATTGAATCAAGGAATTAAAACATCGAGGTTCACACGATATCCTGCGTAGAGATGTTGAAATGACCCTTTTAAACATTGTTTGCTGTTTTCATAGACATGTCTGCTTGTTTATCTCACAAAATCTGGCAACACTTATAGACGCAATCAATCCCCATAGATGCAACCCCCGCCCATGTAATGGCATTTCTATCTCTGGGACCCCCAATTTTTATTTGTTTGTATAATTTAACTCTGAGAGTGTATACAAATGGAAACTCTGAGAGTTGTACACTCTCAGAGTTACAGACCCATAAGGGTCCATTTGGTTCCTAACTACTGTATCATTTAGCTGGGGGACCCCCTGGAACTCCCTCAAGGACCCCTGGGGGTCCCCGCACCACATTTTGGGAACCACTGCCATCAAACAACACCATTCAGAGACCTGAGCCCTTGTTAAACCCTAAAACAAACATCATAACTTCCCCACAAAAAAACCCCTCCACTTGGACTGGTCCGGTCTGTGACATCATCAGAGATGCCACCAATCATATATAATGGAGTGCATTGGGGGCGGCGGCCTATTAAACATGGTGCTTTGCATGGTGAGTAGAGCATGGAGAAGGAAAAACAAACAAACTATTAGTTCTTAAGGCCTATTCATACTCCAGTTTTAGGTGATAAGGTGACCACCAAAAGGGTGGTGTGATATTTTGTGGCCAGGTGTATTTTCCTGTGGTCAAGTAGGACTAAATAATAATAAAGAAATCACCGTAAAATTTGGTAAACAAATACGTATTTAGCCGACTGTTTGAATGCCCCTGCCCCCTGTCAAGAATAGCTAAAACGAAAGAAAGCTATTTTTTTAACAACCTAACTAACACATGAAGGAAAAAAAACTTATTGTAAGCCTTGCCGTGCTTATCACCTGTTGCTGTAGCGTGAAGCAGCTTGATGTACAAGTACACCCCCTGGACATGACGCTAGCATGTCGCAGGGACAATCCAACCCTTGATACTGAGTGCCAGGCAGGGAGGCACTGGGTCCCAGAGTCTTTGGTATATCGAACCCCGATCTCCCAGTCCCATGGCGGACACTCTAACTCTAACCACTGATCTGGTTCTGTGCTTCTCTCCTAAAGGCTATCGGAGTGACACCCATCTCTCCATGGGCGGTGGTGGTAGCCAAGGTCAAGGTCATCAAAGACTCCACTGGTCCAGTTTCCATGTGGACCACCCTAGAGCCACCTGGACCAGCATGAACCCCCTGTACGCAGAAGGTAGGCAACACAAACCCTATATGTATAATGAACACATTTAGACCTAAAAAAGATGTCCCTGTCAGTGGTGCTCAACCTTTTTCATGTGTAGGACCTCCAGAATTATCTGTATTTGCCCGCGGACCCCAATATGAAAATATGTTGTTCCGGGTACTCCCACTCCTTTCGCTCTGAAAGAATATTATATTCAAAGGATTTTTCAAAAATAGCATAATGCTTTAAATCACCAAACCACCATCCTGAACCGTTGGAAATTCACTCTCAGCTTCACCCAGCTGCATGCAGGTTGCTCAGGTGCTCATGACGAGCTGTTGGCTTACACACAGCTGAGCTTGTAATTGCCTGCATGTCTGGGTCTCTCTGTGTGGGACGGACGGATAAAAAATGCCTCTGGCGATAAAACGCGCCCCAAATTTGCACAGTGTATACAGAGTTTGGAAGCGCTCGTTGCCTTTAACACAACGGCTGCTGCCTCCTAAGCTGACTCCGCCAGACGGTGACAGTAGAGAGTATACACAGGGTCCCTACTCCCCTGGGAGCATGAGGGGGGAACCATGTGTACTCTCAGGTGGTATGAAGAACCGCCAAGTGATCTCCAACGAGCGCTTCCAAACTCCCAACACTTGGGAAAAAGTATCACCTTCATGGAATTTCTTGAGAGAAAGTATAGCTCATAAAATGTGGTTTGATGAGAACACAAACACTTGCCGATAGAAAGAGAATACTGTAATTCAAGCTTTTCGTACACAGCTTCAGTGTTGCTGAGTTTTTTCGCTGCTTAATGCAGTACAATAAGATATAGGACTTTTCTGTCTGGATGTATGGGCTGTCAATGGTATAGGTGTTGCAACTCTAGATTCAACCCATTAAAATCCCCAAAAATCTATATGTCTACAAGGTGTCAGCTTGTAGATCTGCTATTTTCGGAATAGAGGTTTTGTGTAGGCGGAGTGTTGGGTGGGGGGGCAAGTGCAGAGCCAGAACCAATGTGTAGTGGGGGGGTCCCTGCTTCATCTCTCTCTCTCTCTCTCTCTCTCTCTCTCTCTCTCTCTCTCTCTCCCCCCTCCCTCCCCCTCTCCTCTCCCCCCTCCCTCCCCCTCTCCTCTCCCCCCTCTCCTCTCTCTCTCTCTCTCTCTCTCTCTCTCTCTCTCTCTCTGTCTCAGTTAACAACGTAGAAGACGCCTGTTGAAACACAGTGATTCCATGTTGTGCGTGCGTGTGTGTGTGTGTCTAGTGTGTGCGCGTGCACGCCTATCAGAGGGCTTATCTCTCACAGCTCTGATTATGACAGCAGAGGAAGAGAGGGAATTTACTCATAAACCACCTCATATCCTGATCTGCTCTCTCTCTCTCTCTCTCTCTCTCTCTCTCCCCTCCTGAACGGTGTGTAACCGGAACAGGGTCATGTCTGCACTGTTGTTTTGGCGTGCGCGCGCCCACGTGCGTTCGTGCGTGGCTACACGTAACAAACTCAGCCTCGGACAGGAACAAAAGAGGAAGTGAGAGGCTGTGCCTGCCACACACACACACACACACACACACTGAGCCCCATTAGCTGGGAGGTTTTCTCTGTTCAGTGGTTGACTTAAGCTCAGGCTCAGAGAACATGGGCCCTCCTCTCTGTCCGCAAAAGTAAAAGTACCGTAGCAATACCACAATGTAGAAGTACTCCAGCTACTTCCCCCCCCCATGCAGTCCAAAAGGACAGCAGCAGACATGGTTATATTTAACGTGACGTCCATCTCAGGTATGAGGAGGTATACTGTTTTCTCAGGCCACAGGTGGAAAATAATTAGCTTGTGTTCAATGTTTAACCTGTTGATGTACCTGCTGTCACAACGGTGGCTACAGATTAACACGTTCACCTGAACCAAGAAACCTGCACAAACAAAATTGTGCTCACGTACAGCTACAGCCAAGTGCGTTGTTACTTTGCACCACTGACCCTGACCCCATCCGTGGTCTCCCCCCCACCCTGTCTCCCTGGAATGGTGGGAGTGGTCTCACATCCAAATTAAATGGTCAATGAAGCACGTCGTACTGTACATCCACAGTTTAAAAGGCCAGGTGCTGGACAGAGACAACGAGTCCGTTTTTGTACTTATACTTCCAGGTGACGTTTGGAGCCTATAGCCTATACAGATAGGATGAGAACATATCATTGTATCTAACTGAAATGATACATAAACAAATGCTATAGGGCGGCTATCGGTATCAGCATTATACAAATGCCATATTTCTTATCGAACTGATATCATATTTTTGAAGGCTGCAGCTCTGAAGTATTCCATGGGGTAAACAAGTTGGAAACATTTTAAGTAAAAACGACATACTACATTTACATTGTTTGAACTATTATGTATAATTATCTCTCTCTCTCTCTCTCTGTCTGTCTCTCTCTCTGTCTCTCTCTCTCTGTCTCTGTGGGACGGTGAGGTTCCCACCGGTCCCGGTCGGTCCAGACCTGTTGTTGACCTAGCAGCTCTATCGGGCTCACACATCTAAACAGCACAAGAGGACAGGAGTAGGAGGGGGGTCCGGAGGGGCGTGGGTCGGGCCCCCTGCACAGGAAGAACTGTTAATTCTCCTGGGATTAGAGAGCAACGTTTGCAATTTAGACAGCTGGCCCATTTATAAGCCCCCCCTCCCCCCCCCCCCCCCCCCCCCCCTCCACCCTGTGTGCAGTCTGCAGCATGGTGGCTATAACTAACCTCCATAACACCCTCCTGGGCCACTGCGCTTCTTAATGAACGTATAGCACCGTGTCCTCTGAAACGCACCGACCCCGATCGAGCGCAAACAGTCGTGGGGAAAGTATCAATATAGGCTATACTGCAAAGAAATACTGCATGTTTACAAGTAAAAGTTTCGGAAATTCAAATATAGTTGAGTAAAAAGTACAAAAGTATTTGCGTGAAATTGTACTTTGAAGTACCAAAAGTAAAAGTGCTCATGGCACAGAATGTCCCATTTCAAGTTTTCATTTTATAAAAATCGCAGATCTACAAGTAGGCGTGCACATTGGCTATTTTCAAATGGCTGAAATGTATACATACTGTACTGAAGTGCTGAAATATATGTTTTGTAAATACTAAATAGCAATCAAAATCTACAGAGTAACTAGTAACTCAAGTGTTGAAATTATCGTAGTGGAGTAACAGTATAATATTTGCCTCTCTGAGAAGTATTGAGAATACTAAAAGTCCATGAAACTTGTAAATACTCCAGTAAAAAAAGGGGGGGAAAACAACTCAAAATTGTACTTGACACAGAATGTACCGTACAGCACCAATACATTCATGCACTTTTCATATTTCAGTGTATTTCACACCTTTTTAGTTGCAACATTTATGGCTATTGCATATTCATGCTAAACATTATGGAGTTGAATATCCGTTATCAATCCTCCCCTCTCAGTGAGGGAGGTGATTAGTGTCAGGAGTGTTTTTTTATGTTCGTAGCCATGCGCTTCTATACTTTGGACGCTGTGTTAAACCTTTCTATAAAGCAGTGGCTCTCAAAGTATAGTTTCCAAGGACCCCCAGGGGTCCTTGGAGGGGTTCCAGGGGCAGTTTCACCACTTTAACCCTACAGTATATAATGCTATTTTCAAAATGTTAAAACATTTTAACAACACAAATCGTGTATGGGCGTCCCTGGCACAAATTATTTTCAAATTAGACATGGCCAATTCAAATACATGATTAATTGAAATGAAACGTTTGAGAAAATGGTACTACTGTTCTGTGCGGTTTATTTAGGCAGTGAGCTCAAAGTTTTATAGAAATGATATTACTTTGCTGAAGTGCCTCATCATGAATTTGGCAAAAGCTGAATGTGGCAATAATTTGTGCCGTTTTGGACTTTTGGCTGATAAGCATTGGTTCATTAGAGATAACATAAATTATATGCCGTCATGGAATTATTACACACGCATGCAAGCACACATGCACACATATATATACATACACATAGCTGTAAAGAAATTAAATACATTTTAAAAGTATTGGCCATGAATATTACCCCTTTTTCAGGGACCCCATGGGGTGATTTTTATTTCTGGTTGTACAATGTGGGGTATTTAAGTGGGTAGTTAAATGAATACACACACACACACGCACACGCACACACAACAATATACTATATAAAAAATGACATTTGTAGATTAATTGAACTGTCGAGATTACCCTGATTAACCACTTAAGTATACAATAATAGTACAATTAGCTGCGCACTTGTGAGCTTGAACTTCAGCTACTTTCACTTTTATATTGTTAAAAAATATATCTTTAATCGTAATCGAGGCACAATGGCCACAATGGTAATAGTGATTTGAAGTCATATCACAGATATCCACCTATAAGTCCCATATACTATAGAGTACCCAAGTCCTGACATCTCATCCCCTGGGTTGTGGAAGTAATGTCTTTATGGAGAGTAACATTGGGTCATCTTAAAATCATCTCATAATATGTATTGTGGACCAAAAATAAACACTGTCACTGTCACTCATATTTGATTGTCTCTATCTGGCGAGAATTCTACAAATTCGGCGGCAGTTTCTCGCCATCCGTTGATTCTTCTTAATATCCAAGTAAAAACGCCGGGATCATTTTTTTTTTTTTTTTTACAATACAGTAGTTTTTATTTGACATATATATTTTTTTAAAGTATGGGAATAAAAAAAAAGCAGTAAAAAAAAAAAACACAACCTAGGTAGGATGTGTAAATGACATCAGACTACCAGGGTATGAACTATGAAGATGTCCCTTCTCCTCGCTGTGATATAAATGAACCATGTGTGTCGCAATAAGCCCTGCATGTCTGCATGCTGGTTGCAGCAGGATTGCAGCAGGCAGGCCGGTAATTGCGGAGGCCACACACACACACACACACACACACACACACACACACACACACACACACACACACACGTCTGGGTCTGGGGGGGGAGGAGGAGGAGAAGCGACCCACCTTCGTGCCAGGTGGGGAGGGTCCTTTGATGAAGACGTTAATTGTTAATCTGTTCGTTACAATGTTGCCAGCAAGACTCGGGGTGCATGAGTGGGGCGCTGGCAGTGGTGGAAATGATACTATCTATAATATACTCTGGTACATCGCAGAGGAAGATATTGCACATTTTACTCCACTATACAATAGTTTAGTAGCTTTACATTATAGTAAGTAAGTTACTGTATTAAAAAACACACTAGCCACTTATAGTCCTATAGTTTAAACTTTTGCATCGTGACACATTGCGAGCTCGTACAGTATATCTGCTATATTTTATATTGTGCCGTTGCTACTTTTATTTTGTCGGTATCTGAGTACTCCTTCCACCACCATGGGGGTGGGGGGGGGGTGTGGGGGGAGTGCAGGGGGCGTTGGGTGGTGGGGTGGGGGTGAGCAGCGGCGGCGGTCTTGGGGGGGCGGTAGGGTGGCCTGGGTTGCTTCCTTCCTCTGACTTCTGAAAGAGTTCCCTCAGGCATGTTGGAGACTCTGTCATATATATACCGATCCAAATCAGTTCACCCTCTCTCTCTCTCCTCCTTACATTTAATTTTCTCTTTTCCGTCTGCCGATCTCCATCGCTCATTTTCTATTCTCTCTCTCTCTCTCTCTCTCTCTCTCTCTCTGAGAAGTTATAGCGCCTAGCAGGCGCGCAGATGCAGTATGTACGCACGCAGGCCCTCCCGATTTCCCTGTCAATGTATTAATTGCGGTTGGAATCAGCGGTATAATGTGTGACTATCTCTCCAGGAACGAGGCCTATACTACGTTGGGCTGCCCTAGAAAGCGCTGCTGGCAGCCGGGAATGGAGGGATGTCAAAAAGCTGACTTTTATAATTTCACTCGGAGAGAGAGTGCAAAATGGAACCAAACGGGTCCGTGCGTTTTCATTTGTACACTCTTAAGTGAGCGAGCATCCATTTTTCATTTTACGTTTCAGATTATTTAACTGCAGACCCCGAGTTTAATGCTGGTTGATTTTTGGAGAGATGGCCCTTGTTGTAGAAACATTTTTACCATCCATACATTAATTGAGGATATCCTCAGCAAGACAACAAAGACTGACACAGCACAATAGGGTAAATGTTTTATATAGAAAATTAAGAAAAAAACACTGATAGACTACAGCTACTCTATTTCGGATCAATCAGACTGTTGACTATATGTGAATAACACGGCCCTGTACTGATTCATAGAAATACATTTATTTTGGGATACATTTTCCATTGAACCGCTTAAAACTGGGACAGCATAGCTATTCAAAATAGCAGATATACAAATACTAAATGGGTTATTATTGGAGGGCTGCGTTTACATCTGAACATCTATGTTCAGATGTAAACCAGACTAACTATATAACATTTACCCGTCATGCATCAAAAGGTCAACACTCCCATGATATGTGGCCTGTATTTCCTCCAGTTTGATATAAAGAATGCATGACACGTAATACGCATATCGTACAGTGTCTTGCATAGATTACATATCTCTGATGAACCTCCAGTTTGATGTAAAGCATGCCCCCATGTTATGCATTTGTTGTGCAATGTCTTCCATATCTTACCGCGGCGGTCCTCAAAGTGGGGTCCGGGGACAGCCTATAGCGGTCCTTGGGGAAGTTCCAGGGGTCCAACGGTTTAAACAATATTTTAAAAAAAAATGCTGTTTGAAAAGATCCCATTTTATTATAAAGATTGCTAACACGTGACAACATATGCATCATATCATACGTCAGAATCTGCGTTAAGAAGTGGGTGAAATTTGTTTCTCTGCAAGCTCGGGCGTTTTGCTTGTTGAGGAGGAGGAGGAGGAGGGGGGGAGGAGGAGGAGGAGGGGGGGGAGGAGGGGAGGAGGAGGAGGAGGACAGGGAGAGCAAAGGAGACAAATCTAATTGTTAAGAAAAACACGTCAATAGACCATATGATTATACCGTGCAGACATTCCTTGTCAATTTGTCCTCGTGTTTGTGTTACTTTAGGCTTGTTTATCTTGACCACGGCATTTAAACATTTAATTTAGATGCCGTGTTATTTAGACAGCTGCGAGGTTCACTGATTACCTGGTGTCATATGTAGTGTCAAATATGCACAGATTTATTATGATAATATATTGTTTAGAGAAGTAGAACTAAGTTCATTATTTAGCTGTGATCCTATAAGTTTACTGAGGCACTATACATTTGATACAGGTATGCGTTTACCTTGCTTATTGTAAGTCACTCTGGATATAAGGGCGTCTGCTAAATGCCTAAATTGAAAATTGTACAGATATATGTCGTATATACACATCGCATATAGACCAGCAGGTACAATATGTACATGAGGTTAGACATAAGGTGATAACACCTTGCACCGTGTAAGGATCCGTGTAATGTCGCCCCCACGTATATATGTAGTCCCCACTGTACAGACCCCCGGCTCACCTCAGGACGACCCATCATGCATTGCAGAAGGTCGTGTTAACCCATTCTGAACGGGAACCCATTTTGGTGTTTAGCATCATGTTATGCTTTAGCTATTGAAAAACAGCAGATCTACAAGCTCGTAGCGCGCCACCGAGTGGCGCGCTATGAGCTTGTAGGTCTGCTATTTTTGAAAAATCGAAGAACGACTGACATTTTTTTAATCTGATCTCAGGTCAGAATGGGTTAATCAGACCAGTGTGTGTTCAGTGGAAACCTCGTATGAATCTGATCTCAGGTCAGAATGGGTTAGGGGAACCAGCAAAGCCTGCACACGTTACCCCTCTATACCCAGAGAAGAGAAATTACAACTGTAATCGTTCTTGTCGTGTGCGCGGCAATTTTACTCCTGAATGACTCGTTTTAGGGAAGAATTAACCCATTCTGACCTGAGATCAGATTCATATACGAGGTTTCCACTGGAACACACACTGGGTCTGATTAACCCATTCTGACCTGAGATCAGATTCTAAAAAATGTCAGTCGTTCTTCGATTTTTCAAAAAATAGCAGACCTACAAGCTCGTAGCGCGCCACTCGGTGGCGCGCTATGAGCTTGTAGGTCTGCTATTTTTCAATAGCTAAAGTATAACATGATGCCAAAATGGGTTCCCGTTCAGAATGGGTTAATAACGAGAGAGAGAGATTGAAAGAGAGGTAGAGGGAATGCGAGAGAGAGAGGAGGGGGGATTGCTTTTACATGTCTGTAACTCGGAGTGTGCAAATGGACCCGAATGGACACACTGGATTCTATACAGTATACAGATTCACGTGAAACTTTTTTCTTCTTCTTCTTCTGACGCCTCCGTTATATTCATTCAGGTTGATCAGATTGTAATTCACGCGGTGACGATCCGACCTCGTTTTGAAAAACAATCGCGCATGCAGCGTCGTCGTCTCGTTGTAATCGCGGTCATAATAACACAAAGAGCATATTATACATTTATGCAAATGAACGTAATAATAAAATAAAAATAATGTGTACAAAGACCTTTAGAGTTAAGGGTGAGTTTGGACCAGACATTGACAACCGTGGTTCCTTAGACTTCAACGCCCTGCACGTGCTCTTCTTCTCTTCCCTGCATCTGGCCATTCTCTCTCTCTCTCTCTCTCTCTCTCTCTCCCTCCCTCCCTCTCTCTCTCTCTCTCTCTCATTATCAGTTAATAATTCCTCTCCGCTCAAGCAAATGAGTGAAAGTTGAGCGGCGATGCGGCCCGCGGGCGATGCGGCCCGCGCCCCCGGGCGATACGGTGGTCTTGAATGGACAAAATCCCCCCCAGAGCCGCGGGGAGAAAAGCATGAAGCACAACGCTAACGTCCACTACTAGCCTATATGAGCGCGCGAGCGAGCGCGCACGCACACACTCGTTTAATTAGGCCGAGGGGTAGCACATGCAGTCATTTACCAGGAATTCTTCTAGCGATGCAGAAAGCTATAGCTAGCCCCCAGAGTGTGGAGGAAGAGTGGCGGAGAGACGGGGGCGGGGGGGGGGGGAGACGAGGAGACGAGGATTTGAAGGGAATAAAATGAAAGGAAATGGATCGAGGGGGAAAACAGGAGCGTGAGGGAACTAAAAGGGGAAGGAATAGATGGGAGAGAAAAAGGAAAGGAAACTAACGGAAAAGAAAGGAAGGGGGTTTAAAGAATCACGGAACGAAAACAAGGAACCAAGGAAACTAATGGAAAGGAAAGGAATGGGTTATTATTGGGAGGAAGAGCTATCAAAGTTAAGCGTTATGAAAGGGAAGAGATACACTGCTGTGTTAATATGACAGGAAGAAGACACCATTTTAAGCCCATAGTATGATATGCTGTGTATATACATAGGATGAATTCATCTATCTATATGGACACCTATAACGTACTTAATGTTAATAATTAATGCCAATGTCAAATCAAATAAATGACATCAGGAAAGAATGAGAAGATTCCATTCTTTATTCTGTGGAATAACAACACAATCGACAATCATAAAAATCCACTGTATGTTATGAGCTATACTTCCTTAAAGGGGATTGAGTATGGAAGTCTGCATAAGGTCAATTGCCATATTATGCAAGAAGAATAGAACTTTGATCAAAAGAACCAATGTCGTTTTCCTGTTCAACTTTAATCAAAAATACCACGAGCGTTATAGTGTCCATTTATCATTTAATCATCAAGAGCATGTTCTACCACTCGTGCTCTTATCGTCGTCCTTTTCCATCTCCCCTGCGTTGAAAAGGACATGTCCCATTGAGATCAGACAGCGGGCTAATCACACCCATTCTTACATGAAAGAAGGAGAGAGAGAGAGAGAGAGAGAGAGAGAGAGAGAGAGAGTGAACAAACTGATCTCAATGAACAAATCAGAATAATAGTGCTTTAAGCTTTGGACAAAAACCCTACCTTTAAATACCTGGATGGTAGCACCACAGGGCCTACGTTTTTATCAAATGAAAAAAAAAATGGTTGTTTTAAAATGAAGTAATCTTTATTTTAAAACTCCACTCTGGAGTTGTTATACCGTTCCGCCACACCACTCTCATATCGGTCTTACATGAGAGGCTATGGATCACAACGCATAACCCTTTCTACAAGGTCCATCTATAATTCACCACTAAAATGTGAGCCTCTCCAAACAGCCCAGGTTGTGCATTACTTAAGTCAGAAAACCTCTTATCTCCATATTATTATTTATTTTATTTTATTTAAATCAACCACCTATACTTGATCATACTACAGCGTCACACACAAACGTGCGTCACAAATCGCAGACCTGCAAAAGCTCGAATATTTGTTTGCTCTGTTGAATTTGAATCCTGAGAAGAGTAACAGTTTTGCACGTGAGGTTTTCACCCGGCAGAGACGAAGTGCTACTACGTTGTGGGTTTGTAGTGAAAACATGTTTTAATGCCTAAGGTACAGTTTCAACATGACGAGGTATAAAAGCAGCCGGTGCAGAGGTCTATTTTACAGCACGCTGGCGGGCCGGGCGGGGATGAATAATTGACCGCGCGAGCATGTTTGAACAGGTACGGAAATAATCTGAACAAAGTGAGAGTGGATATATCCCCTATCCCCCCCCACCCCCCCTCCTCTCTGACTGGTTTCTAGAGTACAGAAACGGCTCAGAGACTCACTCTCTCTCTAAAACGTATCGCCCATGGCCGCCCCGATGAAATATTAAAAAAGTTGTTAGTTATAGCGTATGAGTGTCAGAGCGTGGCCTGGAATGGAGCCCCTCCTCCGTTGCAGGTAAACTGCACGTCTGCCCTCTCCCTTTCAACGGCACACAGGTTGAGATATGTGAGCCGTGGTTAATATTGCATGGGTGTGTGTGTGAGCTATATAGCCGCGGCGTGGCTATAGACCTATTTTGAGCGCTGCAGCCGCTGGCGTATTTCAAAACGATCCTCAAGGACCCGGTGTTGATTTCATCGACTTAAAAACTATGATTCCCCCCCCCCCCCCCCCCCACCGGCGCAGACTAAATTAAAACGAATAATAAAAAAAAACTAAGCTATGACTATAGTGACAATTTTGTCAACAAATGAAAACTAGACTAAGATGTTAAGTTGATTTTGCGTCAAAAGTGAGAGCAAAAATGAGCCCTCTTCTATACTTCCTAAGTTCTTATACACACATACGCACACACACGCACAGTCGCGCACACGCACACGCACAACACACAGAGAGCTGCATGGTGCAACACCATGGCAACCTCCACCCACATCCCGTCCTCCATGTCGATGTCTTTCCCGGCCTGTGAAATAATGCTGATGTACAAGTTCATAACCCGTCTCATAGCAACACATTATGAGCTTGTAGATCAGCTAATATCCGCACACGCACTCTACTTCTACGTATAGCCTATAACCTCGCGTCACCAGGCTTTCCACCTCGAAAGGAAAGCCATGGTCTGTGTTCCAAAATCGTGTGAACCGGTCTGGAGTGGATGGTATAATTTACGTCATGTTGTAGTTCACTGATTTGTAGTTTTCAGGCAGGAAACCACAAGGCGGAATAAGAAGTACCCATTCATAGTATACTGATTCCACCTTGTGGTTTCCTGCCAGATGACTACAAATCATTGACTATACAAGTTCTACAACATGACGACAGTTACCATCCGCTCCCGACCGGATCATAAACCGGAAATGGAATGCTGCCCAGGCTACACGTATAGCCTGCTATTTTCACTCTAGTTTGGGTCCAAATGTCTTTCTTTTTTTTTTGGTCTTGACTCGCTAAAATGTTTAGGAACCAATGGGCTAGAGAGCTTGGAGTCTTTGCCAGAAGTCGTTCTTTAATTAAATGTGTTTTCACCGTTAATTGACCCTGCCAGCTTAAATAAAAGCTAAATAAAATCCACATTTTCACAAAAGAAAAAAAAAAAAAAAAGGAAAGTTAAGTTGGTGTGGGTCCGATGGCATGCAGAGCTGGCCCCGAACGCCAGCTTGGCTATTAGCGTTAATTAGAAACGGGCTGTGGTTTTTTGGGGGGAGAGCCACAGAGTTATGTGAAGCCAGCGTGTTTAGAACCCTGATTCAGTCTGTCACGTTTCAGGACCACCGCTTTGATTTGTGTTAGATCAATACGGAACCCAATTTGTTTTACGACTCGTATCTGGGACCCTAATATGCCTGCTGTTCAGTGTTAATTTACCTCCGTGTAAAAATGGAACCAAATAGAACTGCAAGGGTCATTTGGTTCCATTCACACACACTCAAGTTGAAAAATAACCACACGCAGAATTATGGCGGTCCTTAAAAGTTAGAGAACCACTGCACACTAAATGGAACAGAGCCTTAATTGGTATCATCGGTAACACCTGTGAAGGAAGTCAGAAGAGGCCCAGAGGTAGGAAGAGTTATTTCCAAAATGGCTGCTGTGCATGGAGCCTATATTATCAGGGGCCTAGTGCCTTTACTGCTGAATCTCAACGCAAAGAACAAGAGAGACCTGCTCTTTTATTTGTCACGCAAGAGCCACACATGTCAATTTGGGTCCCACGCCCGTTAGCACTGACGGTGTGAATTAAAAAACATCCTTCACCTACACTCACGCACGCACGCACGCGCACACACACACAAACAAACACACACACACAAACACACACACACACACACGCACACACACACGCGCACACACCCTTTTGTACGAAGCCGCATGTGTGCAGCGGTGGAGGAGGGAGGTGTCCAGGAGAAACTTCAATTATTTCCCATTAACGGCCGACGATTGATCTAAACGCGGGGGTGAATAGGCCCGACGCTGCCACCTTCTGAGAGAGCACTTAACCGTGTGCGCGTGTGTGTGCACGTGCACATTTGTGCAGATAAAAAGAGCAGTGCATGTGACTGCGTATACATTTGTGTATTTGTACTATAGTCAAGCAGGAGGTCGCTAGCCTTGTTCAGTATGTCAGTCTGCGTATGTGTGCCTGACCGCATGCACGAGCATGTACAGCCGCGCATGCGCGTGTGTGTGTGTCAGGTGGGTAGTCGTATAGATCTGGGGTCTCTCTGTGGATCCATACGCACTGCAGGGTGTGTGTGTGTGTGTGTGTGTGTGTGTGTGTGTGTGTGTGTGTGTGTGTGTGTGTGTGTGTGTGTGTGTGTGTGTGTGTGTGTGTGTGTGTGTGTGTGTGTGTGTGTGTGTGTGTGTGTGTGTGTGTGTGTGTGTGTGTGTGTGTGTGTGTGTGTGTGTGCTGTTCATTCAGTGCACTGAGAGGCAGAGGCCTGTGGAGACAGTGCTCCACTTAACTCTGCCATGGATCACCTGCAGTTTGGACACACATTGCAGCACTCTATACCTGTGTCTACAGAGACACATTACTTGTACCCCATGTTGTGGTTCTCAAACAGTGTTTGGGGCCGACCCTCAACTAAGTTCCTATTATGTATCGGTATGAATATAGGAAGTATAAATGCATTTTTAAAAGTTGTAAAAAAAAAAAGATAGTGTATTGTTTTTTGTGTGTGGAGATAGATAGATAGATCTTTATTGTCATTATAACAGGTGCAAGTATAACGGAATTATGATGTGCTGGGAGTGCACTGGGCCGCTGCGACTGTGCGCGCCGACTGTGGCGACCTGTGTGTGTGTGTGTGTGTGTGTGTGCTCGTGCGTGCACGCGCGACGTGTTGTGAGCTTGTACATCTGCTATTTTCGGCAAACAGCTGAGTAAAATTAGGCTGAAATGCCTTCTCAGCTGTGTGCCGAAAATATCACGATGATCGTGATTCAACGCCATCGTGATCCAAAAATACAGTTGACAAAATGACCCGTACGGTTTAGTCTACTAAAATCTTATGGTATTTAGTCAAGACTATATGACTAATCTAAATCTGAATTTGCTGTCATAAAAACCAACACTATACTGTTTTGTGTGAGAAAAGAACTACATCAAGAACGCTGGGTGTTTTACAACGATACTGTATATTGGGTGCATGCGTGTCTTGATTTGAAATCAGTGACCTTTAGTGGGGAAATCAGTGACCTTTGAATGAAGAGATTAGTTTGTTAAAGGATGGAATAGCGATCCAACTACTAGTTCAAACCTTCCAAATGTTCATACATTGGAGGGGTATAGATTTAGAGTGGATAACCAGAGCCAAACCACAATGTTTCATTATAAATAAAGTGCCCCATCGGCACAGGTCTCCACCAGGGCAGGTCAGATAAAATGTGTCGTAAATCGGCCTCATGGTGGCGCTACAACAGGCCGTTGAGGAATATTTGGGGCAGACGTTCGTGTCGTTGGCATCCAGGGAGTGTGTGTGCACAGTTTGGCATGGATCGGACACACACACACGGAAGGACACACAGGACGGAGTGCAAAACATACTCTCCCCCTATAGGCCTTCGGCCTGGTGGAGACAATAAGATGGATCTAGATCAGGGTGATGATCCTATATGCTGATCCGCCGGATCACAAAATAACAGATTTCAAATGGGGATTAAATGTTTTGATCCTGGTGGAACATTGATCGTGTGACCCCACAGTAAACGTGTGTAAAGCTTCTGATTCACTACAGTGTGATGTGATGTTCATCCTTTATACCAGGGATGTCCCCATCACGTTTTTTTTTGTTGTTGAGTATCTGCCGATACCAATTTTTCCTGATTCGATGGGCGCGTTCGGAAATAGCGCACTGTGCAATGCAAACTAATGGGTGAGTGCGCTCCCGGTGTGCATTTCCGAACGCACCCGATATATTTCTAGAACACTTATGCCATAACACAATAGTACAATATCCTAATATCATGATAAAGTTATAATATTGATACTAGTTTTTTTTTGCTCCTGATCCGATTCCTGCCCCGATTTCCGATCAGCTGATCAGCTGATGGATTGATAGCATTATGCACACATGACAGGTTGAACACCATACTGTCTGCTACTTTTTCTCCCAGCCTTATGGCATAACATGTTACACACACACACACACACACACACACCTGCGTAATGATGCTAATGTACCTAAAATAACACACCTGGATATGATGCTGATGTTTGTAAGTAACAAGTACACACCTGCGTCGTGTGATGCTAATGTTCTCAAATGTAACGTGTTCTGCACCACCTGCGTTCACGTGCGCCATCTGCATGTCGAGCAGGAAACCTCACATGTGCTAACTGTCCAAAAAAACGAGAAAAGCTACTTTTGATGCTTTGGTTTTAACGTATGATCCTGTAGTGCACGTATTTATGGAAAGACACCAAAAAGGTCAAATATAAAAGGTTTCTGCCTGCATAATCTATCTATCTATCTGTCTGTCTATCTGTCTGTCTATGTCTATCTGTCTGTCTCTGTCTCTCTCTTTCTCTCTCTGTTATATTTATTTTCTAAATCTCTTTCCCTTTGCTCTCACGTATACCTCTATTCCCTCGCCTCTTACTACAGATACTACAAAAGGATGCACGCACGCGCGCGGGGGGGGGGGGGGGGGGGGAAATAATAATTTCACCCACGGCTCCACACCTGTAGAGTAGACCTGTGATGTGACAAATGAAAAAGAGTCTGTGCCGTGATTGAACAGCTTTTCAGATCCACATTATAAAGACATCACAACGACGACGCAGAGGAGCCGGCGTAAAGATGTTTGTACCACTCGGCGTCTCAGCAAACACGCCGCCGCGTTGCGTTCTAGCGTGAAGTGGGACAAATCAAGTCAGATGGGCCGCCCGCACTCGAGGTGTCATCATAACGCGGCGAGACGCGGCGGTGGGAAAGTAACGGGCTACTTTTACTCGAGTCATCTATATTCGGGGTGCAATTTTGAGGTGCTTTTTTGTTTGCTTTTGCGTTCGGTTCACCCAGAAATAAACACAAAGGAGGCTCTTTGTGTCTCCATAGGCAACCTCTTTGTGTCTCCATAGGCAACCACTGCTGGTCATCGAAATTAGTGGCTTAGGAATCCGACAAAAAGTAAAAGAATATCCATGAAGTCTCTCCATGGGTTGAGTAATCGATATAGACGGAAAGGAATGTGGGGGTATTAGTATTAAAGGGGTATCCCTTTAAACCTAATACCTTTTATAGAAACCTTTATAGAACTCAATCAGTATACTTTGTAAAGAATGTGTAGAGCGGAATTTGTCTATAGAATGTCTATGGATATTTGCACAGTATAAAATTAAGTGTCCTGCAGAATATTAGCCGTGTTTGGTTTGTCAACCCGGGGATGTTTTTAGATCAAAAATAATATGTTTCTGGAAGGACAGTGTCCTGTTCTTCCAGAAAGAAATAAGGTTAATGAACAATGCTGCTCCAACGTGATGCAGTCGTTGTTACCTTACCTACACCCACCAATAACCTTTTGCTTGTGGTTGACTCCACTACACCTCACAGTTAAACATTGTACTTTTTATACAATCATTTGACAGAGTTAGTTATCAGCAAATTTGTAGATTTAGATTATTATTACAACACGTTCATTTCCCAATTAAGCCCAAGTACGCTTTGCCTATTTTAAAATAGCCATTATACAAGCTCGCAACGCATTGAATAGCCTTTTCATGCCAATTTCGTTGACTAAAACTATGACGAAATATGTTGGTTGACTACCTTTCTTCAACTGACGAAAACAAAATAAAAACGAAGCCACGATGACTAAAACATCTAAATATATTCCGTCAACAAATAAGAAGTAAAAGACAAGTCATTTGCACTTCTGAAAATAGCAGAGCTTAATGCAAAATGAGCCATCACATTGTTGACGACACAGCGTGTGTTGACGCTGGCGTGTTGTTGGTGCCAGTGCTTGGTCAAATTTCTAATTCAGGCCTTCTACTTGGCATTTCTATATCGTGGCGCATAACTGGCATTGCTACTTTTACTGAGTATCCTCTTTCACCGGTGGCACACGACACGACCACACAAAGCGAGTGTGCGGCCGCGTTTGCCGTGAAGTGGGACAAATCAAGTGAGATGGAACCGCTCTCAAGGTCTCATCAGAAGCCAGTCAGATGTAATACACCTCGCCGAGGGCTCGTGAGAGCCCAGGTTGTTACCGCAAAGAGTGTATTCATGAGCCACTGATCACCGAGGGCCTTTTCATGTCTCCTAGCACACCGCGGCGGTGCTTGAACAAGTACAAAGATTATTATCATTTATTATTATTCGTTTTACTCAAGTAAAAAAGTAGCAACACCTTAGACCGCAATATAAAAAAATACTCAGTTAACAAGTGGTGAGCCTGACTTCTGAATTTGGACTTGAGTTAAAGTATATAAAAGGCATTAAAATAAATAAAAGTACTCAAAGTTTTATTTTTAATTTGAATAACGTTTTCAGAATCTATACAAGATGCGTCGATGTTTTGTGAGCTCATCGGCTGTTTTCAAATCGCTGAAGTATAAAATATTAATTTTGAGCGGATATGGTATGTTTTGCAATAATTATCTGAGTCTGCAAAACTAGTAACTATAAAGCTATCAAATGAGAGTACAAAAACTAAATCAAAATGCAATATTTGCCTCTGAGTTGTGGGCAGTGGAGCATTACGCATGGGGGGAAAAAAAGCATAAAAGCACCTCAAAATTAGACTTGAGTACAAGCAGATACTAGAGTAAATGTACTCGGCAAAAGGTATTCATGAGCCAGTGATCAAGGATCCTTTTCATGTCACCTACATGCCGGAGCGAGGCGGAGATGAATGGACCGGCGTTTAAAGTTCACCGTGACACGGCGTGTGTGTGAGGTGATGCGGAATAGGTGGTGTTGTTGTTGTTAACCCATTCTGACCTGAGATCAGATTCATACGAGGTTTCCACTGGACACACACTGGTCTGATTAACCCATTCTGACCTGAGATCAGATTCATACGAGGTTTCCACTGGACACACACTGGTCTGATTAACCCATTCTGACCTGAGATCAGATTCTAAAAATGTCAGTCGTTCTTCGATTTTTCAAAAATAGCAGACCTACAAGCGCGTAGCGCGCCACTCGGTGGCGCGCTATGAGCTTGTAGATCTGCTATTTTTCAATAGCTAAAGCATAACATGATGCTAACACCAAAAGGGGTTCCCGTTCAGAATGGGTTAAACCATTAACACCTGGAAAAAATCTGTGTCACTTTAGCTTTTAACCACTTTAACTATTATTTAAAACTTTGGCTATTAAAAAAAAAGTTGAAAAGGTGCAAATCTTTGAATATATTATATTCTTTCACAGCAAATGTTTTAACTCTTAAATCTTTGCTTCTGTGGTTGTCCCTGGAACAACACATTTTGAGATGTATGTGTATGTGAAGGATGATAGTCCTTGTCATGAATAAGTTTGAGCACCATGACATAGAGACATTCGTATAGAATCTGGTATCGGGTCTTAATGGGTTAAAAGGTTTTTTTTTTCTCCTTTCTTTCGCAGACACCTTGTCATCAGAACAGAGGAAGTGTATTCCCGGGCCGTGGAACCGTGGCATGGCGGCGCCCGAAACCCCTCGACGCCGCATGCTCCCCACCCAAACCCCACCCCCAACTGCTTCAATCAGGTAGACATCAGGCCGTCTCCAATCGCGTTAGAGACGTTGGCGCCGCCCGCTTCGTCCGCGGGGAACCGAGCGCTCCCGTGTGCCCCGCTTTGAAACGGGACGCAAGCTCGGCGGGGCCTTGGGCCCACGATAAAAAGCTGCAATCTGGAACGTTAAAAAAAAAAACACTTTCTCTCTTTCCGGCCTATCTTTATTGTCACCTGCATCGCAGGTGTAGGCCTACAGGTGTAGGTGTAGGCCTACAGGTGTAGGTGTAGGCTTACAGGTGTAGGTGTAGGCCTACAGGTGTAGGTGTAGGCTTACAGGTGTAGGTGTAGGCCTACAGGTGTAGGTGTAGGCTTACAGGTGTAGGTGTAGGCCTACAGGTGTAGGTGTAGGCTTACAGGTGTAGGTGTAGGCCTACAGGTGTAGTCCTACAGGTGTAGTCCTACAGGTGTAGGCCTACAGGTGTAGGTGTAGGCCTACAGGTGTAGGTGTAGGCCTACAGGTGTAGGCCTACAGGTGTAGGTGTAGGCCTACAGGTGTAGTCCTACAGGTGTAGGTGCAGGCCTACAGGTGTAGTCCTACAGGTGTAGGTGCAGGCCTACAGGTGCAGGCCTACAGGTGTAGTCCTACAGGTATAGGTGCAGGCCTACAGGTGTAGTCCTACAGGTGTATAGGCCTTCAGGTGCAAAGATGGTGATTTTTGAGTGGTGCAACCACTCCTACAACCAGCAATGTCCGTGTATGTACCTGTTTGTGTACCTGTTTGTGTAGCTGAATGAGCACGAATATGTGACTTATTAATAGCAGTAGGGGGCGCCAGAAACAGAGAGAGGGGTAGTGCTGTGTCTCTAATGAGAGAGAGAGAGGGGGGATTGCACCACTCAGTTCACACGTGTGTGATTTTTTTAACAGCTTGCTTGGTCAATGATTGCTCAGAGTACTAGTACTGTAGCGATGTAGTGTACCATGTAGTGTACCATGACTCATGACTAGAGACTGAACATGCTTCTACAGAAAGCTCCACTAATTAAGGTACAATATGCAAGTGGATGCATGGATTCACTTAGCAGTAATAAAAAACAGTAGTATGAAGTGCCTTTTACCCTGATCCAACTGATCAGTCAAGTCACTGCGTAGAGCTATACTTTTGTGGAGTCTCCACAAGTCCACATGTGCGTTCTGACATTATTGATGAGATCGTCTTGTAGTCCATTCCTCTGTTCCTGTATTAACTGCACATATGTGTGCTGTTTGCCGCTGTGTGTTTAAATATTTGTAACTACTACCATTGGAAAAGATGCTGCTGCCGATGATGATGAAGATCACAAATGCGTGTTGTTGCATGTCGTCAAATCCGTGCATTATAATTGGCTCAGTTATCAATTACCATAACCCTTCAGATGGTAATAACTGTAGTGCACTATACGGTGTAATTTTAAAACAAGACAGTGTTCGGAAATCTGGAAGACTAACGTCCTGTGGACTCCGTACTCCGCGAGGTAGTTTATTTTCCCCCGAGGTTCTGTTGCAAGCTGTGTATAATGACTTTAGTCATTTCTTGTTTTTTTTACCCCAAGTGAGTTGTGCACAGAGATATTATATAGCATCACGTGCTGCCATAAGACAAGGTTACAAAACAGTAGCAGGTATACAGTGTTCTTAAGATATAGTTTCAAAGTCCAGTTCGTCAGGAAAGGAAAACTAGCAACACATTTCAGTCGGCGGGCATTTTTTGTCACAGTTTCGGTGGACAAAACCAAACGCCGACGAAGCAACGCTGCTTTCTACCCGAGCCATCAGCCTTCCGTGGCATGTAGAAAAACACCTTGACTGCTCTTGGCCTCTCTAATCATCTTTATTTAACCACATCAATCTGCCAGCATCACAATCCCCGGGACGCGAGGCGGGAGAGGGAAGACACTGTTCCTTAGCAACCGGGCGCCGTGGCGTTCCAAACAGTTGGATGAAAGCGGCGACACCTCGTAGCAGGTGGCTGAACGAGCGCCGCACGCACGCGCACACGCACACACACAAGCACACACACGCACGCTCGCGCACACACACACACACACAGAGAAACAAAGGTGCCAACTGGAACCGAGACGGCTACTGCCAGAGTGATGCCGTAGTTGGTGTTACGTCCGAGGTTCTTTAAAGAACTGTTTCCCAAACAGTGGGTCGTGACACATTTGTGTGCCGGTCCATCCATCCATCCAAAAAAAGAATTGGTTGAAGGTGCCTCGGAGAACCATCCAGAAATGAGTCTTTGATTAACCATTAAGTGGTTCCTCAAAGAACACTGGCAACACAAAAGGTTTTCTAGAACCAGCATAGAGGAACATGAAGAACCAGTCAGTGGGTGATGCGGGTTCCACGTGGAATCACTGTGTAGCCTTTTTAAAAGGACCATTTGAAGAAGAACCATCGTCGCGTGCATGACAGTCAAACCTGGCAACCTTACATTTAAACCACATGACAATTGATGGCATCAATTTGTTTGGTGAAGCCGGCTCACTTATTGTTAAGTGGATTAGAGCGATGTGTCGGTGGAGAGAGAGAGAGCAGGGGGCTGTGTGCTAGTGTTTTTTCTTTAACCCATTCTGACCTGAGATCAGATTCATACGAGGTTTCCACTGGACACACACTGGTCTGATTAACCTCATTCTGACCTGAGATCAGATTCTAAAAATGTTCAGTCGTTCTTTGATTTTTCAAAAATAGCAGACCTACAAGCTCGTAGCGCGCCACTCGGTGGCGCGCTATGAGCTTGTAGGTCTGCTATTTTTCAATAGCTAAAGCATAACATGATGCTAACACCAAAATGGGTTCCCGTTCAGAATGGGTTAATCCCTGCAGTATAAACCTTCGACCAAATCTGATTTCTCGGTCTCATTCGGGTGAATTAGACTTGGTTTGATTACTAAATGACTGTCTAGGAATGGGTGAGGGCGTCATTGATGCACACGCATGTATAGTAGCACAGCATAATTTACCCTTAACCCATTCTGACCTGAGATCAGATTCATACGAGGTTTCCACTGGACACACACTGGTCTGATTAACCCATTCTGACCTGAGATCAGATTCTAAAAAATGTCAGTCGTTCTTCGATTTTTCAAAAAATAGCAGACCTACAAGCTCGTAGCGCGCCACTCGGTGGCGCGCTATGAGCTTGTAGATCTGTTATTTTTCAATAGCTAAAGCATAACATGATGCCAGCACCAAAATGGGTTCCCGTTCAGAATGGGTTAACAGTGCATTGTAAGTGGGGGTTTTTTGCGGTGCAAGTGTTTTTTTTGTGTTAAATGTTGTGCTAAAATATCTCTATATTGTGATTATAATAATTGCTACAGTGTGTTTGTTCAGTAACAGGAGTCTCCCTGTCTTTCCGGCTCGTTAGTAAACAGAAAATGCATTTGTTTTTTAGGCCAGGATAGCAATTGTATCCAATCATGAGCCAGCGAACTCATACAGCATGCATAAGCATGTGAAATTAGACGTGATGGTGAAAAGAATGTGGAACCTGATTTGAATAACTGAACGTGCACTTGACCTATAACAACAACAACAATGGGCTATACAACAACACAACAACAACACTGAATAAGTAGTCTAATAACTAAAGCTGTCAAAGAATTGTCAATTTGCCATGGAGTAAAAAACTACACTACACTGATATGTAGTGTAGTAAAAGTAGGAAGCATTACACAACAACGGTGAAATACTCATATTTATACTACAGTATTTGAGTAAAAGTCCCCCTTTTTCCCCCACCACTGGTCACAGTCCAAAAGGACAGCAGCAGAAATGGATGCAGTGGTGTAAAAAAAGTACTGTTTTACTTATAAAGTAAAAGTATCAATGCTGCAATTTAGAAATAATGAAAGGCATTAAAAAATGTACTTGTTATTATACTACGAGAAGGAAAAGTATACTCATTATGAAGAATGTCTAATTTAATTTATTTTTAAATGTATATATATATATATATATATTTTTTTTTAATAGCAGATCTACAAGCTCATAATGCGTAGCATCGCAACACATTGTGAGCTTGTAGATTGGCTATTTTGAAATGCCCAAAATGATGTATATATAGGGTTGAAGTGGTTAATGTATGATTTGCAATAATAATCAAAGTAATGGTATACTGTACAATATTTGCCTCCGAGAGTGGAGCAGAAGTCAAAGTATTGGAAATTGGATATACTCAAGTAAAGTACAAATACCTCAAAATCCTACCTAAGTACAGTACTTAAGTACATGTACTCAGCTACTTACACCACTGCCTGCATGATTGGAAGGCCGGTGACGTCCATCTCAGGTATGGTCGTCATCTTTGTGCTTGCAGTTCCTCAGCTACAGGTGGGAAATAATTAGTTTGTGTTCAATGTTTAACCTGTTGATGTATATACCTGCTGTCACAAAGGTGAATGTCATCAAGTGGCTACAGATTAACACGTCCACCTGCCGAGTCATCCCAAAATATTTAACTATACCCTCCTGCGTAGCGTAGCGACGCTTCGGGTTCTGTGACCACCGACGCACACTCGGCCCTACGTCAGATTTATGTAGCACTTCTTTAAGCACTTTACATAATTACGGGATACCCCTTTAGATGGGGGTGCAGCACTTTGATCAATGTAATCAATTATTTAAAAAAGCACGCGTGTGTGAAGTGAGGGCTGCACTGTGGCTGCAACACAATGGCAGATGTATCGTCACTATATACGTTACGAGATGAAACGATCAGTCACAAGATGTATTTACTGTATATTGGCCATGTAGTGCTCTAAACAAAAGTCCAGAGTCTTGGTTGGCAAACGACTTTTGTAAAAGTGCTCTAAATAAACATTAAAAGTCCATAGATTTGGCTGGCATATGATGTCATTTCAAAAGCCATGCACTGGAAGGGATAGCACCACTCCAAAATAAATAAAATAACCAAGACCTTGTATGTACAGTACAGTACAGTACAGTACAGTACAGTACAGTACAGTACAGTACAGTAGATCCATGTGGGATCCAGGTCAAGTACTATACTGTAGGGTCATAAAATAAAATAAAATCTTGGTCTGAGAGGTGCTTTTCATGGAACCAAAAATGGTTCACACACATGGCTTCACTCGCTGTCAGTCCAGATGCATCAGGGACGTGCACACATAGACATCAAAGGGGGCTTCAGCCCCTGCCCTTTTACCCGTCTGTAAAACAATTAAATGCCCTTTACTATTGAAAGAAATGCAAATGCCACTCCTTTCCTTTCCATGCCATGCCGGAAGGCAGCATTCAGGAGAATTCATTTTCTTCCTGAAGTCTCCTGAACGCGTTGTGAGCCTGTAGATCTGCTATTTTCGCTATTTTTGTCAAAGTTATTGGTTTTCAGCCCCTGCCTCTCTAACACTCTCTGCACATCCCTGAGATGCATGTGGCTTGACTTTTGTCCTAACGGCTAACAGGTGACACACATGATCATTAACGCGGTGCGTTTATC
>NC_137885.1:10124478-10129478 GCF_963924005.1 Protomyctophum bolini
TGACAGTAGACAGTGATACCGACTGTGCCCCGTTGAAGTACAATACTCAAGCGGCACATGCCTTCTCCACGGAGGCAATGGGTCATTTGTTTAAAAGGACAACTCTGTGTGTGTGTGCGTGCGCGCGCGCGTCATCTCACAGAAGTACAGACACACAGCGGCAGTGACACAATGGCCATGAGAACTCATTATGAACATTCTGTTTGTTGAGGTATTAACAAACAAGCTCTGCGCGGCGGCGCGCACGTGCACGGCCCCACATATTGGACATTAACAAACAGAGCTACGCGCGCGGCCCCCACATATCAGCAGTAATTAGGTGACTGCGTCTGACAGAGTTGCAAAAACAAAAGGCTCCGGCACCGCCTTTGAAAAGATTCAGGTCCCACAAAGGGAAGGGGGGAGGTTGGGCTCACCGGTCTCTCTCTCTCTCTCTCTCTCTCTCCCCCTTGTTCCACCTCTCGCTCGCTGCAGCCCCACTAATGACTGTGGGTTTAACAAAAAGAAAGAGAGAGAGCAAAAGAAAACACGAAAGAAAGAACAGATGAAAGGATGAAAGGGGAGAGAGAGAGGGGGGGGGGGGGGGGAGCGTTAACCCTGGGAAGAGGCAACGGGGAAAAGTTTGTCCAGCAGGAGAACAAAAGACCTGTGTGATGCTCTCTCTCTCCCTCCCTCTCTCTCTCTCTCTCTCTCTCTCTCTCTCTCTCTCTCTCCCTCTCCCTCCTCACCAGGTGATTCTCAGAGCTCATTTGTGAGACAATGGAGTCACAGCGTTAGACTTTGTAAACACTCACTGCTGAAAGGAGTGCTGTGACACGCACACGAGCGAGCGAGCGCGTGCACGCACATACACAGTTGATATGACAACATTGCGGGCATGTGTTGCATGCATGCATGCGTTACACATGTCTGTGCATTTGTGTACATCTACAAGCTTGCGATGCATTGTGAGCTTGTAGATCAGCTATTTTCAAATGACCAAAATGCATAGACCTATAGGGCTGAAGTGGTTAATTAGTCCATTATTTATAGCCTCAGGACAAACACAACACAAAGTGTTGTCAGACACCTCACCATGTACAAATCCCTATTATAGTACCTAGACTAGTGTTTTTTTGCCCACGCAAAGTTTATGCTATACATCATAACTGTGCGCAGGCTGCGGCGCATTCTAAAAGAACAGATCTACAAGCTACAATGCATCCATGTTGTTAGCTGTTGATAGCTTGTAGATCTGTTCTATTTCCGCATTAAACAACTTGTGTCAAGTCAACATTTGTAAAACTGAAACAATACCAAAAAAAGCACTAATTATATATGCCCATCTGTACAAACATCCAAAAAATAAATATCATGAACTTAAGGCTACATGACTACAAGCAGTAAGTCAGGACTACACAGGAGGCTATCACTTTTAAATTACATGAGTACATAGCTTGTAGAGATCTTTAAATAGTTTTTAACCTATTTGTACTATTTGTGCATTGCACATTGCTGCAATATTAATTTAAATTATGAATTGAACAATTACAAAACAGTATTGTCCTTCATTGAATTGCTGAATTGCTATGAACTGTACCACACATGAATGACACAATGTCAGAATTGCTCTCTTGAGAGCTTGCATAAAGCTAGTGACAACATAGCTCTGGTCCAGACAGACTAATGCTTCTATGATTCTGTCCTGCATTGGCTATGCTACTTTCGCTTTTAAATCTCACATGGAACTCAGACCAGCCTCTCCTCTTTAGCGTAAATAAAAATAACGTTTTTCTAATGACACAACCCGCCTTTGTTTTGGTGAGTAGCAAAAACTTTATTTTTATTTACGCTAAAGAGGAGAGGCTGGTCTGAGTTCCATGTGAGATTTAAAATCGAAAGTAGCATAGCCAATGCAGGGCAGAATCATAGAAGCATTAGGCTATGAACAAACAAACATTAGCTTGACACCTGCAAGTCCCAAGCTAGTTAAAATAGCCAATCTACATCGACACATTGTGAGTTTGTAGATGGCTATTTTAACTATTACAAAAGGATTTTCAAAATAGTAAAAATAAAAAAAGTAGTTTAGGGATAAGGGGTTTTGCATGGACGAAAATAGAGCCCTGAAACTCTTGTCACAGTGCTTTTTCTCCAGTGTGGATAAGCTGGTGTCTCTTCAGAGTGCCTGACTGACTGAAACTCTTGTCGCACTCTTTACAATGAAAAGGTTTTTCTCCAGTGTGGCTCAGCTGGTGTCTCCGAAAGTGCCATAAACTACCGCAAGCTATTCCACATTGTATACAGTGGTATGTGTTTTCTCCGGTGTGGAGTTGCTCGTGCATCTTCAGATTACCAGACTGACTGAAACTCTTGTCACAATGTTGACAGTGGTAGGGTTTCTTTCCAGTGTGGAGACGCAGGTGTCTCGTAAGACTGGTCGACGCATTGAAACTCTTGTCACAATGTTGACAGCGGTAGGGCTTTTCTCCAGTGTGGAGACGCTGGTGTGTCATAAGACTGTGTGACCTGTTGAAACTCTTGTCACAATGTTGGCAGTGGAAAGGTTTTTCTCCAGTGTGGATAGCCCGGTGCGTCTTCAAATTACCTAATGTGTCGAAACTCCTGTCACACCGTTTACAGATGCGGGTGTTTTTTCGGATGTCCGTCGGCTGATTTCTCTCTACTTCTTCTGGTCCAGTGATGCTAAACTGCTGATGACTGTTAGACTGCGGTTCATCTGTATGTCCTTGTTTCTGGTTGGTGACATGAGGGCTGTTGATTTGCCGACGGGCCTCTGAGCTGATCCGTTCATTCCTCAGCAATTGGCCGTAGAGGTCATTGTGGCTCCTCTTCATGTGTTCATGGAGGAAGGTGAAGGCATAAACATATGGACACCCAGAACAGGAGGCCCGAGTGTGGACACACTGGGACTCCCTCGCTCCTTCCATCATCAAATGCTGCTATAAATGGATTGTATAGGTTCCTCTGTTGGGGTTGGACTATATGTCACGTATTCTCCCCCTCTCTGTGTCTCTCTCTGCGCTCACTCTTGTTGGGTGTCTCAGGAAACCCCTTCAGGACAGATTTGGATTAATCACAATGCTGAAGTGAAAGTGTTGATGACAATTCACATCTTATGTATAGGCTGACTATAGGAGCTGGGGTCTGATATCACACACAACATAAACGCTTGCCGTCCAAGCCTATAGAAATGCAGATTTGCGCAGGCCGTCCATATTTGAGACATTTGTCTACACTGTGATCTTCATCACTATGATGTCATCGATATGCCATGCCATCATCACCGTATATATATCCCCATATGGGGAGATATGTGGTTGTGGAATGTACTCCGGACAATCAGACCGGAGCGATTTGCAGCCGTATGCGGCCGCTAGAGCCTGATGAGATATTGAAGCTGTGTGTTTGTGTGCGTGCGTGCGTGCATGCGCTCACTACATGCTGGATCCATTACGCACCTTGGCCGGGAGGGAAACCCAGGACCTCGTATCAACAAGCCACGTATGTTACTTACCAGTCTGCTAAAGAGCCCAATGGGCGAGTAGTAACGCAGCCACCTATAGCCTAGTACAATAGCTGCATTGTTCCAGACAGAATCTATAGGACATCAAACATGAATCGTTATGTTTCGCTGTCCTCGTGCCTCCGTCACTCGCGTCGGCTTCTATTTACGACTGGGACCTTTCCCTCGCCCAAGGAACAGCGGGTCCGTGTTTGAACGAAAAGATCTTTCAGCGTAATGTGTTCCAAAGACGGACCGATCTGACCTTTCGGGTTGGCTTTAAATTGTACGCGTCGGCGTGAAGTATTTCATTTCTTGAATACTAATAGGGTTTGACCACAAACGCATAAAGGCATTTGACGTGTTGCTTTGTTTGCCTTGTCATAAAGCTTGTATGAGCCCAAATTATTGTGCATTATTGTGACAATGTGTGTTTAACATTTTTCAACACACACATTCTACTCTACTTTTCAGAGGCAAACATTTTTTTTGTTGTTGTTACTTTGTAGATTTAGTTTATTATCACAAAACGTACATTGACTGATTAAGGTTGAGTATCTGCTACTTTTTGACTCTAGTATATGATCATGATCATTAAATTCAGAAAAGTCAAAAAGTCAGAGTATGGAGATAAGAGATTTTGGTGAATTAGAATCTACAAGCTCAAATCGTGTCATATCGCGACACATTGTGGGCTTCTGTAGATGGGCTACTTTCAAAAAAATATTTGAGTCCTTTTACTTTGGTACTCGTGTCCAATGTGGAATATGGGACTTTTACTGGTATAACAGAGTATTTTTTTTACATTTGTGGTGCTTCTTCTACTTAAGATTACAGTAGTTCACGCAAGCAATGACTTATGTTCTATCAATTACACCCCCCATGAGTTTTTAGTTTAATTTGTCACATTCCCGAGCCAATAATGTGATGACTGGCGGAGTCTCAATGAGTCTCCTATTGACCCATGACCCGGTCATCATCATTTAAAAAATATATATCCCACGATTTTTGTAACTCATTATTGTCACCCAGTTAGGGGTGTTAATAGTTAATCGTTAGATTAATCGCTGTTAAGAAATGAGTCAGTTAAACGTAACAGTTAATAACTTGGAAGGTCATGCGGTTCTATCATTGGGTGGTTTTCTGTGAATGTAATGCTGTCTGCGTGAGTGTGTTGGCCGAGGAACGCACATGTAATACAAAGATGCCGTCGCCTGGCCCTGTATCGTCAATGGTCAAATTAATATTTGATTAAGGAATATAATTTTTTTGCTATTTGCAAAATGTAGATTTGTATGTTAGACATTGAGGGAAATTAAGATTCTCACATTTTTGAGTGGTGCAACCACTCCAAGGAACATCCCCTATATGGGCACTGATGACATGGTTATCAATTATTGACAAAGGAATGCAAAAAAAAGCAAAATAAATCTCAATGAATTCAGTGTGTAAATATTTCCAAAAATAGCAGAACTACAATCTTACAACGCGTCAC
>NC_137885.1:10134478-10139478 GCF_963924005.1 Protomyctophum bolini
AACACCTGGAGCCTTATATGCTTTTCCGTTCCGCTGTCCTGTTCTCCAACCTGCAGGCTCGGGCGGCCCGGGGTGATGACCTCAACGCCGATGACCTCATCGTGATGACATCACTGTCACCGGGGACGTGGCCTACATGCAGATGTGTTGACGGAGGGGACCGGACCGGGACGGACCCCCTGCCTGAACGCGGACCGGACTGAGACGGAATGGAATCGGTGACTGCAGGTTGTAAGTAAACATTGTGTGCATTCTGATTATCGAGACCAATAATTGAGCTGTGAAATTTCTTTGGAAACTCACATATTATTCAAAAGTAAAAGTTATACAAAATGCATTTTCTTCTTTCTTTCTATCAGTGCATTGCTGTATTAAAAGATACATACAAAGTAACATAATAATAATAATAATAATGAAAATATAGCAGACCTACAAGCTAAAACACAGTTCACTGAAGGCCCCTGCAGTTTCACTGCACCCACTCGATATCTTTGCCAAGAAGAATCGACCTACAAGCTCGGAACGCACCGCCGTGCGGCGCGTTCTGACCTTGTAGATCAGCTATTTGCGGCAAATGTTCACCCATATATATATATAAGGACGCTGGGCATAAAGTGGTTACGTGCGATCCATTCTCTGTAATGTCAGCACTAGGGTCTGATCTCTGCACGCAAGCAGAGGCGAGGGTCTCCACCGCAATATAATCACTGAACACACAGCTATGCAGCGCTGAAAGACAGCTCTGTGTATTTCCCTCTCAACTGAAATAAAATGGCAAGGAAAGTGGGTTGAACAACTCCGAATGTTTGAGTCAATAAGCCTTTATCTTGTATTATGTTGCGTTCTTTGGAACTCGACGTTACGAAGTGCTTTATAATGACAAAGCAAACCAGAGCGTTGCGAGTCAAACTTAACGATACATTTCTCTGTATAACTCTATACAGTCGCTTGAGTTGATAGTCACAACAAACTTTGTGAAATGGATGGCTACATCGTCCCAAAATGCTCCTCTAGATAACCAATGAGTTCTCATTTCACATCAACAATCAGATTTTCATTGTTTTCAATTACAGCTTGTCTTATTTTGTAAGAGGAAAAACCTTTGTTTGTTTTTAAAAATCTACGATCCGTAAGACTTAATTACCTCTAGCTGTATTCATTCAACGAGACAAAACCGTGGCATTCAAAAATAGCAGTCCACAAACTCAGTGTCGTATAGCGTATATTGCTTTGCTTTATTTCCTTTATCTTTATCCACTATATTTTAATACGGAAAATGCAATATAATGAAAAACAATGTCTGTCCACAATTCATTCTTTTATTAAAGCGGCACTATATGTATATTTATTTTAAATTAATACAGCAGTCCAATATGTACAATCTGTACAATCTTGTACAATCTGGGTGGGGAAGTGATTGGTCATCACTCACCCCAACACCGCTGAAGTGCCCTTGAGCAAGGCACTGAACCCCCAACTGCTCCCCCTGGAGCTGCTTAGTGGCCAACAGTATAAGACTGTGGTTGTACTGGTCAGCTCCCAGGTTTTTGTGTGTGTGTGTGTGTGTGTGTGTGTGTGTGTGTGTGTGTGTGTGTCTGTCTGTGTGTTTCTATGTGCAGGGCGTTGCTGAAAATGAGCACCTGTGCTCAGCTACTTCCCTGGGTAAATAAAGAATAAAACATTTTAAAAAGAGAAATTTAGATGGTGTCAAAGGGTCAGACAGGACATGACAGAAATATTAGACCTGATGGTGAAGATTCAATTCAGACCCCTGAGCAGGGCTCTACTAGCTCAATGGTATAAGAATGTCAGCACAGGAAACCGGGTTCAAATCCGGGGTATAGAGGAGAGGAAACATGCTTTAAATCGATTGTCTATTTTCATAATCTATTACATTGATTACTTAGCTGTTGCGGCCTTTTAATGTCTTCCACGCGTGCACAACTGCACACAGCCCATGCTGTGTGTGTGCGTGTGTGCGTGGGTGCGTGGGTGTTTAACCGTGTTGTTGTTGTAAAAGGTAACACACTGTGTATGGTTTTAATTAGGGTGGGCTTGGCTAAGAGGTGGGCTGCGAGACCCCTGGTGTGTAAAGTAAGCAGACCCAGAAGTTAATGACTTCTCATGGAGTCATGGCTGTACATGGAGGAGGTATGTGGTACTGTATGAGGCGATGGTGTTAACGGAGACCACACAGAGAGATACCATGAGCCCCCCCCCCCCCCCCCCCCCCGGCCCCCTCCTCTCTCTCTCTCTCTTACTATATTATCAAAATATATGAAAGGTGCATACAGTACTAGAGGTTCAGCGGCCCTCACACCTACAGTACGTTGCATTGTGTATCCGACCGATAACGCGTCATAGTGTTGAGGTATAACCGTTGTATCATATCTGTATCCGGCTGTATTCATGTGTCCCTTTTATGCCCACATAGTGACACCTCATGTTAGTGTTAAACACACACACACACACACACGCACACACACACACACACACACACACACACACACACACACTCACACACACTCACAAAAACGAGTATTATATCCCAGCGGTTCAGATTATATCCTGTAGGAAATTAACTTTGGGAGGAACCACAGCAGAACACTACATATATTATATACGATATAATAGTGTACAGTATATATGAAATACAACAACACCTACAGTACATGCAAACATGTACTGTACAAGTACATCTCCTGTACTGTGTGTGTGTGTGTGTGTGTGTGTGTGTGTGTGTGTGTGTGTGTGTGTGTGTGTGTGTGTGTGTGTGTGTGTGTGTGTGTGTGTGTGTGTGTGTGTGTGTGTGTGTGTGTGTGTGCGTGCGTGCGCGCAGCAATTTGACAAACACAACACACACTCAAATCTTGCCAGTTTTTCCATTCATCAGAGAGAGAGAGAGAGCATCTGTAATCATGCAGTCAGCCAGCCTTCACCTTCAACACAGATACCATTACCTTATCAAAGGTAGCTTGTGTCTGCAGCCTCAGGCTAGCTGAGGGAAGGGGAGGAGGGGGGGGGGGGGGGGGGAGTCAGACAGTGAGGATATCGTCCGGCAGAAACCTTGTATCTCGATGTTTCAACGCTCGTGGTTTTCTGTGAATTAATGCCCTTCTTCGTCATATAAGAGTGGTGCACAAAAGAAGCACAAGGCAACTGATCTACACTGTGATGAGTGTGTCTGGGCAGTGGTGCGCTGTGAGCTTGTAGAGCGGCTATTTCTAATGTTTTGAAAGGCATTTGAAAGTGTACTGTAAGTGGTTATAACTGTGTCTGGGGTTTTATGAATATTGAACCAATTACAACTATTAATAGCTTGCGATTAAATCATTTAGCCTCTCAGACACAAAACTAAAAAGAAATATGTTATCACTGGATAAGATTTTGTCCGCAATTCCATGCTGTATTGATGTGGCACCATAGGAGATATAACAAGCAAACTATTTACATTCCCTAATTGTGTAGACGACGTCTTGTAAATGAAGTGATGCTGATGTTTAACAAACATTTTACACTCAAGAGTCTATAAGATCTATAAGGGTTCAACTATCCATCATTTAGCACTGCAGGGGTCCACCTGGAACCCCTTCCCGGACCACCAGTATAAACCGCTGGACTATAAGAAATGACCACATTGGATCCATTTCCTGAAGAGTAACGGATTTGGACACACATGTGAGGTTTTCCCATGACAGCGTGCAGTATACGCTGTGCAGAAAAGAGACGGAGAGCTTTTTCTCCTGACGTGGGCTGGCAGGCTGGGCTGGCTGGCTGGCTGGCGGGGTGCCAGCCGCCTATTATCCGCGCGCGTGCCAGCGTCTTATCAGCGGGGACCTGTGAGTCTGTACCTGACAGGTCTTTTACAGGTGCCTGTAATCCCCGCTGATTCAATTCAGTCCCCGCTAAACGGCCGCCTCGCGACGGAGCCCCTCTCTCTCTGAGCGCGGCACACGTCGCCGAGATCAAACCCTCAGCCGCCGCCGTCTCGGCCCCACCCCCACCACCCCCCCCCCCGCCGCGGCGGTGACAAGGAAAAGCCCAAATCCCCTCCTCCCCGAGATTGGGGGATGAAAGGTGTAATGCTGTTCCTGTGGGATTTGGATTATTAGGTGGGTTTTGTTGTACTTAGATAGCAGGTGACAGAAGTTATTTTTTTTCTCTCCCTGCAGTGCACACAGGCGTGGTGGGGGAGGACGTGTGAGCAGGTGCGACTGGTTTTTACAGCTAGTATAAACCACTACAGTTACGCCTCCAGTCCTACAATAGAGCATGTCCCGGCACTGTACGATAAGGCTTGAACATAATCTATATAAGTACGAGCTGTGTAATACTGTACAGCTTGCATATTCTTTGAAACACACATAATATGGGTATTTGGGGGGGCGTGGCCGAATCCGCCATTACTTCATTGGAAGAAAACAACACAAATGCATTAAGGAGTGTCACATTGTTTTTTCTTTAGTTCTTTGTCGTATAGTGCAACATATGGTGACGTAATTGTAGTGCAGGTGATTGAGAGACAACGAGGCCTACTGATGTTGTGCATGGACAATGGACTTTTCCGCACATCCGAGTTTCTGCAAGTTCAAACAAAGAATCACGTGACGTTGATCCCCCAAACTAGGAACGCATGTGCAGTCAGGAGAATATTGGTTTGCCTTTTCGTATACAGCCGTGATACAAGGCTTACTGGCTTCAGCACAGCCTCGTTCAATTTCCTGCTAAATGAAGAACGTTTAACCACGTACGCCCTATTAAAAAACAGTAAGACAATTTGAAAATAGCAGATCTATAACCTCCACGAGCTCACAATGTGTTGGGTTGTGAGCTTGTATAGATCTGCATGCAGCTATTTCTGAAAAATGTGGTCTCTCATGGGGTCACTGCATGGCACGAAAAAGGAACCCTGATATTCCTAATAGATTTGTAGATTTGATCCAGGAACATTCTGGTATCATGTAGGGAAAACGAAAGCTTGGCACTGTACTGTACCTCCA
>NC_137885.1:10151978-10176978 GCF_963924005.1 Protomyctophum bolini
GATGCAGTGTTACCTTGCATTTAAAAAAAAACAAGCGATCATCTGCCAAGTTTGCCAACCCAAGACCAGCCGACGAGAGGTAGAAAGAAAGAAAGAAAGAGAAAGAAAGAAAGAAAGAAAGAAAGAAAGAAAATTGTCACAGTATCAATTTCATTGTATCTGGTCAAAGATATCATGATATTCCATGTAGCCAACATTAATAACAACAATAGTACCATTAATGAATAAAATAAATAACATCCAGCTATTAATACTAAGTGGACGGATATAGTTTGGAATGGGTCAAATACAGTGGTGTCAAAATGTCTGCACAGACAAGCAGCTTAAATCCACCTCTGTGAGAATATTCTACTGCATCGGTTTTACAAATCCGCACCCACACACACACACACACACACACACACACACACGTGCACACACACGCACACACACCCACACACACACACACACACACACACACACTCGCGCACAAACACACTCCTCCCTGGACCCTACCCGACAGTGGACAACAAGTCTCAGCGGTAACGTGCTGATTGGCCCTTTTCAAATGGTAATGCCCACTGCCCCCCCCCCCCCCCGCCCCCATTTAAACACGCCTCAAATTACTGCTCAGAAAGGTTTCTGCATCCAAAAAAAAAGAACAACTGAGAGACTAAACCTTCAGACAGTGTACGATATAAGTGTTCTCTATGTATGTATGTATGTATGTATGTAAAGATAAAGAAAACTTTATTGTCCATTAAATCTATCTACATAAAATGGAAATTTGTCTTTGGCACACCGGCAGTCAGTTACAACAATAAAACATTACAAAAATACACAGGTGCAATAAATACTATATAAAATGCATTCACATAAACACAGCAACAGTGATCATGAAGTGGGGGATTAGGTGAACTATTTAAAAAAAAATCTTCACCCAGTGTCAATTATCTAATCCTGTAATCTAATGTAATTTTTTTACGTTTTGTAACCCTTCTTTTTAGCTAATTTTGCCCTAAGTCTCCTGCCCGATGGCAACAAGTCAAATTCAGAGTTCTGGAGCTTGTTTTTATCTCTAACTGAGAGATTCCCAAACCAGGACACCATGTTAAAAGTGAGAACACTCTCAGTGAGTGATCTATAGACCATGGTCATTGGTCAGGGTGTGTTTACTGGCATTAAAACTTCTCAGTTGCCTGAGAAGATAAAGCTGCTGCTGCCTTGCCTTTTTGTAGATCACGTATATGTAAAGTATAGGACTACACAGATGCAGAAACACTTGGATTATATGATTATTGTAGCTCAGTGGCCTTGTGGTTTAGAGTGTCCGCCCTGAGACTGGGAGGTCGGGGTTCGATCCCCGGCCGGGTCATACCAAAGACTCTAAAAATGGGGCCCAGTGCCTTCCCTGCTTGACACTCGGCATCAGGGGTTGGATTGGGGGTGGGAAGTGAGGACGCTGGCTTTCACCTCCCAATGTATGAATGAATGAACCATTGTACGCGCTTTGAGTAGGCACGTAGTGCATAGAAAAGCGCCATAAAAATGCAATTCATTATTATTATTATTGCAATTACTTATAGAGATTGTTAATATTATAAGAAGTGGGTATAGGAGTAAATAAGTCTTTACTTCTTCCTACTCCTTTTTGAACTTCAGGTGGAAGATCAATGATCGCATTGTTGTCGTTATTTTTTTCTTATTTCATTCAAAAAAGAAAAAAAAAACATATTATATACCGGTATACCTTGTGTTTTTTTATTACTATTGTTTTACTGTTTTACCTGAAGGTTCAAAATAAAGATGTCAAACTCTTAGATTATTTGTATTGGTTATATGTATATAATACTCAGACACACTACAATGTAGTAAAAAAATATATTGTCACACACTCTTGTTAGATAAAATATTTATAAATCTCAGACACACTCACTTTCACTTTCAGAATCCTTAGAGAAGTAACACAATGAGCTTGTAGATCTGCTACTTTTGTATGGCACTCTTGTAAGTCGAAACAAAGCATCAAACGTCGGAATATGGAGATACAGGGTTTCTGTTGGACAGCAACGATATCTGTTCTCTCTCTCTCTCTCTCTCTCTCTCGACAGAGTGACATGTAAATGGCTTGGGTTAAGTGCTGCCACTCAGGGAGTCTGATCGTGGTCTAATTGTCACAGTCAATTGTAGACGACAGTCACTTCAATCCACACGGCTTCTGACAACAAGCACAGCGGATCAAAGGACATATCATCGTCTCTCTCTCTCTCTCTCTCTCTCTCTCTCTCGGCCCGGTGTCACTATACTGCCAAACAAATCTGTGATGGAGTGAGAGGAGAGAGCAATCAGAGAGAGAGAGAGAGAGAGGGGGGGGGGATGAAGAGGGAGAGAGTGAAAGTGAGAGGCAGGAGATGAAAAGCCAGAGTAACGGAGAGAGAGAGAGAAAGAGAGTGAGAGAGGTGGGGGGGGGGGGGGGGGGGGGGGGGGTGTCTGTGAGCAACGGTAGCAATTTGCTGCCTCCACCAGTGTGTACAAACATTACCCAGGATGCATTGGTGGGTTGAACTTAAGAGATAACAACAGTATGGATGACAAGGCAAGGAGAGAGAAAGAGAGAGCTGTGAGAAGATAGAGCTGTGTGAGGAGATGGGTGTGTGTGCGTGTGTGTGTGTGTGTGTGTGTGTGTGTGTGTGTGTGTGTGTGTGTGTGTGCGCGCGTGTGCGTGCGCACTTGTATTACTTTACTATACTTGTGAGGCCCAAATGTCCCCTCAATGTCATGTGACATGTCAAGTAGACATTGGACAATTGTCTCGTTCCTCACAAAGACTCAGGTTGACATTTCCAGGGTTAGGGTCGGTTAGTTATCCCTGACTCATACTTAGTTGCGTGGCGAGGGCGTGCACCGTCAAACATCGCATCACGCCACGTTGTGAGCTTGTAGATCAGCACTTTTCTCCGGCTTTAGGTTTAGTGTGAAAAGGGGCAAAACGAGGATAAGTGGTAGGCTATTGATAAAGGTTGCCGCCGTCCTGTGGAGGTCCTCACAAACTGAGTGAGTGTGTGTGTGCGTGCGTGTGTGTGTGTGTGTGTGTGTGTGTGCGCGCCAGACGCAGCACAACGTTTTCACCAGCGTCCAGATATAACAGATATGTGTGTCTGACCGAAGAAGAAGAAAAAAAAAGAGAAAAGATAGAAACTGAAATGGCAAACGAGCGAACGGCAGTGCTACCCAGGCTTATCGGACAGAGAGGGGGGGGGGGGGGGGGGTGGGGGGTGGTGGAAAGCAAGGCCAAGGTTCAAAGCTAAACTTTCTTCTTGTAAACTTTGCAGGAAACACATCAATTGAACTGCAGCCTGGTTCAGCAGCCATCTTTAGCGAAGAAGCTGCACGCCCAGAGCCAATATGTCACATCACGCTCCACTCACACCACGGCTTCTCATGTCGAGGACCCCCCCCCCCCCCATAAATGAGCATGTGGACCTATATCTGAAAATATGTGGTGCCAGGCAGGGACCCCTCCATATACAATATTCGTGTTGTTAAAAGGTGTCGAATACATAGTTTTTGTCAATAATAAATTAAAATAGCCGATGTATAGGGTTTTACATCAGGCCCCGGAATTATTACGAATGTTACACGCACATCCAAACAAGACATTTAAGGCAATTCAAAAATGGTAAAGTATAAAAGACGGATACCATTATCAAGACAAAAAGATGGTAAAACTGAAAACAGTATTAATGTTAACTTTACCTTTTGGAATGAAACGATATTGTCCTCTTAAAGTCTGTAAAATTGCATGTATCCCTATGGGCGAAATATGCCGCTCCCCTTCAAAGCCAAACCCGGACGTGAACCGGAAGTTGTGGAACGTCATCGTGAATAGGACTTATTGTAAACAAGAGGTGAAAGCTGAACTAGCTATTATATCAACTTGGTTGATATGAGTTTTTGTGTCTTTGTACTTGGAAAAGGGTGAAGCTTGGGAGACCAGTGTTTGCTCAGTGTGTGAGTTGGCCATTCCTCATACACTGTTTGTGATAGTGCCACTACCGTATTTAGTTTAGATTTATTTTCTGTTACAGGCTTGCATGCCATATTTGCCAAACTGTGCCATTCTTTATACCAATAAGATACACCAACACCAACTTCTTGGGAAATAAAGAACCCCAATATATGTCTGTGTCCTGTGCCCTATTTGCCAGGTTACATTAAGTAGCACAAACTTATTTTAAGTAATGTGCCCTCCTTCTGTATTAGTTTTAGTTGGGTCTTGACTGTGCATATTTTATTTTGTTAAGTGTTTCCTGTCTTCCTTGGTGAACTGCTGCCTGTCTTGTCTATCCTCTGATTGTTAACCCCAGTCACCTGTGTGGCCTGGTTGTCCTGTAGCTCTATCTCCGTGTTTCTGTCTGTTTACACTCCCCTGCGTACTCAGTTCTTTGCCAGTTAGTGTAACTGTCCCAGAATGAGAGACAGTGGTTTCAGGTATAAACTTCAATTATATAAAATATGTTTTTTATGATGATCATACTTAGATAAAAAGGTTGATTTCATTATGAATAAATAGAATTTAAGAATGGCAACAAATATGTCAAAGGGTTATATTACAAGGTAAAAATACACCCTTTGAAGGGAGTCACATGATCAGAGTTGTCATGTCATTCACATGACGTCACCTGTCAGTAAGGGTCAGAGGTTGAACGGACTTCCTGGAGAAAAGTTGTATGTTTTGGGAACGTCAGAGAGAGAGACGATATTAATCAATCTGCACATGGTTCAAAGGCGCACACGGTACATATTCTTTGTGATTTCATTGTGATGTGTTGTTGTGGATTGTTCCATATTTCTGTAATGTAGAACTATGGACTTTGTTTGATCAATTGAATGCACATGTGTAAGGACTCAAAACTGAACAAAATGTCATTGTTTCCTTATTATAGTTTTCACGGTGTCTTGGTCACTGGAGGAGTTGAAAGTCGCTATACAAATAAAACCAATATCAGACATCTGTATGATGCGTGGACATACTTGAACCTGTACAGTTACAGTTAGTTGTCTTATGTCACTGGTGTTTTTTTACTTCCTCCTGATGATTACTCCTGGTAAGACTTTCTACTGTATTCTTAGTACTTTGATCTCACAGTGTATTCTTAATTCTTTACTCCTTGTGCGATCCTCTTGGTCCTGGACATAATACATGTTTGTATACAATAAACCTCTTGCAAATGGACTGCTCTGCCTCTTTCTGTCTGATGTTTGGACTTTGGGTTCTACCATAAATACCCTCTCTGAGTATTTGTGATACTTCTGCCTTTCACTCCACTACATTAAATCTCAAATCATATTGTAATGTGTGTCTTGTGTGACTCCACTACATCTCTAGATTGGGGGGAAAGAAGTAGATTATGAATGAACCACTTCAGCCAGTGTGAGCTTGTAGATCTGCTAATTTGACTAGTATTGTGCATTTGTACATTTCTGAATGCATTGATAAAAAACAAAAAAAAGATTGGCTACTTTGTAAGGTGTAATTATGAATTAATTCACTTTTAAAAGCATACCTTTTGAATACACATTTGACTGTGTAGTTTAATAACTATACGTTGTCCCATGTACTGGGGTTGAATACTTTGTCCGTCTCCTCATTGCAGTGATGGAGAGGATGTTAACGGATCAGCAGAGGCTCAGGAAGCCGCTCGGCATACGGACGGTGTCCGGTTCGATCCCCGGGACTCCCCGTGGGTATGTGTGGAAGTGTCCTTGAGCAAGACCCTGGAACCCCTAAACACTGGCACCACTGCATGGAACCCCTGATGAGCAGGTTAGTGCCTTGCGCATGGTTTCCACCATCATCGGCGTGTGAACGTGCGTGTGAATGGGTGATTTGTAATGCATTTAAAATGGCGCTATATAAATGCACCATTTATTACTGATGATGATGATGATGTTGGTGGATGAGATGGGGTTGACGCATCTGACGTTTGGATGGATTCATAATGCATACCGAAATGATTGGGAGAAGCTCTGCCCATTGGCCGCTGTATGCCGATATTTAGTTTGTTATGGAGTTTCAGTGCTCTCTTTCTAGTGGAGGTTTGCACTAAATCTAAACTTTGGAGCAAGTATACACGGTAACTCTCTCTCTCTCTCTCTCTCTCTCTCTCTCTCTCTCTCTCTCTCTCTCTCTCTCCAATGTGGTGTGTTGCATTGTGAGCTTGTACATAGATTGGCTAAATCTGCAAAGTAGGTAGTACTTTAAGTGTTTAGATAATCATAATAGTACAATATTTGCACTTGCAATAATACTTCCCTGAGATGTAGTGGGGTAGAAGTATTGAATTGGTAAAGTAAAAGTCTCAATAAGTAGGTACAATAGGCCTACTTGCACCTAGGCTGCTGAGCCAGCCTGACGGCGTGCCATGGGTTCGACTCCCGATCCCGACGGCCTTTGCCGCGTCTCTCCCCCCCCCCCCCCCCATCTCTCTTCCCATTTCCTGCATGTCAATCTACTTCCAACCTATCAATAAAGGCAGAAAAAGCCAAAAAAGATATCATAAAAAAAGGCCTATACTTGAGAAATTTGCTTTGTTACGTTTGACCCATAGACTGTAAAAAAATAAAATAAACTAAACATTATGGACGAAGAGGGGGCACAGTGTTGTCTCACAGCTAGAAGGTCCTGGGTTCGATTCCCGCTTGGGACACTGTGGGCGCTGGTGGCGTGTTCTCTCCACCGCGTCGCCAGTGCCCATACCCGAGGCGGGGGTCGGCGAAAGGGCCTTTCTGTGTGGAGTTTGCATGTTCTCCCCGGGTCCCCTAGGGTCTCTAAACTAGCCCCCCCTGGCCAGCCGGGTGCCTGATGGAGGGGAAAGGAACTGGTCGGAATAACGTGTTCCTTCCTACATCCAGCCGGGGAAACCCCCCTGTCAGGTAAAAAGAAGCAGCTTGGACTCCTCATGCATAGAAGGAAGCATGAGGTCAGTCCGCTGCCCCCGTCCAGGTTGGCAAGTGTAGCGCTCAGGATTATTACATTCGATAAATGACACTGGGTGAAGAAAATGGGCTGCAAAATCGTGGCATAAAAATGATATGAAACAATATGGACGAAGGGAACTGTGCCATCACCCATTGGTTGTTGTTTTTAATTCAAATCCACTAATTATACCGCAGCATGAGGGAAATAGCGACACCTTCTAGGCCATACATGTGAACTGCAGTGCTGAAAAGCACGTCCTTATTGGCTTCATAATCCAGCAGAGCTTCCTTGCCGTCTGTTTGTCAAGTTCCACCTCTGCTCTCTCTCTCTGCTCTCTCTCTCTGCTCTCTCTCTCTCTCTCTCTCTCTCTCTCTCTCTCTCTCTCTCTGACATTCGGGGACTCTCCTTTTTCCCACCACCTGTACTCTGTCCTCCGCAAGTTCAATCCCCAGCTGGGACGCTTCAACGGTCCTCCGCTGTCCCCTCTGTGGCGGCCCGGCCCGGTGCAAGCGCGGGGGCGTGGGAAATGCCGCTTCCAAAGCAGGAAGATAAAATGCTGCGCTTGCACGTATCACTCTGGATCCTAACATGTTGGAGGGAGAGAGAGAGAGAGAGAGAGAGAGAGAGAGGAGGGGGGGGGGGGGAGGAATGTCTGTGAAGGAACAGCTTATCATGGCTCTGTCGGGTGGAATGTAACCTTGTATGTCCAAAAAGACTGTTACTTATCCTGAAAAGGTGGTAAAAGAGCACGCGTAGGCCTATGTAGTTATTATTTAGTTGCAAGCTCTTGTTCATACTTTTTTCATTGGCCCCAATGTTTATAGAACCCACACAGAGAGACAGACTTATAACCACCTTCACATTAACGCGAAACATAAATCCAAAATGGGAAAACGCCGCCGATCTGCAAGCTCACAACACAGTAGAGATCAGCTTCTTCTTTTGTGTGGCAATCTAATTCAGTGGTTCTCAAACATTTTTGGCTCTGGTCACCCTTGTAGATGACGTTTTTCACCCAATAACATTGTTACTTTATAGCACCTTATGTCATACTTAAGCTTGACGTAAATATGTAAATCTTTCCCCCTAAGATACATTATTTCACGAGAGAAAACTTGAAAACATATCTGTTTCCATCAGGATAGAACTGAGGCCTATACTTGGCACTAAAACCCCAGCATCCCTATTCTGGGGGGAGCATTCACCAAAATTAGTGGTTAAATGATGTATTACAAATATTATCAAAGTATTCTGAGGCACCCCTGGCCTTGCACCACGGCAACCACTTTGAGAAACCCTGCTCTAGTCGGACAAAGTAGGACATTTATTGAGGATAACACATTACTCGTTCCAATATGGATATGCAAGGTTTCTGCGCGACATCAACGCTATCCCGGGTCAGTTCAGGCCTGTCGTGATGATGTTTCGGGGCTGTTCTCTCCCCCTCTCACACCGTGCTTCCTTCCAGTGAAAACCTACACCGCACCGGAACACATTCATAACTGCCTTCATGTTGGGGGACACGCTACTTATTGCTAAACTCTCCCTTTTAAAGCACTTATACCCCATAACTAACTGACTGGAGTTCCCCAGGGGGGCTGTACTAGGTCCTGTACTTTTCATGTTGTTAAGAATGTGTCAAAAACAGCTATTTTCAAACAGTGAATGGAAACGGTGCTTTTATCCAAAGCGATTTACATAGATTGCGCATTGCAAAAACAGCGCTCGATCTTCTATTTACTTTTGTCACGTCTTTTTGACCACACATACATGTCGACTTCATGAATTCACGCAGCTGTCATATTTACTTATCTGGCATAACTCTGACTCCTGTGAGTGGACATTAATCACAGCCAGGTTTAGAAACTCGGCTCACATTTTTCTGTAGTTGACCTTTTCTGCCGTATCCTTTTGTTTGTATTTCTAATACTTCCCCCGTGACATAAACAAGGTACAAATTTATCAATTTGTAACTGTTGAGAGAGTGTATACTAATGGAACAGGATCATTTGGTTCCATGTGTACACTCTCAGAGTTAAAGGTTACAGCACCTTTAACCCGGTATGTCTTTGGTTAAATAGCTTAGATATTCTAGTAGTAATCATTGCCAGAGTGTTTGTTCAGTAAACGGGTGTCCTCGTCAAAGCCAGGTGATTTTTTATTTTGTATTACATTTTTATCCCAAGATTTTGTAACCCATTTTTCACCCACCCCTGTGTCAATTATCTAATGTGATCCTGGGCTCTATACACACCCTCCGCCAATCTAATCCCCATATATGGGGGACATGGGGAGAGCAACGGACTTGAACCTTCATGCCTGAGTGTCCAAGTTGCTCGTTTACACCTGACAGGGGGGGGGGGTGTTTCCCTGGTTGGACGTAGCGCGTGGAAGGAACACGTTATTCCGACCAGTTCCTTTCCCCTCCATCAGGCGCAAAAAAGCCAAGTGATTGATAGTCAGGAACCAAATGGACCCTCACAGGTCTGTACCTCTTAAGAGCGTACAAATGGAACCATGGCCTCTAATGCATATCAAACGGGGCGGTCCTTGAAATTAAAATGCTTCAAAATCACAGCTGCAAAATATCCTCTCTTATGGGGGTTCCCTGGCATATCCCTTCAAACGGGGGTCCGTGGGCTAAAATGATGTATCAATTTGGGGGTGCTTGACATGAACATGTTTGAGCACCAGCAGTGTGTGTGTGTGTGTGTGTGTGTGTGTTAACTCAGGAGATGGAGGCTGCTGTCTCTTCTCAAAGCGAGGCGTGCAGAACGTTCACGCCCACACACGTTTTGGGTCACATGACCTCGTTCAGGATACCCTGACCTGACCTTCCCCGCGCCGGCCTCGCCGTTTTGGACGTATGACTTCCTGTGCGGAGGAGGATGTGCAGGAAGCGGCTCTTTAGATCACTGTTTGTCTGTCTGTTCATCAAACATTTTGAAAATAGCAGATCTACAGGCTCGCAAAAATGTTTTTTTTATACATTTTGTACATCTGAAATGGGACATTCTGCACAATGAGTATTGCTACTTGTTGTACTTTAAGTGCATTTTGATGCCAATACTTTTACTTGTAACAGAATATTTCTACATCGCAGAATTGATACTTTTACTTGTTCGTCCGTCTGTCCGTCCGGGCTGGGCTTTTTACTAAAAAGCCCCCCCTTTTTAAATACTACACACATACATACATACATACCTACATACATACATTTCAGACGTTTTAGCAGTTTTTAAGGACCCACTTTTAGGCCTGTGCACCAGAGCAAGCTCTTGCCTTTTTTAAACCCCACCCATTTTAACCAAATACATACATACATACATACATACATACATACATGTATGCGGTCTAGCTTAACTTGGACTCAGGGGGGTGGACGCCTCTGCCTTGCATAGTCCCCAGTGAATAGGCATTTTGCCCTTCACTGGTAACCCTATTTTGGAGTAGTTTTAAATAAATGAAGGTATGGTGGGCTGGGCTTTTTACAAAAAAGCCCCCCTTTTAAATACTACACACATGCATACATACATACATATCTACATGCATACATTTCAGAAGTTTTAGCAGTTTTTAAGGACCCACTTTTAGGCCAGTGCACCAGAGCAAACTCTTGCCTTTTTTTAAACCCTACCCATTTTAACCAAATACATACATACATACATACATACATGCATCCATATCTCCATGCATCCATGCATCCATACATCCACCCATCCATCTCTCTCATGATCTATATTGCATTTACTATATCTTGCATTATGATGGTTGCTTCGTCTTTTGTATGGCTGCTAATGCTTTTTACCTTTTTTACTGTTTACGTTTTAACCTGCATTATATTTCATAGCCAGTATCATGCCTTATATTGTTATGCTGCCCAAGAAAGCCAAAGTACAGTAACCTTGCATAGAATCAAATGAAAGGCTTTCCAGTGTCTCAACTGGTCTGCCCTAATTATTGGTTAGGCTATGATAATGTAACTGTATGTGACATTATATACGCTAACTGTTCATTAGGTAATTGTTCATCCCATTATTTTGTTTTCCTTTGGGACAAATAAATAAGTCAATGTCTCCAAAAAATAGCCGATCTGCAAGCTCACAATGTGTCACAAAATGTTATGTGTTGTGAGCTTATACATCTGCTATTTTGCACATTTGTTAGACCCCCTCTGCATCTCTCATTCTATCTCTAACTAAATTGTATGTATTGCCTCATGATTGATGCTACATTCTCCTTTCATATTCTGCATTGCTGCTTATAGATGTAAAACCATAATTTATAGCCAGTGTTACAACTTGAACTGTACATTGTTCCGTTGGACTTATCACAGTCTGGGGAGCATGTCATATACCGACATGTGTGCTTGTGTGTGTGTGTGTGTGTGTGTGTGTGTGTGTGTGTGTGTCCGTCCGCAAAACAATCAAAACTGAAATGTATGGACAATGAAAAGGGAATACAGAATTCAATACACTGAGCCATTGTGTCAGAATGAAGAGAAAACTACATCTTAAACCATAAAAATGTCCGTTGGCTTTTAGTAATAGTTACATTATCGTCTGCCGGGTGGTATAACCTCATGTCCAAAAAACTGCATGTCGCCTTTAAGGATTCAAAAAATGGCAGATGGACAACCTCAAGCTGGTACTTCTGGTCCTTCTGTGTGACGCCGTATAGTGTGATGATGAAGTATAAAGGACATTAATTTACAAAAAGAAAAACACAAAGTTAAAATATGGAGTTAAAATATGGATGCATATACTGTGGATAAGTAAGCTTGCTATAAAGCTTTAGAGCATTTTGAATCCCCCTTCTCTCTCTCTCTCTCTCTCTCTCTCTGTGCGTCTCTCTGTCTCCCCAGGTTTATAATGCGGATAATCATGGAGTCATGCCCCGAGGCAGACAGCTGCATCTCATCCGTGCGTTCTGCACATTAAAACCATTACACCGGCTCAATCCAGACCTATTGATTCCTGCGCTGAAAAAACATTTCGACTTCAACGCAATCGTGGTGATAATCAGTGCTTGGACAAAGTATACACACACTTGAGTAAATACTATTCCAATGTCTCCGAATGTGCAGTGGAGTCATCCACAAACATACACGTTCTCAAAAAAAGGCTATACTCTAGTTACCTTTGATTCCTCTGGCGGCAACATTCCAACTATAACATCATGATCATAATAAAATATAATAATAATTTTGAAGAAAATAAAAGAATAAACATGCCGGGATTTATTTGATATATACTCATGCTGAAAAGTCCAAACCGGTGCACGAACATTTAAGTGACATTTGAGTGAGCATGTTGTGCGTTTAAATCATTCTCTCTCTGGCGTCCATTACAGATGTATTTGCGAGTCCTTATAAATCTGTCGCTTCGAATCAATTGACAATAACACGGCGGGGGTTTTGATCGATCATAAAGAACTGTGTGTGTGTGTGTTTTTTACGAGCCATCTCTCTCCCGAGTGGGACCGTAAATGTGCCCCCTTGCTTCCTGCCCTCTCTCCGTTCCGGTTCTGTCACGGAGCGTCATAGAGTATAGAGGTGTTGCACTTTGACTGCAAATAGGATAACGATTGGAATGCTGTTCAAATCAAATTTAAATGTAACAAAGTACAATAAAAAATAAATAAAGGGCTCTGTGAAAAAGACAAATACACTCTCACGCCCGAAATGATCAGATATAGCCTATATATAATACAAGCTTATAGATGTGACATTTTTGGCGCGGGTGCGAGACGCCGTTCTCGAGTGTATAAATCAGATGTTAGCCTTCAATTAAATCAACAACACTTCCATTAAACAGAGGGTCCCCTATAGGTCGCTCCCAGGCTGGTAATCCAGTTTCACGCCGTGTGTGTGTGTGTGTGTGGGGCTCTGCCGCCCCCCACTCAATGCACGACATGCACGCACACACACACCTGTGTGTGTGTGCGTGTGTGCAACTGCATGCGTGCGTGCATGCACCGACCCAAGATCTGTGCAGTGTGCATGGCTGCGTGCACGCATATACGCTTGTGTTAGTCAAGCCTGCTTGCTTCGTTTACATGCAGGGGCCGTGCGAGTGAATTAGGCATGACAATAATTCAGTCAGAGAGAGAGAGAGAGAGAGGGGGGGGGGGGGGGGGGGCAGGGGGGCGTGTATCATGTTTTCTCGCCCTCTCTTGCCCCCTCCCTCCTTCTTTGTTGTCCAATGAAAAGGGGGAAAGTAGGAGGAAATGAGCGCTGCAGTGCTAAACAGAATGTAGGCTTACAGTTGTAGGCTTTACCCATGAGCACTATATGACCCAGCGTATAACCATATAAATATACACATACGACCCAGCACTATGACCCAGTGTATATGGCCATGCAAACATATACGTACCTCACCCGGCATGCAGGTTCTCCTGTCTGGGCCAGCCAACACTGCAACACACAAGATAGAATCAAGAAAAACAGCAAGACAAACAAACAAACAAAAAAACAGCAGGGAAAAAAGTAGATTCAAAAATAGAAAATGACTATATAGTTATGAAAGCACATCTTTTTTAAATAGCAGTATAATTGTCCTTTAATTTGAATTTTAAATTGTTCAAAATAAATATAATAACCTATATGATTACAAAACAAATTATAAACCAGAACAAACATGATACATTCCCTTAAATAGTTGTATTCCACCAGGCTATTGTCCAGCAGTCCTCCTCACCAGTTGAGCGGTTTGGTTCATATCATATCTGATGGTGTTTTGGGTGGGGAGCGGTTGATTGATGGTTTAATTAGGGAAACAGTGGATGGGCTGCGAGAAGACAGGACAGCAAAAATCATATTTTATTTACATAAACCAATCACAGCGCTCCAAAGGTGGAGCTATAACCCCACCACCATCTCTCTCTCTCTCGCTCTCTCTCTCTCTCTCTCTCTCTCTCGCTCTCTCTCTCTCTCTCTATCTCTCTCTCTCTCTCTCTCTCTCTCTCTCTCTCTCTCTCTCTCTCTCTCTCTGGCCGTCGCGCTATAGAGGAATGCCAGCGGAACTCGGGAGAATGAAAGGTTAAATTATATACGCCTTTTTTGTAGGACTGATGAACAATAATTGTGAGAATGAGGCTATTTACGTCAATGAGCATATACCGAACATATAATATATATATATATAAAACAATGTATTTATTTCTATTTATTTTTCTTTTTTTGATCACCATGCAGCAAAAACAAAGCCATACCACCATACCTGTAATTAATCCACCTGTGCACGCAGCTTACCTGAGCGCGCACCTCCCTGCCTTGTCTCGCGTTCCGCTGCAGGTCCGCCCGTCGCGCCGAGACACGGAGCATTACGCACGGACGAGGGACCTATTATACCGGCGACATCACACAGCTCCCTATGTTAAAAACACACACAAATAGGCCAAAAATATACATTTATATCAGACAATATAGAGAAACGAATATCATCTCTCCCCTTTTCACTATAGGCTATTTCTCTTTCAACCATATATATCCCCACGACATGAAAATATAAGATAAAATTATAATAATTCTTACATTCTCGGCGGGGTGTGTGTGTGTGTTAATTCACGGCGGCACCGACGCCCCGTCCAAGTTCTTTACTCCGTCCCGACACCCTTCTCATGTCAGCCCGTGCGTGGTCCGGCTCCTGCATGCGACATAGATATAGTTCACTATATACACTGCATGCCTTCAAAAGACAAACTGAGACACGGTGAGAAAATACGTGTGTGTGTGTGTGTGTGTGTGTGTGTGTGTGTGTGTGTGTGTGTGTGTGTGTGTGAGAGAGACTGTGTGTGTGTGTGTGTGAGAGAAATGGAACGAGGGAAAGGGGCGCAGAGAGAGAAAGAGAGAGAACTTCACGTCGCACCCCGAGAAGATGCTCTCTCTCTCTCTCTCTCTCTCTCTCTCTCTCTCTCTCTCCCCTCCCTCCATACCCTCTCCTTAAATTATATCCCCGCCCGCGTAGATAGGTGGCGTGTGTTTTCCAGAGTTGTTGTAACAGAGAGAGAGAGAGAGAGAGGAACCTGTCATTATAGGACGGACACACACACACACACACACACACACACACACACACACACACACACACATGTACACACACACATGAGGAGGAGGGGGGGGTGGGTGAAAGGCGGGTACACAAGCCCATCGCGTCAGTCCCTCTGGTCCCCACCGCAGGTCTGGGTTCCTGCATGTGGAGTGCCTGTAAAGACATCAGTTGTAACCTGCAGCAGCCCGAGCCAGGAATAACGGTGCTTTCTCTATACATCCCTCCCTCACTCCCTCCTACTCCTCATCCTCCGCCTCTATCCATCCATCCTTCATCCATCCATCCATCCATCCCCACACACATACACACACACATATACACACACACACACACACACACACACACACACACACGCACATACACACGTATAGCCTCCTCTACACTCCTGTATTTCTAAAGGCTCTATTATTATCGCCACCGGTGCGCACGCACGCACGCCCGCACGGGGGGGAGAGAGAGAGAGAGAAAGAAAAAAAAGAGAGAGGAGAAGGGAAGGAAGGAACGACCCCGCGCTGTTTTCTCTCGCGCTGGGTTTCTTCTTGCGTTGTATCTGTGATACCTTTATACTGCCCGGCCGACCGACGAACAAGCTCCATAGTGTCACCTATACCTATATACGCACCTAGCCTATACCGCGACTCCTCCTGCAGCGACCCCGAGATATTTAAAGACGTTCAGACATTAAACAAAGGTACGTGGTGGTTTTTTTGTTTGTTTTCCTAATAATAACAACCCTCCGTTCAATCTTTTATTTGCTTTTTTCCCCACCCCCTCAATTTTACCGTTATTTTTATTTCTTTTTTGACTGGTTTTCCACGGATATTCGCCTGCGATCATCCTCCTCCACACTGCATCCAAACGCTGGAGTTTTCCTTTAACTTTCCTCTCTCCTCTACCTGTGCGCGCACGGCACAGGTGCACTCTGTATAGGTAGGCATAGGTGCGTCTGTTTTCTTTTTATTTAACCCTTTATACGCGCAACGGAGCGCGTTTTTTATTTTTATATTATTATAGCCTATAGACTCCCGACCCGACCCGGCGTGGTTTTAAAAGCGACTTGAGAGAGAGGACAGAATGGACATTTATTTTTTTGCGTTGTTTATTTTTTCTTTCCTCCCACGCCGTCCGTTCTCGCTGTGGGAAAGAAGAGGAGAAAACACCGTGTTCCTTTTTTAATTTTCTCTTCTCTTCTCTTCTCTTCTCTTCTCTTCTCTTCTCTTCTCTTCTCTTCTCTTCTCTTCTCTTCCTCGGAGACAAGAGCATAGCCCATTTTCTTTTTTGGGGGCTCGTATTTATAACACGGACGGTGTTGGTGCTTCAGAGCGTTTTGTCCGAGTATTAAAAAAAGCGTCCAGTACGTGTTTCACTGATCACACTAAAGGGCTATTTTACGCAGATATGATGAGTGAGTGAGGCTGGCTCAGGCTGGCTGGCAGCCGGGCGAAGTGCTGGATTTAAAACCGTTATCCCTTTTGTCTAATAAGCGCCATTCAATGCGTGCGTCCAAACCGTTTATAGCCCATGTTTTCTGCGTCTCCATTGCTCACTATAGGATTATCCGACGACAATTTGGAAAATAATTACCGCTTTGTTATATTTTGTTTTCCATAATAGTTTTTTTTTAAAGACTCGGCTTTTGTGTTCGTGCACATATAATTAGGCTATGGAAAACTGAAGTTGTTTCTTTTATCTATTTTTTGTTTTATTTACAACTTTGCAAAAAGGAATAAGTTGGTTAAATCCACTTTTAACCCAAGACGGGTTAAAAGTGGATTAAGTATAAGTATAAGTTTGGCATGCCAAACTGGAAAACCGGGCTATACTTGAGCAACGGTAATACAGGACAAAATAAAATGAATTAATTATGTCATGTTCCATATAAAAACAATAAACCGCGATTATACTTAAGTGGAAGTGGAATTTAGGCCATACATTTTGGTTTAATTTCGCATTAAATAACATTCGTTTTTGTTTGTTTTCTATTATAGCCTAATCACTGTGTCACACGTGCGGTGTGTTTCCACTGATAGGCCTGTGAGAATACACACAATCAGAATAAACATATTAAGATTTGAATGAGTTCTGGAAGATCATTGCACATGCACTATAACCGTTTTGCCACTAAAAGAGACACTATAGGCGAGTTAAAATGATAAAGATTGACTGACTCTCTCTCTCCATGTAACTTATACATTGACGCTCTGTCTTTAAACTTTATGTATCTGTCAAGAGAGTGCTCCAGTTGGCTCCGCGTTCCGTGTGTGTGTGTGTGTGTGTTAGGCGCGCGTGCGCGCGCCTCCTGTTGAGTTGTATTATTCGCTCTTTTGCCCTTTTCTTGCATAGCACATTTCGCCAGACATGTTCCCAACAAGAACGACCCCGATTCATCCCGTTGTGTCGCTTTTCTCTCTTCCTGTGTGTGTGTGTGTGTGTGTGTGTGTGTGTGTGTGTGTGTGTGTGTGTGTGTGTGTGTGTGTGTGTGTCTGTCGTTTAGATTCTGGGAGCACTGGGGCTGTCGTGTCGCCTCGCTGGGCTGGCTGGGAAAGAGGGAGAGAAGAGAAGCAAGGATTTTGTTTTTTGGGAGGGGAGCTTTCCTCCATGCGCACTGGTCGCCCGTCCTGAGTCCTGACCACCGCCTGCACGCATTTACAATAACGCCAAACTCCCCAGCATGAGGCACGACTCGGAGATGATGATGATGGCGGATGGCCCGCGATGTAAGCGGAGAAAACAGGCCAACCCGCGACGGAAACAGCACGGTAAGTCCACTCACAACAAACGCATGCACTCACTGACAGAAGACAACAACTTATTAAGGGACGGGGAAACGCATGGTGGGACTGGGGAGAGTCCCCAATGCGACCCGAAACAGGACCCGGCGGTGTGTTCTGTGTTGTGGACTCCCACAGACCCCCCCCACCCACGTCTTGTCGCGTTGACTGTTGCACCAGCAGCGACAGTCGGGAGATAATTCCCTTATTTCTCCCCATGCTGCTTGCTTGTGTTTTGGACACTTGGCGTTCATGATGGACGGAGCCTCTTTCGGAGCTCTAGTTGTAGGGCGTGCGTGGGTGGGTGGGTGCGTGTGTTGCAGAGAGAGAGAGAGAGAGAGAGAGAGAGAGAGAGAGAGAGAGAGCACACGCACGCGCGTGCGCCCTCTCTCTCCAGAAAGAACTGGGGGTGAATGGGTGTAATTTGCCTCGGAATTGTGCGAACGCACAGAAGCCTCATGTGAGAAATGAGAATATAATATAGAATAATAGGCTATAGAGAGGCGATCAAGTTTGTGTGGGTGCGTGCGTGCGCGCGTGCGTGTGTGTGTGTGCCTTATTCATGTGTGGATATGGAACCAACTGCTTTCGTGTTGGTTTTGACGTTGCTCTGTCTGATTGTCTGCATGTATATACGCTCTTGGAAGAATCATGTCTGAAGTCTGAACTTGGATAAAGTTGGCTGCATGCGCCGTTGTTGCTTGAATAACGGATTCCATAACGGACTGCTGTTCGTTCATTCACACTGTTGTTTAGCCTATGGTTGTGTAGCCTGCATATACAGGAGACTGCTGCAGGTGTTGTCTGTTTGAAATCGCACGCACGAAGTTCATTTGTAACACGTATACTTTTTAATTAATCCAGTATTGAATTGTTGTGTCCTCTCTCTCTCTCTCTCGCTCTGTCTATCGATGCATCCAATAGCCTAGCCTATAATACTGTCCCGCCTATAGTTCGTTTCTATTGTATAGCTTATTCAAACAATTCACAAGAGAGTTTGTCCATGCACGCGCATATAGCCTATAAACCGTATGCGCTGTTTTTGTACATTAATATCAACAAGTTTATTAGGTGACGTCGTAAATAAATAACGACGGCGGACCGTTAAACGGAGGACATCAATTGGGGTCTGAACTCTCTCTCTCTCTCTCTCTCTCTCTCTCTCTCTCTCTCTCTCTCCACTAGTCATGCCCTCAAGAGGCGCATCTGCCACCATGACATTTCATGGACCCTGTTATGTGCGCGCGCGCGTAAATAACGCACACTTTACTGGCCTATACAAATGTGCCGTTTCTTTTACTTGTCTAAACGAGTATCCCGTTTGCTGCACGCACGCGCGCGCGCACACACACACACACACACACACACACACACACACACACACACACACACACACACGCACACACGCACACACACGCAACCGTTTTAAAATCCCATCCCCTCATAGCTTATTTTCTGGATCAAATTTCATTTATTGATTGGGAACAGGATCGATGGCTGCAAAGCATTTTGTTCTCCCCACTAAATAACAGTATGCGGAGCCGCATGGGCCATTTCCTTTTTGTGATGATGAGTAAAATAAAAATAAGAATGTAGTAATGCTCATATTAATAACGATTGTATTTGTAATGATAGCATGGCCATGTGTATTTACTGTTTATTGATTGTCACCTGTTTGGGAGAGAGAGATAGAGAGAGAGAGAGAGAGAGAGAGAGAGAGAGAGAGAGATGAACACATATAGGTTTATGTTTTAACTTTTAACCCCCATCACCATGAGTAAAATTAATGTTTATTCACGAAGCAAAGACTTTCGCAACTTTGTGTGTGTGTGTGTGTGTGTGTGTGTTGTGCGTTTGCATGCATGTGTATATTCTCCAAATAAAATTAAAGACATACTTATGATCTTTAATTAAATGTTTGTAACATGAGCATATGCAGTATAGCAGACATGCACGTCACTCCTTTAAAAAAAAAAAGAAATAGAAAAACAATATTTTTTTTCTTCCCACCTAAACGCACCCCCACCCCCTCGCCACTCCTCCGACCCCCCTAGACACCCCCCTAGGGAGGTACAGTCACCCCTCCTCCATCTAGCCCCCCTCCTCTGCCCCCCTCTCTCCCTCCCTCCCCTGCATGGAACTGGAGCGATAGCCGGTCAGGAGTGTGTGTGTGTGTGTGTGTGTGTGTGTCTGTGTGTGTGCGCGTGCGTACGTACTTCAGCGTGCGCTTGCGTTTGTATATGACAGACAACATACTATACAGATATTGGGGAGACACAAGGACTTAGCCTCCCACACACACGCACGCACACACACACACACACACACACACACACACACACACACACACACACACACACACACACACACACACGCACGCTCGCGCACACGGCCGTCACCACCACCAGCTATATAGCTATGAAAATGTGGAATAAACAAATATAGATTCGAACCCCCCTAACCACATGTAGCTGTGAAATACGCAGGGTTTGGTCAGAGGAAAAGACTCATTAGCATAGCTAATTGTACAATTACACACACAAACGTCACATATTAACAAATACAGCTCGTCGGGTTGAGTGACTCCGCAAGCTGTGTGTGTGTGTGTGTGTGGACCGCATGGGAGAATGGATTCTGCATAGTTTATTTTGTTTAATTTCCACGACGGTCCCGGTTTTGAAAGAGGCAGCAGCGGTCTTAAAAAAAAACCCCAGAGTGCTACATTTTCACCTCCTATATATATATATATATATTATTATTTTTTTGTGTGCGTTTGTAATTTAACAAATGGCATCTCTGTGTCCCTCTGTGTTCCAGAACTATATACATGTATTTGTCATGAATTAGAAGATTATTATTTTTATTGTCTCTCCTCATTGGTCTCAGTTATAACCATTTGTAAAATGAAATGAATCTCAGGTATTCAAAATGACAAATTAGCTTTGTTGAATTGATAAATCAATTAATTATCTATTTTGTTTTGGTACTATTCCAGGACTTCACCACACAATCAGTAATCCCTACAGTTACTGGAAGTATCAATCTCATGATATTCTGCAGTTAGAATCCTCCCAGGTTATAGTTCATCTGTCAGAGTGTAAAAGATAAAAGATAGGCCCTCATAGGGGTTTCATTTATCATGGGTCAGAGGTCAACTTTGCACTGAGGATTTTAGGGTCCATCGTCGTCATCCAGTGGTTCTCAAAGTGGGGCCCGGCGCGACCTCTAGGGGGTCCTTCAGGGTCCCTAATCTAGGTTTTAGAGGTGCTGTTTTTTCCCCCTTTTGTTTCAAATGATCTTGAAAACACTTGAAAGGTGTGGAATATTGTTTTGGAAACATTTTAACAATGCTATAGTCTTTTATGGGGGTCCCCTGTCACAACATATCTTCAGATTGTCCTCGGTTTCTCGGTCCTTGATATTAAAATGTTTGCGAAACCACTTTTCTAGAGAATCGCCTATAAATTCCATGAGATGATGCCTGGATCTCTTTACAAAGACACACAGTTATTTTTCTCTTCTCTTCTCTTCTCTTCTCTTCTCTTCTCTTCTCTTCTCTTCTCTTCTCTTCTCTTCTCTTCTCTTCTCTTCTCTTCTCTTCTCTTCTCTCTCTCTTCTCTTCTCTTCTCTTCTCTTCTCTTCTCTTCTCTTCCCCTTCGCTGTGCGAGTGCGCCAAAGAAAAAGAAAGAAAGGAAAAAAAGATCTTGATCCTTTCCTCCCTGGTGTGAAACCTGATCTCTTTAGCGTGTGTGTGTGTGTGTGTGCATGTGTGCTTGTGTGTGTGCTTGTGTGTGTGTGTGCGTGTGTGTGTGTGTGTGTGCGCGGCCCTCGCCAGGTGTTGCTTGTTACACCCAGCTGTGATTAACCCCCCCCCCCCCCCCCCACCCCCCTCTATAAGCGTTCAGTGTTGCACCTGTTCGCATTGTATGACTGCTCAACCAGTGTCCTCGTCACCGACACACTCGCTGGCTCGCCGTTGTTATTTCTTCATTCTCTGTGTGTAATTATACGCACACTGTTAGCCACGGTCGATAACCCCCCCTCCTCCTCCCCCTTATCATTATTATCATTATTATTTTTTACTTGCATATAAAAAAAATAGCTGCGCTCTATTCTTCTTTACCAGGCCAGTGTCCAACAAACACAGACATTGATTTTGTTTTGAACCCATTTTAGACCCGAGGCCGATTCTTAAAAAAAAAAAAAAAAAAAAGCCTTCTAAAACCTAACCTAAGTTATGTGAAAACCTTCAGATTCGTATTATGATAAAATAAATAATAAATATTATGTTGCTACATGTATAGGCATATACGTAGCAACAGCTAATGAGACACAGAGGTTTAGAAGCTTGTCAATGGGATTTTAGTGTTTGCATATGGACAAAGTTCGTTCACATACACCAAAAAGCTGGACATAGGAGGGGCTATAGCTCCCCCTCAAACATCTGACTATCTCTCTCTCTCTCTCTCTCTCTCTCTCTGCATGGCGGCTACAGAGACACCCATCGGGGGTATGTGTGGGGGGCTCCGGGGGGCACGGCTCCCGTGTGGGAACGTGGAGAAACTGGGAGGCTGAGACCCCCCGCCCCCCCAATCCCCCTCCCTCTGTCTCTGTCTCTATCTCTCTCTCCATCTCTCTCTCTCTCACGCACGCACACACACACACACACACACACACACACACACACACACACACAAAGACTATTGACGGGCATAAACATGGAAATGAAAAGACATTACCGCTGACAATCGATTGTCCGTGAGCAAGCCCCCGCAAAACGCCGACGTGACTACCCACCCCACCCCCGCCCCGCCAAGCCAAAAGACACACACACACACACACACACACACACACACACACACACACACACACATAATGGGACCCCCCCGCCCCAGCCTTTGGGAAGACGAGAAATTTGGTGAAAGCAAGCAGGACGGGGGCTGGGGGGGAGTAAAGAGGAGAAGAAGAAGGAGGAGGAGGAGGAGAGAGCGTTAGAGTATTAGTGCTCGGGGGTTCCTAAATAATAGCAGAGAAGAAGAAGTATCTTGGAGGAATCCTTGCTTGGACGCGTGCGCGCGCGTGTGTGTGTGTGTGTGTGTGTGTGTGTGTGTGTGTGTGTGTGTGTGTGCGCGTGGCCCCCGAGACGATAACAGAAGAAGATGTTGTTTCTGTTGATAAGCACTTCTTCTATAGCTGCTCTCCTTTTCTTCTATACTGTATAGTTGTATTATGTAATCTCCGTATTTTCCCTTGGGTTATATATGACCCTGCCCGCCGTATATATACTGTCAGAATGGCATGGTTTGAAACAACAATAACCATGTGAGACGGGCCTTCATAGACGCGGAGCAACGGCGACGCACATACACAAACTGAGAATGTCAGGCTTATACTATGTTTAGAAGTGGGTGATTTTAGTTTAATTTTGTGTGTGTGTGTGTGTGTGTGTGTGTGTGCGCGCGCGTGTGCATGTGTGTGTGTGTGCGTGTGTACAAGTTTCTGCGCTGCGGCCATGCTTCGAAGCGTGTACTGTAGATTTTATTGTAGCGTGATCAAGTAGGCCATTCATTTACGACAACAACTACGGTATGTAACCGTGCATGTATAGTGTATACGCGTAGCATATAGAATGGCATCAGGTTATGTACGTTAGGTGCAAGAAGTGGCAAAGCATCGGCGACTATACACACACACATAGCAAGGAAAAGTATAGCAACGCAACAAATTGATACAAAATCTATACTATTATGATCAAACCTTTTTCGGGCGTTTTTTTAAAGACCCATTTAGACCTGCCGTAACCTATATGTTGTATACGTCAGTGTCTATTTGACACCATGGTGACGTACGATGATGAGAGCGCCCCTCACTTCTCATGCACGGGTGTGATTGTTTTTGTTCATTTTTCAAAAAAATTAAAACGACAATAAGCATTATTCATACATTTTAACTTTTTGTCTGCAATTAGATGCCCAAAATATAAAGGCCAGAATGAACACATATACATGGTTGCAGAAAGGATACAAGTGCCTGAAAGTGTTGCATATAAAGACAGACTAATCTACTATAAGAATATCCAGAGAGGTAGAGAATCAGACCTAGATTTTTAGATTAAAGTGCTATAAAGCTGTGTGTGTGTGTGTGTGTGTGTGTGGGGAGGGGAGGGGGGGATTGCCTTACCCCAAATGACATACCCCTGGAGAGAGAGAGACAGAGAGAGAGAGAGAGAGAGAGAGAGGGGCGAGGGAAGGAATTGGGATTTAAAAGACGTGTTTTGCGGCGCATTCGCGGCGGTGTGGAGGGTAACACGGGATTATTTTGTCTAAGCGAGTGAAATAATTGCTGCACATATTTACCAGCGGGCCGAGACGCGACAGCGGGTGGTCTGCGCGCGCGCACACGTGTGTGTGTGTGTGTGTGTGTTTGTGTGTGTGTGTGTGTGTGTGTGTGTGTGTACGTGTGTACACTATAGTATCTAGGTTGAGTGAACCTCCCTCAGTACTTTATTGTTTTTTTTTTAACCCATTCTGAACGGGAACCCATCTTGGTGTCAGCATCATGTTATGCTTTAGCTATTTAAAAATAGCAGATCTACAAGCTCATAGCGCGCCACCGAGTGGCGCGCTACGAGCTTGTAGGTCTGCTATTTTTGAAAAATCGAAGAGCAACTGACATTTTTAGAATCTGATCTCAGGTCAGAATGGGTTCATCAGATCAGTGTGTGTCCTAGTGGAAACCTCGTACGAATCTGATCTCAGGTCAGAATGGGTTAAATATGATGTGCACCTCATGGCCGGATGGATCCAATACAAACATTTCCAATCATCGTGTCGTGTCAAATAATCCGCTCGTATACCAGAGGCTTCCCGTCGTTCAACACAGCCCATATAATAAGGATGCAAATTTATATTTTCCCTGTAAAACCGCACGCACGCACGCGTGCACACACACACACACACAAAATCTCTCTCTCTCTCGGTTTCTCTCTCACACTCACGGACGCGACACCTCGGCAGGCCCAGTCCTTTTTTTTTTTTTCCAAAACTCAATTGTCACATTTGTCTCACTGATATGTCTCTCTCTCTCTCTCCCTCTCTCTCTCTCTCTCTCTCTCTCTCTCTCACACACACTCATCGTCATCAAGCTAAATATATCCGTCCGCTATGATGAGAAGTGTGTAGCTGAGCAGATAGAGGCTAACTGCTTGAATGGAA
>NC_137885.1:10185814-10195814 GCF_963924005.1 Protomyctophum bolini
GTGTGTCCTGGTCCAATGGTACAATGTGTGACAGAGGAATGCGGTGGAGACGAGCGCGCTGCTATTTTCGGGTGGGCTCTGTGTGTCGCAACGTGTCTGGCGACGATGGGAGGGGCCGGAGCGGACGCTCCCATCTGGTCTCAATCAATCAGCATTGTCCCCGCGTCGCGAAGTCAAGTCTCCTGGGTCTCCCAGCTGTCACAACAACACCCCGGCCCTTCATCCTCCTGGGTGCGCTCCGCTCGCGCACGCAGACACGCAGCCACGCACGCGCGCAGACACGCACGCACACACGCGCACAGGGGTCACAGATGCTCGCCATGACCCGCCGCGCCCGCCACTGCTGACCAGCGCTGGACACATACAAGAGTATACGAAACCTCCCCGTACTTTGAGTCCAAAGTACAAAATGTTATACCTCGACTTACATGTGAAAGTTGCGCTGTCAAATTTGTACTCGAGTTAATGCACTGGAATGCGGTGCTTGATACATGAATATACGACGTATACTCAAAAGTATTCAAAAGTACAAATGACAAAGTACAAATCTCCATTCTGGGCGGGCCGGGAACCCCTTTAGGTGTTCTAACCCTTTCTGGACGGGAACCCCTCTTGGGGTTCTGTACAGTATTCAAATATACAAAAAAATGTATGTTGCCATTATGCCATATAAATATTTGCAAAGACTGACCTGAAGTTTTTCCAGAAAACTTAGGTCAGCCTTTGGTCTCAGTCCAAAATGGGTTAATATCACTGCATTCATTGCTGTATTGAAATGTGGACATTGTCAAACACAAGACATTATCAAACTATACTCAAACACTTTCCAAAATAGTGACACCGTCAGATTTACAACCAAACAGGAAGCCCATTGGATGTTGGGTATATATTTGCTTATTGATTTCAGGTTTTCTCATGAGTTTGGGGTCCCCCCCATGCAGCTGAAATGTGTTAACCCATTCTGAACGGGCACCCATTTTGGTGTTAGCATCATGTTATGCTTTAGCTATTGAAAAATAGCAGATCTACAAGCTCATAGCGCGCCACCGAGTGGCGCGCTACGAGCTTGTAGGTCTGCTATTTTTGAAAAATCGAAGAACGACTGACATTTTTTTAATCTGATCTCAGGTCAGAATGGGTTCATCAGACCAGTGTGTGTCCAGTGGAAACCTCGTATGAATCTGATCTCAGGTCAGAATGTGTTAATGCAGCATCGACATCAGTTGAGCTATACTTACAACCTATACATAGAGTACACTATAGCTATTTGAAAATGGCCAGTCTACAAACTTCACCTATAGAAAACACATTTGGATATTCTTTTCACACAAATCAATCCAAAATGGCTTGGCTCGTGAACTTCTAGTGAGACCGAACTCCCACCTATAGACCCATAATATGACTATAGCTCATGCAGCCCCTCTCCATGTCTCTCAATCAAGCCGGCTATAGCTAACGGAGCGCAATGTCGCTGCCTTTGCTTGTCTGTCTGTCTCTCTCTCTCTCTCTCTCTCTCTCTCTCTCTCTCTCTCTCTCCAAGTGGAGAGTCACGGACAAACTGTTGCTGCTCTTTTTTTTTCACGCAGAGGGCGGGTTGTTTTGTTGAGGCTTCTCAGAGAGAGAGAGAGAGAGAGAGAGAGAGAGAGAGAGAGAGGCGGGGGTGGGAGGGTGGATGAAACACCACTCTGCATAACAAAACCTACATCTGTCTGTCGTTTTGTTGGCTGTCAGATCGGGGAGGGGAGGAGGAGGAGGAGGAGGAGGAGGAGGAGGAGGAGGAGGGCGTCTTTTGTGGCAGTCCGCTGTCGTGGTAACAAGAGGGATGGGGGTGGGGGGTGGGGTGTGTGTAGAGGTATGGGACAGTTGAGGTTCGGGGGAGAGGTGTAGAGCAAGAGTTCCCAAACTTTTTTTTTTTTTCCTCCAGCTCGACACCTCAAAAAAGATACATTTGGCGTCTCCGGAATGCACAAGCGCGGCGTGATTTTCCCCCCACATACTGTAAGCGCTATATAGAATGAGCAACAATAGCCGATGTACAGGCTCACGACGCGTCGCATTTCTCATTGCGTTTTCTTTGTTTGTGTTTTGCTTTTTTCCGATGAAAAATAAACATAAGATACAGGACCTGTAAAAAGGGGAGGTATTTAGGCCTCCTCGGCCACCCCATGAAAATGGTTGCTTGAGCCAAAAGTGGGTCTCACTCTGAACCTGCATTCTGTGGGTCGAGTCACTGGTGTAGATAGGAGAGGAGAGGAGAGGAGGGGAGAGGAGAGGAGAGGAGGGGAGGGGAGGGGAGGGGAGAGGAGAGGAGAGGAGAGGAGAGGAGAGGAGAGGAGAGGAGAGGAGAGGAGAGGAGAGGAGAGGAGAGGAGAGGAGAGGAGAGGAGAGGAGAGGAGAGGAGAGGAGAGGAGCAGCGTGCTGTGTGTAGGGAGGACGGTGACTCCGCCGCCCCCTGCGACAGAGGTCTTTTGTTGGGTCTCCATATTTGATCCTCTTAGCGGTTCGCCTTGCCACCGCCCCCTTTCAGACGACGCCCCCCCCCCCCCCACACACACTCACCGATACCCCCCTTGCTTTCGTTACGCACTCACTCACACACACACACACACACACACACACACACACACACACACACACGCATTCATGCACCGTCACGTTCACAATCACTTTCACTGGGGTGCTCCTACAGCTGTCTGTCTGTTTGTTTGTCTGTCTGTCTGTCTATCTGTCTGTCTGTCTCTCTCAATTTTCAGTTCAAAAGGAGCTTCGCTGGCATGATAAAACATGGCGTTTACATTGCCAAAAAGAGAGAGTTTAGTAAGGACTATCAAAAACCTAAGAAATGTACATGAACAACTAAAGGGAATATACTTGGATGAGTAAACGGAGATATGTCACATTGTAACTCGGAAAACCGTATAGCCTACAAAGACACAAACGTCTCTATCTGTCCCATCACAACCTCCTCCTTCTAATTCATGTTAAAACCCTTTGCCTTTATTCTCTGTCCCCTTGTCAGTTCAGACTTGGACGTAACAACCATAGAGAGAGCCGTTCATAATTGAGTTGTGGTGTGTGGAACTTATTTTTCTCTTTACAAGCTCCTGGAAGAGTCTCTAACTCACTTTAGTTATTTAGTTATTTAATTGTTTTTGGTTTTGGACCCCTGCATTAGGTTATGCTTTAGCTATTGGAAAATAGCAGATCTACAAGCTCATATAGCGATGACCTTGTATAGGTCTGCTATTTTTGAAAAACCGAAGAACGACTGACATAGAAACATAGCTTTTTCAGAAAACTGTCAGGATGTAAGAAGACATTTTTTGAATCTGATCTCAGGTCAGAATGGGTTAAAAAAAAAACTGTCGTGATTTAGAAGACATTTATTTTTTGTAGAATCTGGTTGAGACCAGATTCTACAAAATAAATGTCTTCTAAATGGGTTAAAATGAAATAAAAAGCCTCAAGAGGCCTCGAATCTGCTTCCGAAAGCTCTTCCACAAAGAGTTTAGAAATCTCCACTCCCCCACAAGCAAAACTTTCTCTCTTCGAGTACAAAATAAAACGTAGGAGATTGCGACGGTGTACTGTACATACAGTATACAACCTTCTCTGTTCTCTGGCCCCGCGCAGCGCTTTCCATTTAAACTTAGTTCAAAAGAACAGACGCGGCTGGCGACCCCGGTCTTTTTCTCCCCGCCTACGTCCGAGAGAAACGCTGTCTTTTTATTTATTTTTTATGGGGTTTTTTTGTGGCTTTCGCCTTTATTTTATATATTTTTATGGAGTACTCGTTATGCACAATGTGTCATTTCACTCTTTTTTCACTTTTTTGTGTGAAACGGCGTTCAAAAATATGCTATCCAAAAGCTCACAAATGAATTGGTTAAAGGGCCATTTCACCCCTTTTGCAACCAGAGCTTATTTTAATGATGTTTACGACACAATATACACTTTCCCGGGGGTTTGTAATATGGGGGTGGGGTGTGTAATATGTTTTATTTGTTATATATATATATATATTTTAGTCACGATGCCATGTTCATGACCAAACTGTGGTATCACTTCCTTCCTGGACTATACAAAGTCACACCTCCATGCAGCCTGCCCCCTCTCCACAAGGAGGGGAAGTGCACTAAAGCATTATGGTCATTGTAGGAATTCAGCAATCCAGTCAAACCCTAGTCAAACACACAGACTTTGGCCAGATCATTTGTCTGGCCATATAGGGTGCACATTGTGCTATACTGTTATCTATACTACAAATACTATTAATACTGCCGTTTCTTCCAGCAGTGAAATGTCCCTTTAAAGTTCGGTACCGGTAATCATCTAAAGTATAATAATTACCGGTATGTTATGTATTTGTCGCTGCAGATCTATAGTGGAGCAGAATTATAATGTGGACGTAATTATACTCGAGTAAAAGTACCTCAAAATGTTAATCTAATTACAGTACTTGAGTAAATTGTCCTTGCGGTTTATATACTTTCCACCACGGATCAGAGTGAACTTAACCTTTCCGTCTCTCGGAGTATATCAGCTATATACACTGTTCCTTACAAAATAGTTTACAACCCACCCATCAGCAACTCCTCTCTCTCTCTCTCTCTCTCTCTCCTTTTCCTTCACACACACTCGCACACACACACACACACACACACACACACACACACACTGAAAGAGAGAAACAAAGTGCGTGGTGGAGTCGGGGCTCGGGGGACGACGGTCGTTACACAAAAGCGGTATTGTTTCAGCGCTGAGGTCAGGCCCGCTGCAGAGCCCCGGCTTCTCACAAAGACACGGCCCGGCCCGGGCCTTTTATTGCAGCCTCCGCTGTGTGAAAGGAAGCCCTGCTCCTCGCACACATTGTCTGATGCTCCCACTGATCCCCAAAGATAGAGAGAGGGAGCACGCACACACACACACACACGCGCGTACTGAAAGCACGTTCACGTGCGTGCGATGCGAGCGAGCAAGGGTGCACGGCACGCCGCATACTTCTGCACAATAATGTGGACATGGACGAAGTATATAGCCTATATATATACACGCTGCCCAGTGCCCGCTATATAGCGTGGCGGTCCTCGCACGTTCTCATGTCCAGGACATCTGAATTGATATACGTGTTTATAGCCGCGGACCCCCATCTAGAAAAGAGAATATAAATTGAATCGGTGTCGTGCCGGGGGACGAGAAAAGATTTGTGTTCGAGGTTCTGCAATTCTCCAAGATTTCTTGAAAATGTTTCAAAGTTTGTGTGTGTGTGTGTGTGTGTGTGTGTGTGTGCGCGTGTGCGATTAGTCGATTACAAATATTTCTATTGACGTTACACCTGCAAAAATCATAGAATATCCATCAGCTCTGTGCATGTGTGCGTACATGTGCCAGGGGTGTGCCACAGTCGTGTGTGTGTGTGTGTGTGCGCCAGGGGGGTGCCAAAGTCGTGTGTGTGTGTGCGCCAGGGGGGTGCCACAGTCGTGTGTGTGTGTGTGTGTGTGCGCCAGGGGGGTGCCACAGTCGTGTGTGTGTGTGTGTGCGCCAGGGGGGTGCCACAGTCGTGTGTGTGTGTGTGTGCGCCAGGGGGGTGCCACAGTCGTGTGTGTGTGTGTGTGTGCGCCAGGGGGGTGCCACAGTCGTGCACGTGCGCGCACGCATGCCACAGTCGTTTCACGTGCGTGTACCAGGGGTGTGCCACAGTCGTGTGTGTGTGTGCGTGTACCAGGGGTGTGTGGTGGCCCACACAGAGCCACCGCTGGCCCAAAAAAAACCTTATTCTTGTACTTAGTCATTGTGATCCGGCGCAGGCGATTTCACAGTAAAGATTTGTATGACGTGAGTTCTTGACCACGTGACCTTGTAGATTTGGGGTGGACAGGAATATTGCGGTACAGAGGCAACTCGGATCCGTTTTGCGAAGACTTTTAAGAGGTTAACGTTTGTATTATCTGCTACTTTTACGAGACTTGTACCAATTTGAAATAATGAGTGTACTTTTCACTTTTTTGTACACTTTAAGTATACATTTTGATGCCAATACATTTCTACTTTTGCTCAATTAAGGCACATTTATAATTCTGGATGCTTACTTTGTTGCAGTAGTATTTCTATAGTGCAGTGTTTGTTTAATTTGACTACTTTTCCCCAACGGTGTGCATAACAGAGCAGACGGCCACGCACTCAACGTGCCCTCACATGGCGTCTGTGTCAGTGACCGAGTCACGGTGTCGGCGGTATAGCGGGGGAGGGGGAGAGAGCCCCGCCCCCCCCAGCCCCACGTCCGCCGTGGTGACCTTGATAATTGTGACGGTAATTACAATAAGTGGCCATTATATTTCCAAGGTGCGCCGCTCTCCCTCCTTCATTATCCCAATCAATTTGAGTCACTATCAATTTGATAATGCTAGCGTAATGCACGGCGGCTCCGCTCCCGAGCTAAAGATGCACACTCGGCACACACACACGGGGCCGTGACAACGTCCGTCCGTCGTCTGTCCCCCCCGTTCCCCCCCCCCCGTCCCCCCGACTGCATAATGGAATGCTGTTACACAGATTGAGGCCCCCCCCCCTCTCCCCCCCCCCCCCCCTCCCTCCCCCCCACCCCCCCCTCTCTCCCGTCCTCGTCGCCCCAATCAATATTAACGGCTTGTAAAAAAGTACTGCCAGAGATTAGCCTCTCTCCCCTTCGAAACCAGAGTGGGAAAGACATACTTAAACAAAGTGCATCCAGACGGCCTCCTCTGGCTCAGGTCAGCAGGAACGGCTGCATTTTTCTTTGTTTTTACCCGTTTCCCCCCCCAAATGTAGTCGCTTTGCCGATTTCCACCTCAGGTGAGGTGTTCGGGGGAAGAGAGACAGTTCGTCTCTCTCTCTCTCTCTCTCTCTCTCTCTCTCTCTCTCTCTCTCTCTCTCTGCTGCATGCGCGCCGCCAGGCCGTTAAGGCCTGCCTGCAACACCTGTGCAGTATTGCGTTGTATAGCGTGCAGGAGGAGAAAAGTGCAAAGCGTTGCACTTTCTCCCTCTCCTTCTTCTTCTTCTTCTTCTGGTGGGGGCCGGCTTTGTCCGGCGGCGGTATTCGCGGCGTATTAATAATAATAAAAAGAAAAAAAAGAAAACAGACAATTGTTTGGCAGTTCTTTTGATGTATGAGCCTATTGAGTGGGCAACCCCCCCCCCCTCCCGACCCCTCCTATCTGCCTGACAGCGCAGGAGAGAGACAGAGAGGGGAGGGAGGGAGAGAGATCGTTTTCTCCCTCCCACCCCTCCGGTATCTGACCCCCTCCCCCCCGCCGCTTGCCAATATGATCGGAGTGCTGGCTGACCCCCCCCCCCCCCCCCGGGCCCGTGATTTGTTGAGCCACACCTGACATAATTTACCGGCGCGCGGCCCGCCTCCATATTTCAAAAAAAATGAGGACCAAACCGCTATTGAGTGAAACGCCAATATAATTAATGGCAATTATGAACGCCGGGGAAATTGTTTGTTGCTCTGATCCTCCCTCCCTCTTCGTTGCATGCACGTATACTGTAAAGGTAACCAAGTACATTTAATCAAGTACTTCAAGTACTATCCAGTACAGTACAGTACAGTACAGTACAGTACAGTACAGTACAGTACAGTACAGTACAGTACAGTACAGTACAGTACAGTACAGTACAGTACAGTACAGTACAGTACAGTACAGTACAGTAGTCCAAGAGAAATGTTGTCCTTTTACTATACGTGTTCATTTGAAACCTTGTGTTGTGAGATTGTAGATCAGCTATTTTTGACAGAGATTTGACAGTAGACTGACAAAATTGTCTTATTTTCTATTCATCATTTTTGCCAGAGAGAGAGAGAGAGAGAGAGAGAGAGAGAGAGAGGTTTCCGAACAGAACAGAACGGTGATCTGATTTGTCTTAAAATGAAATAGTAACCATTTAAACTCTATATACTTCATTGTACATCAGATATAGTGAACATAGTACGATTGGCCTCTTTTCTATCTACCGTATCTTTTTTCCAGAGAGAGAGAGAGAGAGAGAGAGAGAGAGAGGGGGGGGGGGTAACTACGCAGAAAGAGATTTCTAAACAGAAAGACAGGCTTCTACAGAATGATTGTCTGATCTGTCTGTAAAGAAACCCTACATACTGTAACTGTAGGCTACTTGTCAAATAGTGGAAATAATACTATTTCCAACTATTTTCTATAATCCATCTATCTTATTCTGGCCAGAGAGAGAGAGAGAGAGAGAGAGAGAGGTTACCAAACAGAGAGATATTTCTAAACACAGTAGCAACGTGTAAAAAATGCCTGCGAGACGGCCTCATTTAGCCGAGGATACGAGACAGAACGAGAGAGAGAGAGAAAGAAAGGGAGGCAGAGAGAGAGAGAGAGAGAGATAGAGAGAAAGGGAGGCAGAGAGAGAGAGAGAGAGAGAAAGGGAGGCAGAGAGAGAGAGAGAGAGAGAAAAACGGCAATTATTTCAGTGACCTTATTGTCATCCGTTGTAAAAATGTGTAATTAGTCGTGTTTACAGCGGCTCTGCACCTGCAGCTTAGCGTGCTCTGTAATGTTTGCTTTCAAGACGTCGAGCATGGTGCCAGCCCCTGTCACCTCCTGTCTCACACACACACACACACACACACACACGCGCACACTCACAAACAGAACAGAATGAGAGAAAAGTGTATGTGTGTGTGTGTGTGTGTGTGTGTGGTGTGTGCGACTGTGAGTGCGCGCGCGCACATTTGTGTGTTGTATACTGTGTACGTGCGCATGACCATGCTTCCAGAATAGCAGCCTCTCCTCTCCTGTGTGCAGGCTTTCTTTTTATTTTATTTTAATGCAGTTGTTTTGCGTGCATGTGCCCGCCTGGCTGCGTGTGGCAGACAGAGAGAGATGGGCATTTACATGGGCAACACAATGGAAGACTCCATCACTTCCACAGTGGTCTCATTATCCCCCCCACCCCTCCCCCCCCCCCGGCCGCCTACCTAGTGGCGTGCTCTCCGTGCCCGCTCCGCTCCTCTCATTGTGGCGCTGTGGTGGTATAATGGCAAGCGGGTACATTGCTGAGATTCTCTCATTATTCCTGTTATTATGAAAGGAGGGCTGCTAGCTCATGCAGCCACCGGCCGTAATCGCACTGGCATTTTCCCGTCGGGGTGGGGCGGTGTGTGTGTGTGTGTGCGTGTGCGTGCGCACGTGTGTGTGTGTGCGCGCGCGTGTGCGTGGGGGGCAGCTGGGGTTGAAGAGAAGGGGTGGGGGTAGTGGTGGAATAAGTCCTCTTTCTTTTTTTTGTCTTTTACTTAAGTAAAAGTAGCTACTGGTATATAATACCATAACGTACAAATACACTCATAATAAGTAAAAAGCCAGTATTCCAAATGTTTGAGTATAAGACTATTGGCATGATAATATATACTCATACTGTACATACAAAGTACTCGCATCTTTCAAAAGGTTAAAAGTCATTTTGAAGAGCCTATATATCCTTTGTCAGCTTTGTATAGATGTTCAAATGTTCATGAACCGATGTAGCCTATTATGTTATATCGTATTTTTGTAATGATAATGTATATACAACTGCTAAGTAATCGATAACTATACAGCTATCGACTCAACGTGCAATAATATTGACCTCTGAGATGTATTGTAGCGTGTGTGTATACAATGTAGTACAGTCAAAGTACTTCAAAAGTATGAGGTAGCACTCTCTGGCTCCTCTAAGAGTGTACTATGTGCAGTACTTAAGTAAATGTACTTAGTAAGTTCCCACCGGTGGGGGGGGTGGGGTGTGAGAACAGGACACGATTTTTCCATTTATGTGTTGTCTGTCTGTCTGTCTGTCTGTCTGTCTGTCTGTCTGTCTGTCTGTCTGTCTGTCTGTCTGTCTGCGTGTCTGTCCTATTTTCAGATGGGGGTCCGTGGCCAAATGCATAATATTTGTGGTCCTTGACATGACATTGTTTGAGAACCACTGACATAGACATTTCAGAAAACTGTCATAATTT
>NC_137885.1:10200814-10205814 GCF_963924005.1 Protomyctophum bolini
CAATACAGTGCCAGTGAGTGGTCAAGCTACTGTACGACACAAGTTCACCAGACACAATAGTCTGAGCTCGCGGGAACCTCTTTCTTTCTTTCTTTTTGCAATGACTCAACTGTTAAAATTAGTGGAAGTTGTTCACACATATTGTATAGAGGTCTGTGTTCTGAAGGCGTACACCACTCCCGCGTGTACCATAACAATCTGAATTAAGATTTGTTTCTGGGCCCTGTGGGGTATACTTTATTTTCTTTTTAAACCGTAACCCGTCTTTAAGGGCGCGGGGTTGAATGTGAGGCCGCGCTTTCCTGCCTTTATTGAACCTGTTAGCAGCTTTTCATCGAACGCTGCAACAAAGAAACATGGTTTTTTTTAAAGTGGAAAGGAGGAGGTATTGTCTGCTCAGTCAGCTCTATTTAACACCCAGAGTCTTTTATTAGAAACCTTTGAGAATAAGACAGCCTTCGTCACATGCGTGAGAGTCCCCGTGTTACAAACGGTGTTGGGCAAGTTACTCAGGAAAAGTAACACCTTACTATAGTCTACAGGACGTAAAAGTTTAGAAATCTATCTTTGGTAGGTTATTTCCCTGTTGCAACAAAGTACACTATAGCAGCTATATCTTATTCTTGCCCCTTATCCCTAAAATTATTTGCCATTTTTTTTGTCTATTTTGAAAATATTTTAAATATACTTCAAATAGCCGATCTACAAGCTCACAACGTGTCGATGTTGATGTAGGGATACTGGGGTTTAAGTGGTGAAAAGTATAAAGCATAAAAGTTACGACTGTGACATCACAGTCGTCAGGAAAATCAGAGCACTTGTTTGAGCTCAGAAAACCACAGAAAATCTACTGAATGTTAAAAGGTTGTTTGGGTGCAATTGAGCTCAGAAAACCTAAAACAAATTACGAAAAATTACGAAAACTTAGTTTTTTGTTTTAATGTCACACTCCCTTATTCATTTTCACATATGAAAATAGCATACAACATTTTTCGAACTTTTCTTCCCCCCCCCTCCCGCTCTGAAAGAGCCACAACCCAGCGGTATCTTGTATACCATAATGAAATAAAAGGCACATACAAATATTCCTTATGCCATTTGCATGCTATATAGCTCTCACAGAGTGTACAAGTACTCCAGGTTGGAAACAGCAGGCGCGCAGATAGCGGCACGCTGCTGCTGCTGCTGCTGTGAGCGTGAATCAACAGAACGGTAGAGATAGTGCTTGGCCAAGCAAGTCTCCCCCTCCTCCAGGAAGAATGTCTCTCATCAGCAGAATAAAAAAATAAAACAACACTCGACCGAGAGAGAGAGGACTATATGGAGCTGCCGCTGCACGCACGATTTATTAGGAAGTGTACAAGTAGATACTGCATGCGGAACGATGCCCTTATAACGTCCCCCTTTTATAAAGGTGCTGCGAGGGATATTCCTTTGTTAGAATAATGTGTCGATTGTGTGTTCCCTGCATATTCCCCATGTAATCGTTTGCTATGGAGAGTGTTTTTGCTCAGTTAACAGGAGTCTCCCACCCCATAGTAGTCTCTCTGGCTCCTTTACATAGCTTAGTGCCGGGGTTCTCAAAGTGGGTTCCAGTGGTGCCCGCAGGATACTTTGATAATACTTTAACCCATTCTGACCTGAGATCAGATTCATACGAGGTTTCCACTGGACACACACCGGTCTGATTAACCCATTCTGACCTGAGATCAGATTTAAAAAAATGTCAGTCGTTCTTCGATTTTTCAAAAATAGCAGACCTACAAGCTCGTAGCGCGCCACTCGGTGTCGCGCTATGAGCTTGTAGATCTGCTATTTTTCAATAGCTAAAGCATAACATGATGCTGACACCAAAATGGGTTCCCGTTCAGAATGGGTTAAATGTATATCAATATGTATCGCCACAGGTTTCGATGAGTTTTGTTCAGCTGTCAAGATCCATTTTTCAAGCCTATTCATACTTTAGTTTTAGTTGATATAAGGTGACCACCGGAAACTACAACATGATGTCACGCCACGGTGATAAGCCACTCACCCTGACACTGTTTGATTACTATATAGTCACCGTTTGGGTGGTCATCTTATCACCTATAGGACTGCTTCATGAATAGGCCTTTATTAGACCCTCTGTGAGTGGAGAGAGGGAGAGGAGAGCGTGCGTGTTGGGGTGCACGCTGAGGAGGTGTATGTGCGCACGTGTGGCATTAGTACTTAAAGTAATTGAAAGTGCCGCTTGGCGTTAATATCATTATCGTTATTACAAAGAAAGTATAGCGTTTGGTTTGACACACTTTTGTCCACGCACACACACACACACGGCGGCACGCCGCCATTACAGCGTGCTGTAATGAGGGCGTGAAGTGAACTGTGCACATTAACCCATTCTGAACGGGAACCCATTTTGGTGTTGGCATCATGTCATGCTTTAGCTATTGAAAAATAGCAGATCTACAAGCTCATAGCGCGCCACCGAGTGGCGCGCTACGAGCTTGTAGGTCTGCTATTTTTGAAAAATCGAAGAACGACTGACATTTTTTAGAATCTGATCTCAGGTCAGAATGGGTTCATCAGACCAGTGTGTGTCCAGCGGAAACCTCGTATGAATCTGATCTCAGGTCAGAATGGGTTAAGCAGAGAGTACAGAGGAGCTGAGCTCAAATATTTATAAGCAGCCCCGGCGTATTTATGATCCGAGTCACTGTGAAGCTGATGGGAGAGAGATGTCAGTACAGTACTACGCACACACCTTGTTCCTCTGTAGTGATTTAGTGAACCTGGCTCTATTTCTGCCTGACTGTAGCTCTCTCTATCTCTCTCTCTATCTCTCTCTCTCTCTCTCCGCCGAAGGAGGGATATTGTACAGTATCATGTATAGTTGAGTGGGGTCACTGGGGTGGTGGAGAGGCCGTCACAAAGGTTTTTGTACCTGTGTGTGTGCGTGCGTGCGTGCGTGCGTGCGTGTGTAATTAGCTGCGACTTTTCTCACTCTCCCGAGTGATTATATCGGACGCAGACTTAAAAAGAACAGCTGCAGTTGTCTGTCGCTCATTTCTCGAGCCCTGATATTGTCACTTTATGTTTTTATGTGGACGGACGGACGGTCTGTTCACATGTTTTTATGTGGTCATAGACAGACAGACAGGTTTGTCTTTCTTCCACTGAGAATAGAGGCTCACAGAGTGGTCTGTTTCATTGAGAATAGAGGGTCACAGAGTGGTCTGTTCCACTGAGAATAGAGGCTCACAGAGTGGTCTGTTCCACTGAGAATAGAGGCTCACAGAGTGGTCTGTTTCACTGAGAATAGAGGCTCACAGAGTGGTCTGTTCCACTGAGAATAGAGGCTCACAGAGTGGTCTGTTCCACTGAGAATAGAGGCTCACAGAGTGGTCTGTTCCACTGAGAATAGAGGCTCACAGAGTGGTCTGTTCCACTGAGAATAGAGGCTCACAGAGTGGTTTGAAGAAGGACAGCATCAAAGCGTATGAAGGTAGAAGGAATGTGGGACGCAGCGAGCGTGGAGTCCCGTCAGCTTCCTGCTGCTTCACTCACTCGTGAACCCATGAAGACGAATCATGTGAGGTCACGTCAAGCTGACCTATACGTGCGCGTGCACGCACGCACACACACACACACACACCACGCTGCCCTCTGCTTTACTGCCATGCACTACGCACTCCAATGAATAGAGGTCCCGTGCTTGCGCGTATGCACGCCTGCAGTGTGTGAGTGTGTGACTGTGTGTGTGTGTGTGTTTGTGCGAACACAACAGGGTTCTCAGGGTCATTGTCGGTGACCCTTGTTGCACCCACTGGTGATGAGGTGTGTGTGTGTGTGTGTGTGTGTGTGTGTGTGTGTGTGTGTGTGTGTGTGTGTGTGTGTGTGTGTGTGTGTGAGTGTGAGTGTGTGCGCGTGCGCGTGTGTGTGTCCGCGCGTTATCGTGCCAAAATAAATAAGTGAAATATAAAAATCCTCCTCGCTGCTAAAGCCCTCTATAATACAGATTGTATTCCAGGAAACAACCCGAGCCCCTCTGTGCTGACCTCAACCACTAAATGTACTGCTTACCACTCTCCTCTCTCTCTCTCTCTCTCTCCCTCGCTCTCTCTCCGCCCGTGCATGTGTGCGATGTGTGTCTGTGTGCGTGCATGCGTGCGTGGGGGTCCCCTTTGGAATGCATTGTTTTTATTTTGTTTAGACACATGTGGCCTGCAGAGAGAGAGAGAGATGGGGGGGGGGGTGATGGAGATTTGTGCCTCAGTATTGTCCTGTTTTCACGGAGGTGAGCCTATAGGTTGGAACACACGTCGTTTAGACCTACAGTAAGTTACCGTATAGGTTCTCACCTGTCTCTCTGCATTTGATGAATGTTTACTGTATACCTCTCTTATTGTAAGTCACTGGATAAGAACGCTCGCTAAATTATAATTGTAAAAAAAAATTGGGTGAAAAATCGATATATACGTTTTTTTCTCTCTCTTTATATTATTGTGTCGAGTCTTGCAGGTTTCAATGAGCTTGTTCAGCTGTCAAGATCCATTTTTCATATCGGACGCACCTTCACAATCCCTCTATTCATATATATAACAGGTCTCTGTTCTCTCCTTCACCGAGGATAAAACTATCATGCACACACACACACACACACACACACACACACACACACACACAGAGGTTTTGTCAGGTCTGTCAGTATAGATTTGGAGGTGTGGCGTTTGTTTCTGACAGTCGGTTAGACGGTGTCAGAGGAATACAAACGGCAACAATAACATTCAATCTCAGCGCTTCGCTTCTTTTCTCTGAGGTCTGATTCATATAGTCCAATAAAAATATAACACACCTTCGATGGATGGAGGGAGGGATGGATGGAGGGATGGAGGGAGGGATGGAGGGAGGGATGGAGGGAGGGATGGAGGGAGGGAGGGATGGAGGGAGGGAGGGAGGGAGGGAGGGAGGGAGGGAGGGAGGGATGGATGGATGGATGGATGAAGGGAGGGAGGGAG
>NC_137885.1:10210814-10220814 GCF_963924005.1 Protomyctophum bolini
AGGATGGTGACAGGTTCAGCCTCCCCCTCCTTCTCCCCTCCTCCCCTCCTCCCCTCCTCCCTCCCCTTACCTCCCGACACGACAGACTGCGGGCCTTTGTCCATCTAATGGCTCCCTGGCACCTCGGATCAGCGCTCCCACAAGCCAATTTGTAGCACCCACACACACACACACAGAGAGAGAGAGAGAGAGAGGAGAGAGTGAAAGGGAGAAAACGAGGAGAACAGAGTAGGAGAAGACAAGGTGTTAAATACTGATTAGTGGCGGTGAGACTAACAGAGGTGTGATTGTCTAACCGTGCACACGCACTCACACACACACACACACACACACACACACACACACACACACACATACGCGCACACACACACCTTCACCTTTGTATTCCTATACTTGTGAGGACGTCACAATTGTATAATGGTACTTTTTTTATAAATGCCAATATTACCTACTTTTGTATTTCTTTATACAGTATGTGGACTACGTGTTTGTAGCTGCGCGTAATGGTTGCACGAGGCAAATAGCAGATCCTCCTCAAGCTGAAATTGCCCTCACAATGTCTATTGCTCCGATTTTAATGTATACGTGTGGGGATATTTAACCCTCACAATGAATACAAGACAGGCAGACTACACACACACAGACGTGCGCACACACACACACACACACACACACACACACACACACACACACGTCAGTCAGGCCCCCTGCAGCCTTTATATTCTGACCATAAAAGTGGGGGGGGGGAGAAATACACACATTGATGACATGACCAGAGAGCCTCTGTCACACCTGATAAAATGAAGAGTTGTCTTTACGCCACACAACGCAAAACCTCACGGGATCAATTAGCAGTGTCCATTACTGTGCAAGTGCATGCATGCATGCACGCGCATGCATTCACACCCGTACACCTACATGTGTACACAATGAGCTCCAATAGTCTGGACGGACAAATGGACAGAGTGGCACAAACAGGCAGACACATACAGAAGAGGCTTTCAAAAGGATGTCCATTTTTGTGAGAGGAGGGATGAGGAGGGAGAGGAGGGATGAGGAGAGATGAGGATGAGGAGGGGAGAGGAGGGATGAGGATGAGGAGAGATGAGGAGAGGAGAGATGAGGAGAGGAGGGATGAGGATGAGGATGAGGAGAGATGAGGAGAGGGATGAGGAGAGGAGGGATGAGGATGAGGAGAGATGAGGAGAGGGATGAGGAGAGGAGGGATGAGGATGAGGATGAGGAGAGATGAGGAGAGGGATGAGGAGAGGAGGGATGAGGATGAGGATGAGGAGAGATGAGGAGAGGGATGAGGAGAGGAGAGGAGGGATGAGGAGAGGAAAGGAAGGATGAGGGGAGGGATGAGGAGAGGAGAGGAGGGATGAGGATGAGGATGAGGAGAGATGAGGAGAGGAGAGAAGGGATGAGGAGAGGAAAGGAAGGATGAGGGGAGGGATGAGGAGAGGAGGGGAGGGAGGAGCAGAGGAGAGTCTGAATGCTCCCTGGAGGCAGCCACAGTTTCCTGTGTAGATGAGAAGATAGGTGAAAAACCATTATTTCGCCTTCTCTCGGCAGGAGTCTATTTTCCTTTGTTTCCCTGCAGGGTGAAAGGGTTCTATTCCCCTGTGTGTGTGGGCTTATGAATCGACATAGAGCAAGGCACTATAACGGTACGACGGTGTGGGTTGCATTCCCCGCTGGGAGCGAGCCGTGCTTTGCTTAGTCCGGAAGACTCATCATGTCCATTAAAGCACTGGTGTCACATTATGTAGCTGAAGGTTCTATTGCAGGCATGTCAATATTTAGCCTTATAACCATCCATCCATCTTCAAAGGATTGTCCGTAGTCGGGTTGCGGGGGCAACAGCTCCACCAGAGAGCTCCAACAGAGAGCTCCAGACAACATTAGTACCTCCTGGGGGATCCCGATGCGTTCCGCCTATAGTGGGACGTGCATTGAGGACCTCCCTATAGGGAGACGCTCGAGAGGCATCCTAACCTGATGCCCGGACCAACCACCTAAACTGGCTTCTTTCCAGGCGAGGAAGCAGCGACTCTACTCCGAGTCTCTCTTGCGTGACTGAACTTCTCACCTTATCTCTAAGGGAGATGCCACCCGTTGAAGAAAAGTCATTTCGGCCGCTTGTGTTCGCGACCTTATTCTTTCGGTCATGACACACTTCATGACCATAGGTGAGAGTATAGGAATGGAAAGAAGGCACAAGGCTTGGCTTGGACTTTTTTGGCGTTCGTTCCCCTCAGAAGAGATTCAAGGGTTGAAGTCGTTATAGCGTGTTGGCTGAAATGAGAATATCGATCGATTAATATTCGTTAGATTGTGTGCGCACGCGTGTGTAGGCTTTGATGAAGATCCTTTTTGTTTTTGGTTGCAAATAATTGACGCCCGTAGATTGGCTTTGTTCAGCATCCAACAAGTGTACAATCAGACATTAGGACGCCATGTCGATTTAGTCGACTAAAATTGTATATTTAGTCGACTAAAACTAAAACTTGTCAGATGAAAAACTAAATGACATTTAATTCAAGACTACTGAGACTAAATAACCAAAAAAATGCTGTGAAAATCAACACTATACCTTCCACATTACAAAGCTGCATTCTGTTTGCAGGTGATTGCTGCCAGCTTATGCACGTGACTTGGGGGGGAAAAATAAGGAAATATGAGCACTCCTGCAAGTAGACGATCCACAGTACGTAGCATCAACTGTTATGGCTGTACAGATCAAAACAATGCAGTTTGGCACAATAAAAGCTTTGTTTTGTTCCAGACATATGATCTGAATTGATATTTCAGCTTCGCATCGCCCCAAAAACCTGCGGTTGTAATGACTGAGGCGTTTACGCATACAAATGATGACGCGCTTTATAGTCAGTGTCTCTCTCTCTTTCTCTCTCTCTCTCGCTCTCTCTCTCTCTCTCTCTCTCTCTCTCTGGGAGTCCTACTTTTTCAACTTCCACTGAGTGATTTATGACCTTTCCATCAGATATACACCCCACGGACACACACGCACGCGCACGCACGCACGTGCGCACACACACACACGCACACACACACACACACACACGCACACACACACACACACACACACACACACACACACTTGAATGCTGACTTGAATGGATTAAGTGCAGTTATCCGCAAATGGATCCTGCGGCTGTAGAAGATAACTCCTGTTAGCTTGTCACACTTGCGCACACACACACACACACACACACACACACACACACACGCACACACGCATCTTACACGCATCTTACACATATTATATATATTTACTGTGTGTGTGTGTGTGTGTGTGTGTGTGTGTGTGTGTGTGTGTGTGTGTGTGTGTACGTACGTACGAAAGGGTGGTCTCTTCAGCTCAGCTTATGGAACTGACCGACCTCATGTCACTTTGTGACGTCAACATTAAACACAGGTGAAAATGCTGAATGTTAATTGTCAATCAATCGTTAATCATTTCCTGTCTTTCTCTCTCTTGTTTTTTTTCTCTGTAATGATGCCACCCTGCACCTCCTGAACACATCTCCTCTCATCAAAGCAGGTAAGAACTCTCTCTCTGTTTTCATTTTGAACATGTTACACTTTGCACCTGCACACCCCCCATTACATTTAGGCATAAGGCATTACATTTCGTTTTACTCGGTTCCACAGATAAATATTGTGAAAATAGCCTATCTACAAGCTCACAATGCCATCGTGTTGCGAGGTGTTGTGGGCTTGTAGTTCGGCTATTTTCACAATTTGTGTATCTTTCTTGTTATTATTCGACAATTTGGCCAATGGTGTAGTTTGTTGTCGTCTTTTTCCCCCTTTCTTCTTTACTTCTTTTTTTCCCGTTATTCTAAAACATATACAAAAATTAAATAAGACATGGGGCGGGGGCCGTGACCCATATGGCAAGAACCACTGAGAGAGAGAGAGAGAGAGAGAGAGAGAGAGAGAGAGAGAGCGCTAGCGGCTAGCGTGTGTTGTTGCACGAGCCACTCGTTGTTGGTTAGTGAGTACATACACACACAGCGCTACACAGAGCGGGCCGAGCCCTAATAACAACCCTCCCAAAGACAGCGCGCTCACAGAGCGGAAATGGCTTCATGTCGAGGAGGGGCGGAGGAGGAGGAGGAGGAGGAGGAGGAACACACCAGAAACAATAGAAGCCTGTCGGAGCCTCTTAATGGCGCTCGCTTTTCATTCCACTAAATTGTTTCCTTCCTCCTTTTTGGGGGAATTATGTACTTATACAGTACGTCCCCAATACCCATATTGTCCTCTGCTCTGAGGTTGTCAGAGGGACATGGCGCACACACACACACACACACACACGCACGTGCACAAACACACAGACAGAAGTCTCCATGCGCTGCGAGTCAAAGGGAACTGTAGATCTCACCTACCCCTGGGTTCTGCCACCCCGTGTTCCTGTCAATCCGTCTCGTGTTTTGATCAGCGGCGCGATGAAAGGCGGGCCTAGGCCGGGCGCGCGGCTCCTCGTGCGCTCCAATGCGCACGCACCTGAGCCTATACCCCGGCCGAGGTGCTAATTAGCAGAGCCGGGATAATTGACGTGTAGATTACTACACCACACACACACACACACACACACACCTTGTTTGTTCTGCTCACAATGATGTGAGGTGCCTAGCTGACTTTGTATTCCCCTGCGTGCGCGCGTGTGTGTGTGTGTGTGTGTGTGTGTGTGTTCGTACGTGTGCATGTGTGTGCGCACACATGTGTGTATATCGAGAAAAAAAGGTGAGGACAATATTGTCCAGGAGAAATGCTTTTTTTTTTTTACTGTTAAAACATGTTAGGAAGTAAGGCTTATAATGAAGTAAGTTGAGCTTTTAGTTGAGCTCTTCTTGAATCCTGAAATGAAATGAAAATTCTAAAATGTCCCTGCAAGCATAGTAATGCAGTAACTGTGTGTGTGTGTGTGTGTTTGTGCGCGTGCGTCTATGCGTGTGTGTGTGTGTGTGTGTGTGTGTGTGTGTGTGTGTGTGTGCGCGCGTGCGTGCGTGTATGCGCGCGTGTGTGTGTGTGTGCGCGCGTGTGCATGCATGTTCGTTTGTTCACTCACACATAATCCGCCCCCATATCGCACCGAAGGGAGACTGTTCAATTATGTACGTGAGTAATACATATGTACATAGCATAGTGGCTGTAATGAATCCGCCAGGTAGAATATGAAATCAAACCGACAGACGCCGCATATATATATACACAATCTCCTGAGCAACGAGGAAGTGAAAGAATTTGAAATGTTCATATTTAAGGTGAAATGCTATTGATTATATATATGCTACATGCAGGAAGTGGCAGGCTTTGTATAGAGCAGTTGGAACGAGCAGTCTGCACTCCCGATTCTCCGCCGAGACCCGAATACTCTCTCCAGACTCACCTCTTCAGACTTCACCTCGGCCTGTAGCAGTAGATGGATAGATAGATACCTGTATTACCCCACGGGGGAATGATATGATATGATATGATATGATATGACGAGCATGCAGACATATACCTTGGTTGTTTGCTCTCCCTTTTTTTGTGACTTGTAGGCTTGCTTTTTTTCTTGACCACAATTGTCATAATGTCATTTAGGGCAGTGCTTTTCATGTCAAGGACCCCCAAATTGACAGTAATTAGCCCGCGGACCCCCATTTGAAGAGATAAGGCCATGGGGACCCCCCATAAGAGAAGACTTTTATGGTTCGTTAGGGTCCATTTGGTTTCAAACTATAATTTAGCTGGGGACCCCCTGGAACTCCCTCAAGGACCCCTGGGGGTCCCCATAGCCCACTTTGGGAACCACTGATTTAGGTAGCATGCTATTTAGATAGGATCATTGTTTACCTGGTATCCTATACGTACTTTCAGTGTCCAGTGAGGACTGATGCTAGGATCTTGGTTTAACCTGCATGTGGTCCTAGTTTACCCAGACACTGTTCTCCCTGCATTTAATGTGTTTTTCCTTGATTATTGTAAAGTCGCTCTGCACAAAGAGTGTCTGCTATACAGTAAGTGCCTGAATTGTAAATCCTAAGAGAGACAGAACTCTCAAGTCTGTTCAATGTTTTGGCGAGCAAAAGAAACACCCACTAAATAAGCACCTGGCCAAACAGACAATTGGAGCATTAAAAGCTATAATCACAGCTCTTGTCCGATATTATATTGTCTTATACGACAGAGCGCTTGTGTCAATATTATACGACCCAGAATCTTTAGAAAAGTCGACCGCGGGTTATTATTTTTGAAAAGGCATCAAAGTCTGTGTGCGTGCCTGCCTGCGTGCGTGTGTGTGTTACTACTTGTGAGGGCCAAATGTCCTCACAAATACAGTAGAAGTTGAACAACATGACGTTCCTCACACGATAAATGGTTGCTTTAACCTTAAAGTTTAAGGTAAAACAATGCATAGATCAATAAATACAAGATTTGGGGAATGAGGTTTACAATAAGAAAAGCGATTGGGGTTATAGGATTAGACATTCAGGGCTTTGGTGCTCATAGCCTGAGTCGTGGCTGATATAGTGTGCTGAAAATAGCAGATCCATCCATAACGTGTTATGGATGATAAACAGCCGTATATATTTTATTATGTCAGTCATAAAATCACCAAACTAAAATGCTTATTTCCTCACAAGTATAGTAAGGAAAGTGTTTGTGTGTGCGCGCGCGCGTGTGTGCGTGTGTGTGTGTGTGTCACTCATTTACTGATTGGGAGAGCAGAGAGCTTGCTGGTCGCCTGGGGATGAGGACCCCCCCCCCTCCCTCATACACATAGACGTGTGCTCATTCCTCCCCCACTTAATTTCCGGCAGCTTGTTTTATACCTGGTGAGGATTCTATTCAGGTGACAAAGATCCACCGAGCACCGCTGTGTGTGCGTGCGCGTGTGTGCGTGTGCGTGTGCGCACGTGTGCGTGTGCGTGTGCGTGTGTGTACGTGTGCGTGTGCGTGTGCGTGTGTGTGTGTGTGTGAGAGAACAGATGTGATTTACTCAGCCATTACCATGTGAATGAGGCCCCAGGCCCCCAGGATTGGCTCCGAACAAACAGGATAACCTCCCCCCCCCCCCATGCACACACACACACACACACACAAACACACACACACACACACACACACACTTTTTTTCCAGTTGTCCTCACCTGGAAGCACGTACGCCCTGCACACCCAAACCACACGTACACAATCCTCCATTCTTCTGATCTCTTCAGCACATCTGAGAGCCTGCCCCCCTCCCCTTCCATCGACTATATTACCCCCACGCACGCACGCACGCACGCACACACACTTGTGTGACCCCCAGCTGGTGATGGGCAGTGTTTTATGACAGTGAAAGGCCTCTCTCTCTCTCTCTCTCTCTCTCTCTGTGTCTAGACTCTATAGTTGAATTACCATTCACATGCACACAATATTGCCAATATCGGTTTGCCTCGGCACCGATTTGTCCTAATAACATGTCCACCACCTTTTGTATATATCGACATCTTCATTGGAATAAATGCCTCATTCTATGTGAAATGCTGGTATAAATGATAGGCTAGTATATTGTGTTGCTTTAATATTTTGTGAGATTGTTGCACAACTTGCAATATTTCACTCCTTATGTACAAGTTAGTGACAAATTGAAACAGTCTCGATATTCGATGAAAGTGACCGTGAAACGGTACTCAATTCGGCTGCCTTGAAAAGCCCCGATTGAGCTAAAAACATTCGTATTTGCAGTGTTCTTTTTTGTTTTGTTTTTGCCGTAATTAACACAGTTTGAATGTTGAAGAATGTTTTCATTCCAATAGGTATAGCTGTTTTAGATTAAATTGCTTAAGTTTTGTAGCAAACAAACCTGTGTGTGTGTGTGTGTGTGTGTGTGTGTGTTAGGTCTGTCCTTTGTGGGTGGGAAAGAAAGTTAAACATGCAGGGCCCAACGTTTGTGCTTGACGACTTGTCAGTGTGCAGGTGTCGTGTGTCCGGTGTTTATTTAAAATATATTTTTCAGTTGCTTTGCGGCTTGTTGTGTCTAGTACCTCCCTTCAGGTTATCAGCCTTTCCGTTAAGATGTGTTACACGTCACATGGTGTCATGTGTATGAAGAACCCTGCCGTGGGAGTCTATATACTGGGCTCCGTCGCTCTCAGGTGTTATTTTGACGAGATAACATTGAGTCACACGTGGACAGGAATGCAGTGTTCGTGCAGTGACCATTTGCACACTCTCAGAGTCACAGACCTCTTGAGGGTCATTTGGGTTACAGGCATGCAACTGTGAGAGCGTAACAGACATGGAACCCTTGCAGGTCTGTAACTCTGAGAGTGTATAGGCTAACAAATGGAACCAAATGGACCGTTACAGGGGTTATTGACAGTGGTGAGCTGAGTCAAAACAACGTTTGAGAGCCTCTTAAGAGAGGATTTAGGGCGATATCTTGCACCACCCTTTACCCCTCATCCCTAAACTTATCTGCCATTTTTTTACTATTTTAAGAAACCTTTTAAAACACTTCAAATAGCCGATCTACAAGCTCTGCACTACGTGTCGATGTAGATTGGCTAGTTGAGCTATTTTAAAAGGTTTTTTCAAAATAGTAAAAATGGCAAAGAAGTTTACGGATAAAGGCTTTAGCACTGACGAAAACAGGGCCCTTATAGACCTGACCTTTGGATGCAATGGCTTGACAACCATTAAGGTTACTTCGGTGTATTGGTCAAACGTAAAAGAAAGACACTTTGTCAAGGGCAGGCCAGCTGTTTGGTCTACCTTCTGTCTAGGTTATCGCTCCTTTTCATGACATCCCTGCCGACCTTCGCTTTTTGGTTGCTCTGCTCAGGTGTTGTTTTGCACAAGATAACGGAGGGACAACCTTGACCGTCACGCACGCACGCACGCACCCAGAGACACCTTTCTTCTCTTGTCTGACTCACAGTTGTTTTTTTTGGCGAGCGAGGGAAACGGTGAAAGAGATAACGATGGATTCTGTCTGTCTGTCTGTCTGTCTGTCTGTCTGTCTGTCTGTCTGTCTGTCTGTCTGTCTGTCTGTCTGTCTGTCTGTCTGTCTGTCTGTCTGTCTGTCTGTCTGTCTGTCTGTCTGTCTGTATGTATGTAAATGAAATGTATATAGTGTCACACATGTAATTGTCAACCACGTAGCTCTTTACTAGAACAGATGTTTCCTATTATTATATTAATTTAAAAAAAAGTCTAGCAGCTAACTCGAGCTAACGCATTTGGGGGAAAACGTCCCCAAGTCGACGTGTACAATATAAAAGATGACATTGATGGCAAACTTCAGGCGACGTACGGATAGAAAGTCTCTCTCTTCCCCATTTTCCCCCCCTCTCGTTTCCCTGCAGTATCGGTGCGTCTCTGTGTATAGGAGTATATAGGACACAGGCACTGTGTATAGGAGTAGGACACAGGCACTGTGTATAGGAGTAGGACACAGGCACTGTGTGTAGGACACAGACACTAGGACACAGGCACTGTGTAGCCTATGTGTATAGGACACTGTGTATAGGACACAGACACTAGGACACAGGCACTGTGTATAGGAGTAGGACACAGGCACTGTGTATAGGAGTAGGACACAGGCACTGTGTATAGGAGTAGGACACAGGCACTGTGTAGCCTATGTGTATAGGACACAGGCACTGTGTATAGGAGTAGGACACAGGCACTGTGTATAGGAGTAGGACACAGGCACTGTGTATAGGAGTAGGACACAGGCACTGTGTATAGGAGTAGGACACAGGCACTGTGTATAGGAGTAGGACACAGGCACTGTGTATAGGAGTAGGACACAGGCACTGTGTATAGGAGTAGGACACAGGCACTGTGTATAGGAGTAGGACACAGGCACTGTGTATAGGAGTAGGACACAGGCACTGTGTATAGGAGTAGGACACAGGCACTGTGTATAGGAGTAGGACACAGGCACTGTGTAGCCTATGTGTATAGGACACAGACACTGTGTATAGGAGTAGGA
>NC_137885.1:10225814-10228314 GCF_963924005.1 Protomyctophum bolini
TAGATAGAATTAGAAAAAGTGGAGAAGAGATCCAGTAGGAAAAAAAACAAAAAACTCTTCAATCAATGCATCACATCCGTGCTCAGCCAATCAAATCGGGGGGCCTTGTGGTACACACAAACACACTTAGCTGGGCATAGGAGGCCCTCAAAAACAAGTTATCTTATGCTTGGTTCCATATACTGAAAATCCTAAAAGCAGGCATTATGGAGCCAACCACAGGCCCGCCAAAATACATTTTAGTCACTAAATCAACCGTAGATTTAGTCGACTAAGTACTTGAGTCCTTTTACTGTTGGTACTTTAAAGAAGAATTCCATGCTAGAATGCTTTCTTATCTTTCTTTGTAGTTGTTACGTCCCCACCAAAGAGGTCCAGGTGTTTTTTTGTGCAAAAACTCCTTATTGGCTATTTTCCCTACCATAAGCCCTCAATGAATTGCATTGCATTGAATGGGAATTGAATGGGGCTATGCGGTGTTATGCTAGTTCGCTTATTTCCATCGAAAGAAGTAGTAAAGTGTGCCGCTTGGGATATTATTTACATTATGAAGAGAGGATATATACAAAGAAAGAAATTATAATTTTGAGCGATGGAAATAAGCGAATTAGCACAACACCCTATAGCCCCATTCAATTCCCATTCAATTCAATGCAATTCATTTAGCGCTTATGGTAGGGGAAACAGCCAATAAGGAGCTTTTGCACAAAATAACACCTGGACCTCTTTGGTGGGGACGTAACAACAACAAAGAAAGGTAAGAAAGCCTTTTAGTATGGAATTCTCCTTTAAGTACATTGGGATGCAATACTTGTGTACTTTCACTCGAGTACAATGCCACTAACATATTTCAGATGACTAAAATCTTTAATTTTTTTTAAATAAGAATAGCAGCTTGTAGATTGGCTATTTTCAAATGGCCAAAATGTACATGGCTGAAGTGGTTAATGTATGTTTTTTTAATAACTAGTAACTAAAGTACAACATTTGGATCCAATTTGTATATGGACTGGAAGTAAACCTATTGGAAATTGGAAATACTCAAGTACATATCACAACATTGTATTTAAGTGTACTTAACCCATTCTGACCTGAGATCAGATTCATACGAGGTTTCCACTGGACACACACTGGTCTGATCAACCCATTCTGACCTGAGATCAGATTCTAAAAATGTCAGTCGTTCTTCGAATTTTTCAAAAATAGCAGACCTACAAGCTCGTATCGCGCCACTCGGTGGCGCGATATGAGCTTGTAGATCTGCTGTTTTTCAATAGATAAAGCATAACATGATGCCAACACCAAAATGGGTGCCCGGTCAGAATGGGTTAAATACGTCCCAAACTCTTCTTCCTTCTTGCTCCAAAACTATGGAATGCACTTCCCATTTACAATCAGAACTGCAGACTCACTCCCAATCTTCCGCCGTAGTCTGAAAACCCACCTCTTCAGACTCCATCTTGGCCCGTATAGCACTAGCCCTAGACTACCTCCAGGCATATGCAAAGGCTCAAATTAAGTAACTTAGATAAAATACATAGCTTTTTATGTAGACATAGCACTACATGCATATTCTTCATTATATAGATATTCCACTGTTACAAATAGCTTACATATGTGTGTATGATGTATTGCCATGTTTTTTTTTGTTCTTGCTTAATATAAATCGCTCTGGATTGAGAGCGTCTGCTAAATGCCTAAATTGTAAATTATAATTGTACTTGCGTAAATTTACTTAGTTACTTTCCACCACTGGAAGGCAGGAAGAGGGGGGGGGGGGGGTGAAGGGGGAGTGGGGGGGGGGGGGGGAGAACATGTGTGTGACAGAGATACAGATGGTGCATCTACACATGAACCCACAGGAAGTGATACCCCCCCCCCTCTCTCTCTCTCTCTCTCTCTCTCTCTCTCATTGCCTGTTGCTCTCTCGCTCATCCTGTGTAATAAATAGGAGTTTAATTGAATCAGAGCATCTCTAAGTCCACCCCCACGCACGCACGCAGGCACGCACACCCACACACGCGCGCACATACGCGCGCACACACACACACACACACACACACACACACACACACACACACACACACACACACACACATTCAGACAGAAGCATGGGGAGCAGATGCATCACGTAATGGAGCCAAGTCTCCATGCTCACAGAAAGATATCTACAGCTGTATGAGGTGTTTGTTCACTGCTACCATGAACCCAATACCCTCCATTCTGATACTGTACTGGTACAGTGTACTGGTACAGTATAGGTGTGTCACTGCTTGGACTTCACATTATAATGATGACAGGTAAAAACAAAATGTAGAAAAGACAAAATAAATAAAGGAACGAATTTAGAAAAGTCTCTCTCTCTCTCTCTCTCTCTCTCTTGTCTTTGATGAACAGTCTACGGATAGGCATGAGCTCCCAGCTGTCCCCGATCAATATACAATATTCAGACATATCACTGCACCGTTCAGCGACAGTCAGAGTGTGTGTGTGTGTGTGT
>NC_137885.1:10233314-10250814 GCF_963924005.1 Protomyctophum bolini
GTGCGCGCGCGCGTGTGTGTGTGTGTGTGTGTGTGTGTGTGTGCGCACGCACGCAGGTTTTTATTAATTTGCCTTTGTGCATGAGTTGTTTGTGTCTCTAATGTGTGTCTTTGGGGATGTGTATGCGGGTTTTCAACAATACGATAATTTCTCTATTATTTATACCGTGACACCTAGAGCTGTGTGTGTGTGTGTGTGTGTGTTAGAGAGAGAGAGAGAGACAGAGACAGAGCAACGCGTGTGTGTGTGTGTGTGTGTGTGTGTGTGTGTACAATATGTGTGCCAACTCGTTTCAACAATGCATCTCTCTTTGTGTGCGTGTCTCGCTTCCTACCTGGGAAAACATTTACATGCGTATAACGTTGCACGGTTCATCGGCCCTCTGCGCTCCTCGGCGCGCACCCCCCCCCACCGCCGGGGCATGTATAATGATGAATATTCCGTACCAGCTGGAGGTTAAGCCTCCTGTGCGCTCCTATAGCGTGGCATTCAGTAACATTATCTCCGCTATGCCCGCTATGGGCGCGCAGAGTGCCGGAGTATACGCAGCCTATGCCCTGTGAGGTGCAGCGCTGCTGGCATGTCAGGCATCCAAACGCAGGACTGGAAATTAGTCTCCGTTTCCAGTGGTGTACAGTATAATAAATACCGTACCTACGTGGGTGTTGTACTTGAGTATTTGTTTTTTTTTGCAAAGCTATTTCAAATATCCTATCTACGTGTATGCTCACAACACATCAACTTATCCGCTATCTTCTCAATTTCTCACATTCTTGCTGTATTTACAACAGACCAGTGTCTGTGAATTACTTTATTTTTATCATTATTCATTTGACTCATTTAAAAGTAGGACTATAGCACAAAACAAGTAAAAGGCCTGTGTCATTTTGTTTTACTTTTGACACATGTATTCCAAATGTACTGACAGTAACCATTGTCCCATTGTCACACGTTTCTTTTCAAAGGTTCTCGAACTTTGTCAAAATCTTTCAAAAATAGCCGATCGAAGAGATGTAATAAAATACAGGGCATCAGTCGTCGATGTGTATGTTTCTAAAATCTGCAGCCCCAACTGGTAACTAAATCTGTCAAATAATTGTAGTGGCGTAAACGAGTACAAATGTCTGCCTCTGAGATGTGTAGTGGAGTATAAGGTATAAGTATAAAGGTATTGGACAAACTCGAAACACTCAAATTAAGTCCAAGCACGGCAGAAATTGTACTTGGACACATAAGTACTCGAGTGCATGCACTTTATTTACCGCACACCACTGCGAGTAGCGTGCCTTCTCGGAGAGGTGCAGCTCTCTGGCATGCGAGGCATCCGCGCAGGACTGGAAATTAGTGTCTATTTTGGCTCGCCGCGGCTCTCGCCAGCTGTCTCGTCGTGCCCAGAGCAGCGGGCTCTCCCGCTCTCACAGATTCCACTCGTACACACGCTGTAATTGGGCTGTAACAAGTGGTGGGAGATTTATTTTACTTAAGTAAGAGTGGCGATACCGTAATGCAGGGATATCCGTTCCACGGCATTGAATGTGGTTGAGGGGAGCTCCACACAGACGTTGTACCAATAGTACTTTTACGTTCCTTCAGTACGGTACTTCAAATTCCAATACTTCTATATGTCAATGGTTTACCTGCGACTTCAGCTTCATTGTTAAAGGGATTGTGACATAAAAAAAAGTTTTTGTAGTTTTTCTTAATTTTTTTAATTTAAATTGCACCCAAAAAAACCTGAACTTTTAATATTCGGTAGATTTTCTGTGGTCTGGGGTTTTCTGGCTCAAACAAGTCCTCTGCTTTTCCTGCTGTTTGTGATCGCATAGTCAATGGGATTTGCCAGCAGTTTTCACTGTTTTGCCTGTTTTCATTGCAGCTCAAAAGGCGTCCAAACCCCAGAGAAAACCCCCAGCCCACAGAAAATCCACTGAATGTTCAAAGTTCAGGTTTTTTTGTTTTAACGTCAATTACTTTACTTAAATAATAGTATACTAAGTATAAGTAATACTAAAGTAGTAAAAAAAAAAAAAAAAACTATATTCAAAATCTAAATCTACAAAGACACTTCTATCTAACGTCTTCAAATAAGTGCAGTGGAGTAAAAAGTGCAATCAGTGCCTCTGTAGCAGAGTGGAAGTATAAAGTAGCCAGTGACTTTCCACCCGTGGGTGTAACCCACAAAAACCCCCCAACGCCTCCGTGTTGGAAGGAGATGTGACGTGCTGTGGAGACGACCTTTTTAATCTCGGAGCCTCCACCGCAATTTCCAACACAAGGCCCTGTACAAACTGCTGTGTAGTTTACACTGGTCCTTTAAGGGCACTTAGCGGACGGCTTTCTTTTTCCAAAATGATGATGATTACAGCAAGCGTTACCATAAACTTCCAATCGAGGGAGCTTGTCAACAATCGCTCGCCGCCAGTTAGTGTGGAGTGCAAAGGGTCAGGGGGGTGGTTTCTGAAAGTGGGGTGCCGTAGCAAAATGTGGAAAAGTTTAAAAAACACAAACACTCTATTCTACAATTTCAAAAAAGTTTAAACAATAGAGGAAATAGCCGATCTACAACGTCACAACGACACGTTGTGAGCTTGTGAATCAGCAACCTTTTGGCTATTTTCTAGAACCTTCTCCTTTAACCCATTCTGACCTGAGATCAGATTCATACGAGGTTTCCACTGGACACACACTGGTCTGATTAACCCATTCTGACCTGAGATCAGATTCTAAAAATGTCACAGTCGTTCTTCGATTTTTCAAAAATAGCAGACCTACAAGCTCGTAGCGCGCCACTCGGTGGCGCGCTATGAGCTTGTAGATCTGCTATTTTTCAATAGCTAAAGCATAACATGATGCCAACACCAAAATGGGTGCCCGGTCAGAATGGGTTAAAGGGATAGTGCACCCAAAAAATAACTTACTCACCCCACAAAGACTTACATTCATGGATACATGAAAAATTTGGCTTATAGGAATGCAACAAAAAACATATAAGTGCTCTAAACAAACATTAAACACTAAAGTACTCTCTAAAAGTGGTCTAAGAAACGTTGTAATATCCTCAAAGTCCATAGACTTGGCTGGCAAACGGTTTACGTCATAGGCGCACTAAACAAACTCCCGTAGACTTGGATGGCATATTATGACTTAATCTTCAACAGCCATGATGCATTGGTGGGGCTAGCGTCCCTCACAGACATTATTTGAAATGGGGGTCCGTGGGATAATACATATCGATTTGGGGGTCCTTTTGACATGAACAACTTTGAGAACCACTGGGTTCAGTGGAACAGACGAGAACTGCAGGCATATGCTATATATCTTTGTCTCCATTGTTTTGGCAGGGCTAAACTCATTTCTCTTTCTTTTATTTTCATTTCGAGACCCGTTTCTTGTGTGATAATCCTCTGAACGAGGGCCTGGCTGTTGTTGGAACGGTAGAGCGATGATCAGTCACTTGGACGCTGACATTTACACCTCGTAAATCGTGCCATAAAGCCGCTCCCTCAACCCTTAACCTTTGCAGAATTCCTCTACTGCGCTGTAGCCGGACTTGTTTTGGACCGCACGCAGGAAAATCATCTGGGAGCGTGCAAAATGGAACCAAATGGACCCGCAAGGATCCATTTGTATACGCTCCCATAGTTGCAGTCCTCTGCGATCAAACCGTGAGAGTACAAGTGGACTAATTAAAGGTCAATGTTGGCTTAAAATGGCCCACAGTCTGTCTCCTAAATTCACAGATGTCACAGCGGTGCCAAACGTAAATAGCGTTCATATTTCAAAAGTTATTACAGATTTCACAACAATTGGGTTGGACTGATTTAACTTAATATAGAGACGACTAATATGTACATGCATTGTTAATTATAGTCTGTTGTGGTTTAAACTTCTCATCTTCTCATAGACGTTATAGTGAACCGCGAGAATGTGGTTGAAATGAACCGCTATTGACGAAGCATTCCACAATATTATCATCTAGTGATCACACATCAAAAGCCTGTTAGAACATTTCCTCTCTCTCTCTCTCTCTCTCTCTCTCTCCCGCTCTGCCGTTTCACAGCATTGAATGTGGTCGAGATGAACCGCTGTACAGACCAAGCATTTCACTGACGATTAGCTGTCTTGTTCTTTCGGCTGTATGCACACTGGCAGCCCAAATCAGATGTTTGGCCTTTCCGCACTGGATTGTATATATGTGCAGCAAAACATTCCTTAGCCTTGTTCAGACTGTGGTAAAACTAAACGGACTCTGCAAATTATACTCGTACTATATACTACTAGCATCATCTCTTTTATATGTCTCGATGCATTGAACACACAAGACCCCAATGGAAACAAGCCCTCCGGAGTCGGGGACCTTTTGTCTTAGCATTCATGTACTGTAGATGGAGTTGATAAAATATTCACTAAGCTGGCATTGCACAATGTCTTCTTCTGAGCACTATGTCATTAAGTGATGATGTTAGACATGGTTCACTCAACTTAAGCTGTATAGGACTTGAGCTGTTGTTGAACCTATAAAGCATGTGAAAGAGAGCGAGAAAACAGTCCACGCTAGTGTGACACACACTAAAAGTATGTATCACATTTCTGTGTTTATTTTGTATTGAATACCAGTAGGAGGACTAGTAGTAGTAGGAGGACTACCACTAGGGGCAGTGTGGGGCAGTAACGTGCTTTGATGGACTGTGGAGTGTGGACTTTATCTTGTTGCTGGCTGCCTGCCTTCCTCATTCCAATGATAGCAGCTACAACTGAATGCAGCACCTTTTATTTGTCTCATCTGTCTTCCACTTTTAGGTATGTGTTTAAGTGCACAAGCATTTTATATTGACATGGAACAACATGTCAACATGTTTAGTTAATGGACAAACGTTTTTGAGAATGTATGATTGCAGTATGGTTTGCCTAAATAATATAATAATACAAGTTTCACACTTGTCTTGAACACTGTGAGTTTGTGTGGTAACAACACACAGTTACTGTGTTTTCAAATGGGTAAATCTGTGTTTACTCCACAGAACAAAATGTATTCATTATTGTACCATTGTTTTCATGTAATGCTAATTTGGATATAAACAGTAGCAGCACCCTAGTATTTCTAGCCACAGTGAATGCACTCTAGTATTTCTAGCCACAGTGAATGCCATTATAAGAAAATGTGTATGAATGTAGTTGTCCATCTACAATAAAGTCATGGTTATTTGTTATTGATATTATTATTAATGAAAAGATTGAGCATCTGAAGTGAAGTTATCCACTCTAATACAGACTGATAGACTGTATACTGATTGTTAATAAATGATTCCAATGATAGCAGCTACAACTGAATGCAGCACGTTTTATTTGTCTCATCTGTCTTCCACTTTTAGGAGACATAAATACTGTAGCACTGCCCCGTGCCCGGGAGGTGTTATACTAGTGCTACCTTAAAATGTACAAATCCGACATATTGTGAGCTTGTAGATCTGCTCTATTTTTAAAAGATGTTAATACATTTGAAAACTTGACATGGGACATTCTGCATAAAGAATACATTCTACTTTTGGTACTTAAATACATTTTGATGCCAATACTTTTGTACCTTTTACAGTACATTTTGAATTCCGGACGTTTACGTTTTTAAGTACTTCTGGACTAGAAGTCGATTTGGGGGTCCTTGACATGAGAACCCCAGGGAACCCCATGTCTAATCTCCCTCTCTCTCTCTCTCTCTCTCTCTCTCTCTCTCTCTTCTCCAGCGCTGAGCTATGAGAACGCGGTGGACTCGTGCTCGGAGAGCGAGCTGGACGAGGACAAGCTGCCGGCGTCGGAGGAGGAGGCGCTGCTCAACGGGACGGGCTCGCCGGCCTGCAGCCTCGCCAACGGCGCCGACGGCGGCTGCTGCGACGCGTCGCCGCTGCCCGACAGCCACCGCGGCGGCGGCGCGCTCTCCTCCAAGGAGGACGAGGACGAGGAGATGAGGGACAGCGGCGTGGAGCACATCTGGCACGACAACGACATGCTGAGCGCCTCCGTCGACGGCACCGGTGAGACCAGTCGCCACAGCGCTTTTTTCTTAACCCATTCTGACCTGAGATCAGATTCATACGAGGTTTCCACTGCAGGACACACACTGGTCTGATTAACCCATTCTGACCTGAGATCAGATTCTAAAAATGTCAGTCGTTCTTCGATTTTTCAAAAATAGCAGACCTACAAGCTCGTAGCGCGCCACTCGGTGGCGCGCTATGAGCTTGTAGATCTGCTATTTTTCAATAGCTAAAGCATAACATGATGCCAACACCAAAACGGGTTCCCGTTCAGAATGGGTTAATATCGTAGCTGGTTCTCAGACGTTTTCATGTCACGGACCACCACGACACTTTGGTTTGGTGAATGGACTGCGGTGTCACGCGAAAGCATCGAATGTACAGTATATAGCAGATCCAGGACTTTTGCTCGTTTTGGAATTTGACTCTTGAAAAGTATAATTTTGGGACATGACAGAAGACAGTGGACATAACGGAGACAGTGTATTTGGCCACAGAGCATCTAACACATTGTTGTGCCTGTTGTGTGTGTGTGTGTGTGTGTGTGTGTGTGTTGGGGGATAACATGGTAAAATGTGTTGTTGTTTAGTGGACCCCCCTGGACTGAAGGACCCCTGGGGGGGTTCCTGGACCCCACTTTGAGAATCCTGACTTTTTTCACCTTCAAGATTAGGGTATTTTACTGGGGACTGATTAGTCCAACTAGTCTATAGTCTACTGTTGGTCAGCTTTCATCTCTTCTTATTATTCTCATTCTCATTCTCTCTCTCTCTCTCTCTCTCTCGCACGCGCGCGCGCACGCACACACACACACAACCAACCCCAAAAAGTGGCGGAATTGCATATTTTTCCATTATCAGTTCACATGTCTTCCTTTAAGATAGAAGATACATTATCTTCCGTGTTTACAGAATCTCAACATAAACCATCATTAGTGTCCTGGGCTGTCTTACCTCTCCTGACACCCCATAATGAGATGACTTGGTAAAGGCAAGGAGAGGTTATTTGTAGAGCACATTTCAAACAACAAGCCCACTTGAACCCCCAGCATACATATTCTGGAGCAGGGGTTAGGGGCAACGTTGATGACGAAAGGGGACACGCATTATAGTTCCACACTCACTCCGAAACAGAAACCTTGTCTCTCCATATTTCAATGTATTTTTTTCCCGTTCCTTTTTTCATGTCCAGTTTTTTTGAGTTTTTGATGAGTTTGTAGTCGCAATGGGTTTATATAGGAAGGGGGAATAATGTTAAAATATGTACATATTGAACCAAGCCAGGTGCACTGCACACAAAAGGCCTGAGTAGGCGTTGGTGCAAGTGAAATAACTCCTTTAACTCTGAGCGTGTGCAGATGAAACCACCTGGACCCATAAGGGTCCAACGTTGCCCATGCAACCATAGGGGTCCATTTGGTTTCATATGCACATTATGCTTCAGTGTGACAAATGGATATACATTGAACAATTGAGGATTTTAACTGTGGGTCCTTGTCCAGACGCCAAAAGCGACCGACTCCATATCTCGCTCTCAATGGCGAAAGGACTCTGCGTCGGGGGAGGGACGGGGGACGCGTGATGGCCCCAGTCACGGATGCTCACAAGATAAATACGTTTAATTAGCGCCGCGGTGTAATCATTAAAGGAAGCCAGCCTTGCTGCAGAAGTCATTAACAATCTTAAATGAAATTTTTATTTTTATGATAGCCATTTACATGTATAATAAGAGTCAATGATTCTCGGCGAGTGGGGGGAAGCGGCTTCCTCTTTTGACGGGGGAACGGAGTGCGGCGCGAGAGAGAGTGTGTGTAAGACAGAGGCATTTAAATGAAGCCCAGCCTCCCGTGCTATTCATTTTAGCTAATGAACTAGCGAGAGAGAGAGAGAGAGGGGAAAGGGAGTGAAAAGTAAGGAGAGAGAAAAAATGGGGGGGGGGGGGGGGGTATTCAGACATCTAAAATTTTAATTCAGGGGAGAATTGCACATTTATTATGGGGGAGGGGAATGGTCTGAGAACTACAGTGAGAACTACAGTACTTGTTTTACTTGAGTCAAAGAACAGTACAGGATACCATGCACAGTGTAGGAACACTCAGCATGGTACAAGTCCTGCATCCAACATTTTAGTTGACTAAAGTATTGCTTTCAACACTGTACTCTGTGTACCAAGCCGACTCATTGTGCAGAATGGTCCATTTCGCCATCACATGGATTGGATCATTGGATCGTACATTTGTAATTATAGTTAATGCATTAATGTGTTCATCACTTCAATGCTTGCAGCTGGTTTGAATGACTTCATGTATATATACCTACAGTATGATAATGGGTCATTGTTTATCACCGAATGCATGTTTTGTATTAATAATCAGTACAGGTTATAAGCACACTATTTGGGATGCAGTGGACGTAAACGTGTATAGTAGATTAAGTATCTGAATGGAAACAGTGCAAAACCTCTAAAGATTAGGTGTGTGTGTGTGTGTGTGTGTGTGTGTGTGTGTGTGTGTGTGTGTGTGTGTGTGTGTGTGTGTGTGTGTGTGTGTGTGTGTGTGTGTGTGTGTGTGTGTGTGTGTGTGTGTGTGTGTGTGTGTGTGTGTGTGTGTGTGTGTGTGTGTGTGTGTGTGTGTGTGTGTGTGTGTGTGTGTGTGTGTGTGTGTGTGTGTGTGTGTGTGTGTGTGTGTGTGTGTGTGTGTGTGTGTGTGTGTGTGTGTGTGCGTGCGTGCGAGCAAGCGAGTGCTGATAGCAGGGCGTTGCTAAAAAGGAGCACAATCTCTCCTGGGTGAATAAGAGTTAAGAAGAATAGAAATCAAGTGACCAAACCAAAAAAGTACAGTAATTGAATACATGTACCTACAGTTATTACTCTGCTCCACCGTCTCGTTTGTACAGTCGAACATCGTCTCGTATCGTTCTACGAGAGAGCGAGAGAGAGAGAGAGAGAGCAAAGGGGGGGGGGGGGGGAATCCTAAAAGGTTGGAGTAAATAAATCAAGATAAGGAATAAACAAGGTTGCGCAGCGTAGCGTAATTGTTTATTTGATAAAGACCCGCGGAGCCGTAATGTCTGTAATTCAACTATGGTGCAATTCGCGGAGATAATGCACTTCTCATGTGATAAAGCGAGTGTGCCATATTTGGGAGAACGAGGCGAGTTCATTAGATTGTTTGGGGGGAGTCTCTTTCCCAATCTTGTGGGTGCCTGCGCGTGTGTGCTTGCGTGCGTGCGTGCGTGCGTGCGTGCGTGCGTGCGTGCGTGCGTGCGTGCGTGCGTGCGTGCGTACCGCCCCCCCTTTCTGCCTTTTGCTGGTGCCTTAGTGTCTGCACAGATACCTCAGCACATAACTTAGTTCTTAGATAAGGGAGACTTTTTCTTTCACTCCTAGCTTTTTCCTCCTCTCTCCCTCTCTGTCATAGAATGCCACACACATACAGACACATACAGATGCACTGTCAGGACTCCTTTTTCCACCAAAAATAACTTTGGTTCTATAGTCTAGAACTGGTTCCATTCTATAGATTCTTGGAACCTTTGGTGTTTTCACGGAACGGGCAGACTTTATTTATTTTTTGTTCCAGTTCCGATCCCAACTTTTAGGGTTCTGAAACCGATTCATTTCCAGTGGAAAAACTCTGAACTGGTTCAATGTTTGGTGGGAAAAGAGGAACTGAACCGGTTCAACCCCGGTGGAAAAGAGGCCTGCAGAGTTAAAGACCTGTAAGTGTCCATTTGGGCCGCTGGTGGTCCCCGGACCAGCCGTTGATTACCAGCCGTCTTTTGTAACAAATGGGCTATATGCACACAGAATAGTTGTATGCTGCCTGCACCGTGCACAATGCAGCCTATACCCTTCAGTTGTATGCTGCCTGCAACGTGCACAATGTAGCCTATACCCTTCAGAAAACATCTCACTCTCATCCAATCCCAATCAAAAGGAATTAAATGTCCCACCGGAATACAAAAACAAGCAGAACGAACGTTCAAGAAGCAATCAAGTGGAATCAAAAAGGCTGAGAAATGATGGTCTGGAAGGTGTGTGTGCCGTTTTAAATCCATGACACACTGCAGTTGAAACAGTGCCACGATTCTGTCTCTCTCTCTCTCTCTCTCTCTCTCTCTCTCTCTCTCTCTCTCTACTACGGTGTGGTGTTCAGTGTGTGCTGGTTGGTTGTGTCCTTGACATTCCTCCGTCCTGCACGTCGGTGGAGGAACGTGTGACATCATCACCGTTATACTCCTGACAGCACGGATTCCAATAAATCTCCCCCTGTCTGTCTGTCTGTCTGTCTGTCTGTCTGTCTGTCTGTCTGTCTGTCTGTCTGTCTGTCTGTCTGTCTGTCTGTCTGTCTGTCTGTCTGTCTGTCTGTCTGTCTGTCTGTCTGTCTGTCTGTCTGTCTGTCTGTCTGTCTGTCTGTCTCTCTGTCTCTCTGTCTGTCTCTCTGTCTCTGTCTCTGTCTCTGTCTCTGTCTCTGTCTCTGTCTCTGCCTCTGTCTCTCTCTGTCTCTGTCTCTGTCTCTGTCTCTGTCTCTGTCTCTGCCTCTGCCTCTGCCTCTGTCTCTCTCTCTCTCTGTCTGTCTCTCTGTCTCTCTCTCTCTCTCTCTCATAGCCGTGGGTCGGAATGGCTGTGGGTCGGAATAGCGGCTTATAGAAAGCTCCCAGAATTGGGACGTCATGCAGGGTTCTTGTGGTTACTCAGGACATGGAGAAGGTAACCCACGTTTTCAACCGCACCTTTCATTCTAAAGAGCGACCGCTCGTAAAATGAAAGAAAGCTAAAACATAAAACGCAAAGCTAACAAGTGGGAGTGTTTTGAAACCAAGCAATGGTGGACGGAGTAATGTAAACATGTATAACCTCACAGCCGCAACGGTGCTCTACATCTGAACATCTCCTCCGGTCCTCACACCCCTGACTGACTGATTTACACACATAGCCTAACACAACACATGTTGGATGTAAAGACAGTAAATACATAACTCAAAGGGTTTGGATGAAAACCTTTTGACCTTAAGTTCTTTCTTGGGACTCAAGGAGACTCTTTGAGACTCCGCCAGTCATCAAATTATATTGGCTTAAGAAAAATGGGAAAAAAAAGAAAAAAAGATTGCCGTGGCCATTCCATTGCCAAGACTCCATGGCGCGAGTAAACGCTAAACGGTAATTTTGGAGGTGAACTATCACTTAAAATGACCAATACTCTTGTTCTTCTACTCAAATAAATGTTGAATGCCGGACTCTCTATACATTAAAGGACCACTTAACACTTTTCAACCTATCTTCATATAATAGGTCCTCACTAATAATCATACTTGGTCTGTGTCTCATGGGAGGGGTGTGGGCAGTTCAGAAACAAAGTGTGCTATTCTATCATGAACATTAGTGAGGACCAATTATATGAAGATAGGTTGAAAAGTGGTGAAGTGGCCCTTTAAGTAAAACAGTACTTTTCCCACCACTGGGTTACATGTTGTTAGTCCATATACTACCTTGTACTTGGACGGTGTCTCTGTGACCGCAGACACACGGGAGGGATCCAAGGTAAACACTGTATGAGTGTGAGGATAAGAAACAACACGCACGCACGCGCACACACACACACACACACACACACACACACACACACACACACACACACACACACACACACCTCCCCTCCTCCCTCTTGAATCAGACAGAAAGTATGCAGGCAAAATGTGATTACCCCAAAACAAACACTGCAGCCCAGAGGACGAGAGAGTGGGGGGGAGAGAGAGAGAGAGAGAGAGAGAGAGAGAGAGAGATCTGATACTTGTGGGTTTATATTTTTTTATCTGACGATCAGTGAACAAAGTTTTTTTTTGTTTTTGTTTATTTATTTATTTTTCTCCTTCCTAGCTTATGTTTATTTTTCTCTGACTGCGCCTGTGGTCTTTAAGTCATTTGGCAGAGATGCAAACTTATTTTAACACGCACGCACGTACGCACGCACGCACGCACCCGCACACATACACATACACACACACATAGAGCAAGAACACACGCACATATTCACACGTGCACACGCACACGGAGGAACGGGAGGAAAGCTAAACCACAAAGACGGAGAGAAGTAACGTTTCCCTGCTCATTCTAAACGAGTGTGTCCTTTTACAGGCAGAGCTTCTTTCATTCTAAACGAGTGTGTCCATTTCAGGCAGAGCTTCTTTCATTCTAAACGTGTGTGTCCATTTAAAGGCAGAGCGTCTTTCATTCTAAACGAGTGTGTCCATTTCAGGCAGAGCTTCTTTCATTCTAAACGAGTGTGTCCATTTAAAGGCAGAGCGTCTTTCATTCTAAACGAGTGTGTCCTTTTACAGGCAGAGCGTCTTTCATTCTAAACGAGTGTGTCCCTTTTACAGGCAGAGCTTCTTTCATTCTAAACGAGTGTGTCCTTTTACAGGCAGAGCTTCTTTCATTCTAAACGAGTGTGTCCATTTAAAGGCAGAGCTTCTTTCATTCTAAACGAGTGTGTCCTTTTCAGGCAGAGCTTCTTTCATTCTAAACGAGTGTGTCCATTTACAGGCAGAGCTTGTTTCATTCTAAACGAGTGTGTCCATTTTCAGGCAGAGCTTCTTTCATTCTAAACGAGTGTGTCCATTTCAGGCAGAGCTTCTTTCATTCTAAACGAGTGTGTCCATTTCAGGCAGAGCTTCTTTCATTCTAAACGAGTGTGTCCATTTCAGGCAGAGCTTCTTTCATTCTAAACGAGTGTGTCCATTTCAGGCAGAGCTTCTTTCATTCTAAACGAGTGTGTCCTTTTACAGGCAGAGCTTCTTTCATTCTAAACGAGTGTGTCCATTTACAGGCAGAGCTTCTTTCATTCTAAAAGAGTGTGTCCTTTTACAGGCAGAGCTTGTTTCGACACTGGCGTTTATCTGTCAGACGCAGCAGGAGAATCTTTAACCTTCAGAACCTTCAATCCATGGTTAAAGTATACTTGAACCCCATATTATGGTTGAGTGGAGTCCCTCAGTTTATTATGTTCTGTGGGGAGTGCATGGTGTGGTGTAAAGCTAAGGAAAACTCCAACGTCCTTAACCATTTTCAACCTGCATGGTCTCCCTATTTTGAACATGCTTGCTGCAGTAAAAACGTAGAGCTATATACAAGCTCGCAAAAGCATCTTTTGATGGCAATTCGTTTGTACTATTACCAAGGACAAGCCTATATTTACACCGCAGTATTGCTGCTTTTACTTGACGTACTGTAAAATATCAGAGTACTCGTGTTACAGTTCCATAAGGCCTTTCTACTCTGATGAACAATCCCAGTCGCTGTTTGAACGTAGACGCACACGCAGTAACAATAAACTCTTCATGACCTACCTCATCAAAACACACAAACACAAGAGCACACACGCACGCGTGTGTGTGCGCGCGCACACACACACACACACACACACACACACACACACACACACACACACACACACACACACACACACACACACACGTTTGTGTCTGCTGCCACTCGCGCCCCTCTTCCTCATTCTCGGAAGCTACCTTGATTGAATTTTTTTTACAGACAGGCAGGAAGGAGGTACCAGGGACTCCTTTAAGTTAATTGTGGAGACGCCGTGTCCTCCCGCCGACCGACCGGCCCCTCCTCTGAGAATTCCACCCCAATGTCAACCCGCTCTGTTTACGAGCCGTCAGTCACACGCACGCTTATGTTTACTGTCCGCTCACCTGTGCCAGGAGGGGGCGGCGTGCACGTCCGTCCGTCCGTCCGTCCGTCCATCCGTCCCTCCAGCCGTCAGTCCGTCCCTCCCTCCCTCCATGGCACACTGCTGCGAGCCATTATCCTGATTAGCACCTCGAGAACCTCGCCCCGAAACTCTTTAGCGATCAACAAATGTATAACCAAATGAACCCGTACGGGTCTATTTGGTTACATTTGAGATGCAAATGCATTAAGTGTGTGTGATATGGGGGTTGTGTGTGGCTCTGTGGATTAACCCATTCTGACCGGGAACGCATTTTGGTGTTAGCATCATGTTATGCTTTTAGCTATTGAAAAATAGAAGATCTACAAGCTCATAGCGCGCCACCGAGTGGCGCGCTATGAGCTTGTAGGTCTGCTATTTTTGAAAAATCGAAGAACGACTGCCTTTTTTAAAATCTGATCTCAGGTCAGAATGGGTTAATCAGACCAGTGTGTGTCCAGTGGAAACCTCGTATGAATCTGATCTCAGGTCAGAATGGGTTAAGCAAGGCATTAATGACGGCTGGGTTTAGTTTAGAGGGTTCAATTCCCTGCTGGTTTTCTGGTCCAGTCTACAAAATGAGTGATTTGCTGCTTTGCTCGACTCTAAACCGGTGGTTCTCAATTTGGGGACCCCCAAGGGGTCCTTGAGGGGTCCCGTTTCTATGCCTATGACTGACTGGCTGGCTGACTGATTAAATTGGGGCCCCACAGATGAAAATCATATGAAATGGGGGGTCCGTGGCCATGAATGTTTGCACGCAGGTTGCTATATGCTTTCAAACACATAACATTAATATAACGCGGTAAGTCGCGATGTGGCTCGCATCGGTAAAGCAAGCCCGTTAACAACAGACGTGTGTGTGTGTGTGTGTGTGTGTGTGTGTGTGCGTGTGTGTGTGTGTGGTATGAAGTCACACTCCTTTGTATAAAGACATCGGAAACATAACGACACACACGAGAGAAGAAACGGCCGTGAAGTAGCGTAGCATGCTTGTGTGTGTGTGTGTGTGTGTGTGTGTGTGTGTGTGTGTGAGTCCCAGCGAGCTGGTAATGACTCGGGTGTGTGCGCTGTGCGCCGGGCGGGGGTCCTGTGATTGCTCAGGTGGGAGGCCGCCGCGGCTCATATTTAATCTCCGTTTGGGGGACGGGGGGACGGGGGGGGGGCGGACGGCGTCTCTCTCGTGTCTCCTTTAGTGGCGTGGCGCTCGGCTCGGCGTGTTGTCGCCGCTTAAAGGTAAACACGCCGCTGTCTGCTGCACACGATAGCATTCATTAAGAGTGATGTTGCGGACACGCGTCACGCTGCGCTGCACCGCTGGGACGTTATTGGTACACCTCTCTCTCTCTCTCTCTCTCTCTCTCTCTCTCTGCTTCTAAAGCACCGACTACAACACAACATGGGGTTGGAAACACACAGAGGGAGCTGATGAATTGAAACTCAAACAAGGTGCTCTGTTGTACACGGGGGACGAAGTCGACCAAACGAAAACAAAAGAAAGAAAGAAAAAAAGTCCAAAGCAAACCAAGGCACTGAGGCTCGTTCTTACTAGAATAAGACAGTCTTAATATTGTACTGGCAAGATGTTTAATGCAAAAACGTTTTCCTATTTTATTTACCCAGGGTATAGTGGCTATAAGCACAAGTGCTCATTTACAGCAAAATCCGGTGTTGGGGGTGAGTGGTGGCCATTCACTTCCTCACCCTCGGGGGAATCGAACCGGCAACCTTCCGGCAACAAGGGCGCTCCTCTAACCTTTTACGCCACAGCTGCCCTTTTTGGTGACTCTTGTGCTGTTTCTTTCACACGTGACGTGTAATCTTTGTTTTATTATCTTGCAGATGAAATGAAAGATGATTTCGACGTCCTGGGGCCTGACTCCGGCCTACAATCAGTCGGGAATGGTACAGGTGAGTTCATTTTTTTTTAAGTCAGTACTGTTACGTATAGTTCACAGTACAGTGAACTATCGAGTTATGAAATGAAAATGGTTGAGAATCTCTGCTAGAGCCGTAAAAAAGATCTTCTCTTATGGGGGATAATGAGTATCATTTCGGGGGTCCTTGACATGAAAAAGGTTTGAGAACCACTGCTGTATGTGTGTTGTCTGATGAGTACCAGGTGTGTCAGTATTTTATCAGCGCTGATTACGGAACTCGGTAACGCCAATAATCACGGTAAAGCACATGCACCCTCTCGTGTAAATATTGCTTAAGTCGAGTCCAATGATTTTTCTGGGTTCCTGATTACGTATACCTACTAGTCTAGAGTAGATCTTTATGTCGACACTTTATTCTTCGTGACAGTTTGTGTCTCGACTGTCTCGTAAAGTGTGTGAATCTCCTGCCGCAACCAAGCTCTTCCCGTCGTGTATACAATTATTAAGACCACGGGGCTGATTTCCCAGCCAGACGCCCCCTCCCCCACACTCTCTTCCATAATATCCTCCCCAACCAATGATATGTTGGTCCCGACCAATGAATAACCCCCCCCCCCCCCTCCCATATCCCCCCCCACCCACCTCACAAACACACAGACGCACAATGGCAGCTTCAACTCCAAATTCCAATTTCGACTTGGATTACTGTGAGCTTCTATACTGCGTATACGCGCACATGTGTACGTGCGTGCGAGTGCGTAGGGCAGGCCAGTGATGTGGGTTTTTCTGCGTTCCTTCGCTCGCACTTATGTATATTCTCTATTATGTGAGCACATGTGTCAGTGGTTGCATACGTGCGTGTGCGTGTCAGTGTGTGTGTGTGTGTGTGTGTGTGTGTGAGAGTACTACGGAGCCAAAAAACGTCCCCATAGGGCCATATATAAGCACAGTAGGCCTACGATTTAAGAAGTAGACACACTAGTGAGGACCATTTTCATGAGAAGAAAAGCCAGAAAAGATGTTTAGAGTTTATTATACAATGAGAAAGAGATTGAGCTTATGGTCAGGATCAGGCATGTAAAGGTTAAAGTCCAGTTGCTGGAGTTATATGCATGGTTTAGTTGCGTGCCTGGACCGCTGTACCAAAGCTACACAAGTTCTGCGACACATGAACCTCTATACGTACATCTGTCGGTTTAGAATGAAATAATAGCTGAAACTAATACCGTGTACCTACATTTTTTCCGATGTCCTCACAAGATCAGAAATACAGAAATACTGCACGCACGCACACACGCACGCACACACGCACACACGCACACACAGAATGTGAGGCGGGCAACTGTTTTCCATTGTGGTGGGTTTTGGTGAAGTGATTTTTTTTTTTATATTTTCTTTTTTTTCTTCTTGAACGTTTTGTTGCTACAAAAGCAAAGCCCAGCATCAGATCACATGTGATTCCATTTAGAAACACCATGCAGTTGTACTCAAGCATGGGCATCAGCATACATACTTAAAGGACTAAAAGTAAAAGTACTCTTTTTTTTGGGGGGGGTATGTGTCGCAACAATGCATGGAGAATATCAGATCTAAAGGCTTGCGATGTGACTTATAATTGGGCTTACATGGTTATTGCATTGTACATACTAAATCTACAAAGTATAACTTCTTTAAAGTATTCAAATAATATTGTAGTGGAGAAAAAATAAATTTTGTTTTGAAAATATGTAAATGAAGTAAAGTAAAAGTACCCCTAATATTGTTCTTAACCCATTCTGACCTGAGATCAGATTCTAAAAATGTCTTCTACATCCTGACATGGCTTTCTGAAAAAGCCATGTTTCTATGTCAGTCGTTCTTCG
>NC_137885.1:10253314-10262372 GCF_963924005.1 Protomyctophum bolini
GTGTGCGTGGGTGTGTATGTGTGTTGTAGGAAATCGACAACATGCTGTCTACAATTATAATCGTCCAATCGAAGTCCTGGTGATAGGACCTAAAGGAATGTCTTATATATATATATATATCGACTCCGTCGAGAGGAAACCTCACACGTCCAAAGCTGTTACTTTTCAGGATTTTAGCCAAAGTATAGCAGATCAAGCTTCAAGTCCGAGTCATGCAAAGGACCCCCAAATTGACACTCGTTAGCCCGTGGACCCCCATTTGAGAAGATGTACCATACCATATAGGAGAAGATCTTCACGGCTCTAGCAGTGATTCTCAACCCGTTTCATTTAAAGGACCCACCAGTTTGACATGCTTAAATGTTCATTTAACCTTAAGAGGGAGTTACACAGACCCATAAGGGTCCTTTTTTTGGTTCCTAACTATATCATATACCCTTGGAACTCCTTCAAGGACCCCTGGGGGGGGTCCCCGGACCCCACTTTGGGAACCACTGGTGTAGTACGCAACACTGTAATGACCAGTGGGATGCTGTGCGTATATCCATGCACAGTAACACATTGTTTCTGTCAGGTCGAGTCTCATGTCGGAGCCTCACGTTCTGTTTGTTTGGGTCGGTAGTTGTTATGGGTTTGTTTCTTGCATTATTTTCTTTGTTTAATGTTGTTTTGTCTCCTGATTTCAGCATGCTCGATCTGGTTATTCTCATGTTTGTTTTTGCACGATATTGTGTTTTGAATTATCTAAATATATGGTTTCACTGGTCTAATCAGTTGATTATTGTGGTCTCATATGTATTGTTCTGATTACCGTCTTCGTACATAATTGCGCGCCGCTAAACCGCATGAACCCGTAAACTGTCAAAGTAATGGACGAAGGGAGCCGTGACGACCTGTTTGAAAGCCTCTATCATTCAAATCCACCATAATATTTGGAATTTCCCGATCCCCAAAAAGCAAACTGTAAAACTGGATGCTATTGGGGTTTGGCTATTGACTCCAGTCAATGCGTCAATGTTAATCTGATTAGAAACATTCTCACCTTTGGAAAAGTGAAGTTTTTTTTAGCCCAAGGAGTGTTTTCCGTGCAAAATAAACTAAAAAAACCCTTAGTTTGACACGTCAAATGCTACTTTACGTTTTTATTTTTTATTTTCCGTGCCCATTGGCAATTACTGGTATCCCAACTTTCAGCAGCTGTCACATTGTTCTCGTAAAGGGAAACTTCATTTAAATCTCTTTGTGAGATGTGTTATACTGTAAACACCTTTACAAACACATTGGTGAAGAAATTGTGTTGTTAAGGAATGTATTCCCAGATTTGGACATTTTAACTGCTCCGATACAATAACCTGACTATAACTGCCTTTGACTGTATACTAACTGTGCTGTCAAAAATTCGTGTTAACCCATTTTGGACGGTAACCCCTTTTGGTGTTAGCATTATGTTATGCTTTAGCTATTGAAAAATAGAGAACGACTGACATAGAAACATGGCTTTTTCAGAAAACTGTCATTTTTAGAATCTAATCTCATGTCAAAATGGGTTAATAAAGTATTCAATGGATATTTAACCCCCCCCTCTCCTCTCATCCAATCAGACAAGACCATGGACGTGTCCTCTGAGCTGGAGGAGTTCTTCGGTAAGCGCAGTAAGCTGGCTGACGGCGGCCAGAGCCACGTGGTCAGCATCGCCGAGTACCTCCAGCGCGGTGACACGGCCATCATCTACCCCGAGGCCCCCGAGGAGCTGTCCCGCCTGGGCACGCCCGAGGCCACCGGCCCCGAGGAGAACGGTACAGAGCAGCGAGGTGTCTGTGTGTGTGTGTGTGTGTCTCTGACACTAATCATGGCCCTATCTTGGGCGCGCCTTATAGCCTTCATCCGTAAACTTCTTTGCCATATTTTCTTTTTTTTCCTGAAAAACATTTTTTAAATAGTTCAAGTATAGCCGATCTATGCATCGACACGTTGTGAGCTTGATACTGTAGATCGGCTAGAGTTGAACTATTTTGAAAATGTTATGGCAAAGAAGTTTAGGGGTGAAGGGTATACGTACGGTGTGCCCAAGATAGGGCCGTGTGTGTGTGTGTGTGTGTGGGGGGGGGCAGTGTGTAACAGAAGCAGGTGTAATGCCGCAAATGGGATTTACCCTCTCTGTAAACATGAAATAAACAGCTAACAGATAGCATTGCTCATTACTAATGCATGTGCGCGCATGCACATGTGAGTATACACATTCCTGGAAGGCGGAGGAGGTTTGCTCAGTTTATGTATTTTTCATGTTGGTATACCAGCCCTTTTTATGTATACCTGAAATCATTATGAAATCTACATGAGGACGAGGAGAGGAGAGGAGAGGAGAGGAGAGGAGAGGAGAGGAGAGGAGAGGAGAGGAGAGGAGAGGAGAGGAGAGGAGAGGGGGGTGACATGAACAGACAGCTGGTGGTCTCACGCATGCCTGAGTGTTTACCTACTAACCCTGGAACAGCTGGACCCCACCCTGTGTGTGTGTGTGTGTGTGTGTGTGTGTGTGTGTGTGCATGCAGAGTGCGCACATCTTCATGTCTGTACTGTCTATCTATATATTACTATCTTTTGTGACATATGAGTGGGGCCTCAAGTACCCCCTCTGCATTCAATCTCTCTCTCTCTCTCTCTCTCTCTCTCTCTCTCTCCACATTTATCTAATCAATTGTCACCATTTTGGATCGATTGACGATAAATCGCTGCATGCTTTCTATCTTGTCTGAAAAGAGGACTGAAAAGAAACAGGAAAAATGGCGGCCTCTCATTTTAACGTGCTTCATATAGATCCATCTCCACTTGTATAGTTTCCTGATAGATGGTTTGTTTCCCACACACACAGACCTGCCCCCGGGGACCCCCGACGCCTTCGCCCAGCTGCTGACGTGTCCGTACTGCGACCGCGGCTACAAGCGGCTCACGTCGCTCAAGGAGCACATCAAGTACCGCCACGAGAAGAACGAGGAGAGCTTCGCGTGCCCGCTGTGCAGCTACACGTTCGCCTACCGCACGCAGCTGGAGCGCCACATGGCCACGCACAAGCCCGGGCGCGACCAGGTATGAGGGGCCGCGTGGTTGGTGCATGCATGCGTGGTGGTGGTGGTGGTGGGTGGGCAGCCCAACCTATAGGAGGGATGTGGTTGCATGGGTGAGCCGGATGCAAAGCCAATTAGGAAGTGCTCTATACAGCGCTGCGTCTGTCTGTCTGTCTGTCTGTCTGTCTGTCTGTCTGTCTGTCTGTCTGTCTGTCCGTCTGTCTGTCTGTCTACTGTATTATTATCAAGTATACCCCCTCCGCATTCAATATCTCTCTCTCTCTCTCTCTCCCCCCCCTCTCATCTTGTATCTAATGTGCTATGATCCCTGGGTGAAGAAGGGATATTTTTTTTTTTTCTTCTTCTTTTTTTTTTGATTGGCAATCATTATTAATTTTTCATGGCATTTTGAAGATGCGGATCTTTTAATGGTAATAACTTTAATTGAGGAACTAAATGGTTTTTTGATGGCCTCCGCTGATATGATTTTCCAGTCGCCGTGTTCACGATCGACTGATTGTGTTAATTTCCAATTTGGGGAGAAAAAAATAATAATTTATCAGCGAAAGGCTGACTTACTTCCAGTCTCGGTCTGCAAACGTAGCTTCTCTTTTTTAACCCATTCTGACCTGAGATCAGATTCATATACGAGGTTTCCACTGGACACACAATGGTCTTATTAACCCATTCTGACCTGAGATCAGATTCTAAAAATGTCAGTCGTTCTTCGATTTTTCAAAAATAGCAGACCTACAAGCTCGTAGCGCGCCACTCGGTGGCGCGCTACGAGCTTGTAGATCTGCTATTTTTCAATAGCTAAAGCATGACATGATGCTAACACCAAAAGGCGTTCCCGTTCAGAATGGGTTAATGTAATGTTGCTTTTTGGACGTGGCTCCTCAGTCATCCTACATCATCAAACCTCTCGTTTCACTGCATAAACGTGTTTATAACGACACTGTCTGGAGGAAACCTTGTATGTCTAAAAAAAATATTACTTTTCAGCAGTGGTGGAAAAAAAGGTTAAGTACTCAAATGATTTCCTTAAATAAAAGTATCAAAATGTACCGAAAGTACCAAAAGTGCAAGTATACTCATTGTCCAGGATGTCCCATTTCAAGTTTTCAAATGTATGAACATATTTTGAAAATAGCAGATCTACAAGCTCACAATGCGTCACATCGCAAAGCAATGTAAGCTTGTAGATCGGCTGTTTTCAAATATTTCAAATATAAGTGTATATATAGGGCTGACGTTGTTAATGTATTTTTTGTAATAATACAAATAAATACAAATAGAAATAACTCCTATAGGCTAACTAAAGTGTTCAAATAAATATAGTGGAGTAAAAGTGAAATATTTGGATCCGAGATGTAGTGGAGTAGAAGTAAAGTACAAATACCTCAAAATGGTACTTAAGTACAGTACTTCAGTAAATGTACTTAGTTACTTTCCACCAGTGTACTTTTCATTGGTTCAATATGTTTATATAAAAACACCTCCCTGGAACCCCCCCCAAGGACCCCTATGGGGGTCCCCGGACCCCACTTTGAGAAGAGTATGCTAATACAATAATAGTTATAGCTCAGGGTGGTTGCATTCTGCCTCCCTGCATGCTCTTCTATTGAGACATTTAGATCATGTCAAAGGTCATGTCTCACCTATAGACACAGGATCTGACACCATTTTTTACTTAAAATGGTCAATCCCCTGAGCAAGCAGGCAGGCTCTATTAGCTCAATGGTAAAACAAAAAAAGATGTCAGCCCTTACGCGGAAAATAAAATAAAATAAAACAAAAATAGCAGTGTGACGTGTTGCGACCTTGTATAGATCGGTTATTTTGGTACCTTTGTCTGACCCTGCAATTTACCAAAAAAAATAATATATATATATAGAAAATAGTTGAAAAATGGAGATACAAGGTTCCATGTGCGCGCCGTCGCCCAGCCATTTATTCCCTATATGTCTGAAATATAATGTAATCTGCTGGCAGTTAAGGAGCAAAATCACCTTCTGAGTTGAGCGGCGTTGAGCCGAGGTTGAAAACGTATTCCTCCGTCACGCCTCTTTAACCAGCCTGTCAGCTCTAAAACTTTAAGAGGTGGAATTTTAAAGAAACAGATTGCGTTTAGAAAAAAAAACCCATATAATCTGCGGTCGTAGATGAGGTAATTATAATCGTGTGCGCTTACAGTCCGTGAAAAAAAAACACAATTTCAGAGGTTCATCGCTTCATTTTGGTCTGTTGATGTGTAAATCTTTTTTGTCAAATATTAAGCGGGTTGAAGATTTCCTGTTTTTTTGCTTTAATGTTTGCCATCGTTCATCAACGACATTTTACGGCATTTTCGGAGCTACGTTTTGCTTCCCGAACGCCGCTCACACGGCACTTTTACATTTTCCTAGTGTGCAACTTGCAAGGAGACAAAATGCAACAGACCAGAATGCATATATTGCTCATTTATATTCAGAATACAATCTCAACCAATCTAAAGCAAACATCCGAATCCGTGTTGTTTGTCGAGTGTGTTTAGTCTCGCGGACGCTCCACTTTGGACACGATGAGGTTTTCCATATCGCTGTCGAGTGGAAACCTCTCATGTCCCGTCTGTTACTTTTGCAGGAATGGATCCAGTGTAGTCACAAGTTCAGTCACCGGATCACCGTACCGTGAATCCTCAACTAGTGACCTCTAATATTATTATAATTTTAAGTCACGGTGGCGGCGTTTAGGCTACTATGCCCTCGTGACTCGCAACTGTATAGATTTAGTAGACCAAAATCGTATGATACGTAGTTGAAATGTTGTCTGAAACTAGACTTAAACTAAAACATTTCAGCTAAACTATAAGTAAAACTAAATAACATTTTATTAAAAAAAGACTATGAATGAATTAAACACTGCGTCATACCACATCAACCATAACAAAATACAAAATAAATAAATCTCCACCACACACACACACACACACACACACACACACACACACACACACACACACACACACACACACACACACACACACACACACACACACACACACACATCTGGCATTCAGTCACCTGAACAGAAAGTCGCCCTGTGTCGTGTCGTGTCGTGCCGTGCCGTGTTTCGCTTCGTGTTGTGCCGCGCGTGCTCTCAACCGAGCCTGATGGTCTCAGGCTGCGCGTGATTGGATCAGATGTCAAACGATGCCAGCACTCTCACCTGATCCCCCAGCAGCCGGCTATATAAAGGCGGGCAGATGGATTGTCCTGGCACTAGCCACAGTCCCCAGCCTCGTATTACCACCGTGGTAACTGCCTCGTCGCCGTCAGCCAAGAAACCTCATAACTCATAACATTTCAGCATCATATGTTTCTTACGCTTTTTAACGCTCTATCCTACGTGTATTCGTAAAACAGTTTGGTACAAAAGTAGCAGAAATAGCCAGTGTATACAAGCTCACAAAACGACACATGTTGAGCTCGTAGATTCTCTCTGTTTTAGAAATGTTTTGAAAGTGAAAGCGTGTCTGTGGTTTTTTAAAACTGAAAAAGCATCGTATAGCGACGCATTTGCACTTTATTATTAGACTTCTTCACCTATTATAAAGTTTGTGGTTAAAAGAAAAAGTGTGGGGAAATTGACTTGTTGTAACTTGTGCACTTGTTTGGGCGCTGAATGCTAATGTATTCGAAGAACTGGGAATTTATCATCGGTTATGACTGATACCCAAAGTAAGCCCGTCTTTAAAATAAGACTGTACGATCAAGAATAAAGCTGTTAATATTGGAGAGAAGTTGTCTCCTTTTCGCACGCCTTGCCGTTCACCCACAGTATAAAATCTGGAAAGCATCTAGTGTGATTTTAGATTTGAGTGTTGGCTATTCAAAAATAGCAGATATACAAGCTTGTACATCTGCTATTTTCTTTTCAATCTCAAACTTTTTTTTTAATTAAACTTTATTTATAAAGCTGTACAGGTAAAGAAAAAGTCTGTCAGTCAGACAGACAGACAGACAAGGAAAAATAAGACAGCACCAACTTCTCAATTAAAAGTTAAACGACTAAGCTTGGCTGTGATTTTTTTTTAATCGGTCTTAATGTGTGAAGGAGAGCTTGTGACTAAATTGCAACTACATCGGATCCATCAGCTCCATTTCCAGAAAAGTAAAAAAAAAATTGGGGGGGACATACAAGGTTTCCCAGCTGACAGCGACGTGCTGCTGCTGCCCACCAGCTCGGGGCTACAAACAAAACGCCACAGCGTTTTCCCTCGCTTTTCACAAAACCAATTAGCTCCGTTTGAGAATGGCGCTATAGTCAATGTGTGAGGGGCAGCTGCTGTGTCATTTAATCTCTTCTGAACCTTCTCCTGGGTTTATTTTGTATTATTTTCAAGAATCATCAGAAGGCTTTATTTGTCACTAATGGAAGAGGATTTTTGTTTGCCTGATTGAATACTTTGATCGATTGAAACCTAAATATTTAACTGTACTGTTACATTTTTTGACTAATACATTATTAGTCAAAAATGTTAACAGCACGGAGGCTTTAACGTTCAGGCTAAAAAGGTGGTCCTATACGTACCTATTCGATTCAACAAAAGAGCATAGAATATTAACATAATTATTAAAAGATGCCATCAACAAATACAAATACCTATGCTGTCTGTCTGTCTGTCTGTCTGTCTGTCTGTCTGTCTGTCTGTCTGTCTGTCTGTCTGTCTGTCTGTCTGTCTGTCTGTCTGTCTGTCTGTCTGTCTGTCTGTCTGCCTGCCTGTCTGTCTGTCTGTCTGTCTGTCTGTGCTCTAATTTCATGACATCAGATTAAGTGTTGTGTCATGACAGGCGCCCCAACTCCCCCCCAGCCGCGTACAGACGATTCGTTAACACGCCTCCAAGCTCCTCCCCCTTTTAACCAATTAATAGGGAAAAATGATGACTAATTAGCGGTGGCAGCATGTATATCATCAATATGCAGCAAAAGTGCAAATTACAAAGTACATTTTCCTTCTGAACATCAATGCATTGCTGTATTGAAATTCATATAATTCCCCCCCAAAAGTCTAAAATAAGAAATGAAATGAAAACATTGTGAAAATAGCAAGATGTATAAAGCTCAAGATCAGCTGTTATCCCTCGTATTAAGACTCCCTTCCTATAAAAGTAGCCTACAATACTTCTATTAAAAAAGGTATACTCGAGTAATGGTAACTCTCCGCTGCTGAATAAACAACAACAAAAACGATGTCCCAGTGTCATTTATAATTAGCAGCCTAGCATGTTTGAGTCTTATTAGCCATGGCACAAGTAAAGTTTACCAATGGTCCTTTGGGGAGGGGGGGCACTGTGTGTGTGTGTGTGTGTGTGTGTGTTGTGTGTGTGTGTGTGTGTGTGTGTGTGTGTGTGTGTGTGTGTGTGTGTGTGTGTGTGTGTGTGTGTGTGTGTGTGTGTGTGTGTGTGTGTGTGTGTGTGTGGTGTGTGTGTGTGTGTGTGTGTTGTGTGTGTGTGTGTGTGTGTGTGTGTGTGTGTGTGCTGGTGGGGTGGGGGGGGTCCCGGAGAAGCAGCTGTTGCTGTTTGTTTATGCAACTCGGCAACATACAAGCGGCTGGGGTCCTCTTGGCCCCCCCTCCCAACACACACACACACACACACACACACACACACAGACAGACAGACACACATACACGCACATGCACGCACATGCACATGCACACCCCCTCCCTGCGTGATCTTGAAGGTTCGGTGTCTGTGGCTTGTTTGAACAGTCTCCCTCGCCGTCCGCCATCTGTCTGCCCAGGAATGCAGGGAGAGAGAGAGAGAGGAGAGAGAGAGAGAGAGAAGAGAGGAGAGAGAGAGAGAGAGAGAGAGAAGAGAGAGAGAGAGAGAGAGAGAGAGAGAGAGAGAGAGAGAGAGAGAGAGAGAGAGAGAGAGAGAGAGAGAGAGAGAGAGAGAGAGAGAGAGAGAGAGAGAGAGAGAGAGAGAGAGAGAGATTCCCAACCTCCGCAT
>NC_137885.1:10262572-10352572 GCF_963924005.1 Protomyctophum bolini
CACGAATGTAGAAGAGGGAATGATAACCTTCCAGACACTGGATTCCGGCTCATTTTGAGCAGAAAAGGGAGTAATAAGCGCGTGCGTGCACGTGCGGATCCGTATGTAGGCTGTCGAACATGAGTAAAGCAAAAATAATAAATAATACAATTATTACTCGATTCAATAAAGAAAGACGAGGTCCCTCGTTTTGGCTCAGGTGGGTCACGGACAGTAGAACGAGGTCCCGCCTCTTGCTGGCATTAATACGGTTAAATAAAAGAAAGTGTGCCTCGTTGAAAAACAAATGAGTGTTTTCTTCACATGCATTTTTTCATTGAACATTGGAACGTTACAAATTAGTATTTCTGTTTGCCTTTTAGGCTTCGTGATCACAAATTGCACAGGGCAAGATATGAACTGAAAAGTAGCTTTCCAAAAATAATACACAATAGAGGAAATAGTTGATCTACAAGCGTAAGCTTTTTTTAGAAAAATGTCAACATCGATGACTATGCAAAATCAATTGCGATCATCTCAAATAATTGTGATGAGGTGATTATGTGATAATTGTAACCGGCCTACCTGCCAGTCATCTCACGGGTCGCTCTTCTTCATTTCTCCCCCTGCAGGTGAAAAGCCGTACGAGTGTCCCAACTGCAAGAAGCGCTTCTCCCAACTCGGGACTCGTACAGCTCGCACATCAGCAGCAAGAAATGCATCGGACTGATTGCCGTCAACGGACGAATGCGCGGCGGCGGCGGCAACGCGAAGGCGGGCTCCTCCCCCACCTCCGCATCATCCTCGCCCACCAGTGCCGCCGTCAACGCAGCTCCGGCAGAAGCTGGAGAACGGCGGCAAGCCACCGGCGGGCCACGCCGACCACCACCACCACCACAACAACCACAACAACCACAACAACCACAACAACCACCACATGAGCATCAAGACGGAGCCGCTCGACTTCAACGACTACAAGCTCATGATGGCGTCCCATGCCTTCGGAGCCCCCGCGCACTTCATGAACGGAGGAGGAGGAGGAGGGGGAAACAGCCCACTGGGGGTCCCCAACAACCACCACAACCACCACCACCACCACCATCACCCCAACTCGACGACGGCCCAGAGTCCCCTGCAGCACCTGGGGCTGGGCGGGCTGGACCCGCAGCTCCTGTGCTACCCGGGCCCGCTGGCCAACAACCTGAGCGAGGTGCAGAAGGTCCTGCAGATCGTGGGACAACACCGTGTGCCGGCAGAAGATGGACTGCAAGCCCGAGGAGCTGTCGCGGCTCAAGGCCTACATGAAGGAGCTGGGCTCCCAGATCGAGGAGCAGAAGCAGGGCCTCCTGGCGCACGGCGGGCCGCACCCCATGGGGCTCCCGCTCGTCAACCACAACGGCACCGCCAAGAGCATCATCGACTACACGCTGGAGAAGGTGAACGAAGCCAAGGCCTGCTTGCAGAGCCTGACGGCGGACTCCAAGAGGCAGATTAGCAATAGCATCAAGCGGGAGAAGCACAGCCACGCGCTGGACGGAGAGCTGGAGGAGGGAAGATGCAGGAGAACACCCTGTTCACGCCGTTCGCGTGCCAGTTCTGCAAAGAGAGCCTTCCCGGTCCCATCCCGCTGCATCAGCACGAGCGCTACCTGTGCAAAATGAACGAGGAGATCAAAGCGGTGCTGCAGCCCAGCGAGAACCTGATGCCCAACAAGCCCGCGCTGTTCATGGAGAAGAGCTCCCACCTGCTGTCCTCCATCTTATCCGAGAAGGGCCTGCCGGCTCCCATGAACCCTTACAAGGACCACATGTCCGTTCTGAAGGCATACTTCGCGATGAACATGGAGCCCAACTCGGAGGAGCTGCTCAAGATCTCCATGGCGGTCGGCCTTCCTCAGGAATTTGTCAAGGAGTGGTTTGAGCAGAGGAAAATGTACCAGTTCGGCAGCACTCGGAGCCTGACACTGGAGCAGCACAGGAATAACATAATGGACATGGTCGGGGCCACGAACAACCACCACGCCGCGCAGAAAGACCCTCTGACGGCGCGGTCACCGCTGTCGCTGGTGAAGTCCGGCGATCGCTTAACTTCCCAGTCCATCGCCGAGCTCCACAACAACGTCAACAACTGCGAAGGCGGCGCGCTCCGACACCTGAAAAATAACAACCACCACCACCCGTTTGTCGTCGGCAAGCTCGGCGAGAAGCCGGACCACTCCCGCAGCAACACGCCCTCCCCCCTGAACCTGTCCTCGGCGTCGTCCAAAAAACTCCCACAGCAGCTCGTACACGCCAAACAGCCTGACGTCGGAGGACCTGCAGGCCGAGCCCCTGGACCTGTCTCTGCCCTCTCGGCTCATGAGGGAACCCAAGCACGCGCTGACGGTGAAGAGCAGGCCCAGGCTCCACAGCATCGCCGCCGACCACAACGGCGTCCGCTCCCCCCGGGAGCAGCAGCGCCACTTCGAGGAGCCTCTGAACTTGGCCTATCTCAAGAAGGACTTCTCGGGCTCGACCAACAGCAACGGAAGCCTGGAGAAAAGCACCAGCCCCCTCTTCGGCATGAACCCCTTCAGCGGCAAGCCTCTGTACACGTCGCTGCCGCCGCAGGGCGCGTTCCCCCAGGCCACGTTCATGCCCCCGATGCAGGCCAGCATAGCGGGGCTCCGGCCGTACCCGGGAATGGAGCAAATGGGCTTCCTGCCGCACATGGCCTACACTTACGCCACGGGCGCAGCTACCTTGCCGAGATGCAGCAGCGGAGAAAATACCAGCGGAAGCCCGGTTTCCAGGTAAATAAGCCCAGACCTGTGTGGTTCTGTCCAAAGCCCCCAGGCCTCAGGGGCTTCTTTTTTTTGTTGCACATATTCCCCCCCCCCCCCCCCCCCCCTCAATGGTCTCAAAACACAGCCGCTCTCGCTAAACGATCTCCGCGGCGCTAATTAGGATCTACTCCAGAGCCGCGGAGAGAGACTCCCGCTCACCTGAGGTGCGCCGACCCCAGGGCAAAGGTTATGGAGATAAGCAGCTGGCACCTGGGGCCCGGAGCGGTGCCCTCGCAAAGCGAGGCATCATTAGCGGTATCACGGTGTAAATGTGGGGGTGTTTCAGAGGTTGTGATGGTGGGTATTGCAGTTGTTACCGGCTTCTCCTCTGTGAATTGTACTTACCTCTGAGTGTCGAATACATTAACGCTCTTTCTCTCTCTCTCTCTCTCTCGACTGCAGCCCTGTGCGAGAGAGACAGAGAGAAGGAGAGAGAGACAGAAACAGAGAGAGAGAGAGAGAGAGAGAGGGATCGAGAGAGAGAGGAACCATGTGTCTCAACTCGAGATATTTTATATATTAAAATACGGGTGAAAGGCCTTTGTAAAAATGACAAAGGTGAGCCCTGAAGCTGTGCGCTATAGTCGAGAATTTTTTTCCCTCGCCCGCCGCATGCACAATTCTCGGCGGCGAGTTTTAAAGAGAGCAAAACCGTTGCTGTCGAGTGGGAACCTCGTATCTCCAAAACCGTTCCTTTCGTATCGTTAAAAAAAAACATTGAAAAGTAGTGAAAATTGTCACTCTGCATGGCCGTGAGCTTGTAGATCAGCTATTTTCACGACATCTGTGAGACACTTTTGTATGACGAAATGGGGCATTACTTGACAAGAAAAATGAAATAAAGTTGAAATGTGAACTTACAAGGTTTCCCAAGACAAGCTTCAGCAGACTAGATGAATAATGCAGGCTCCATGTTCATTACCGCTGAACGCTGAAGGCTGTTTAACATAGACGGGAACCATTTTGATTTGGGCAAGAGAGAGAGAGAGCGAGAGAGAGAGAAAGAAAAAAAGAAAGAAGGTATTAATAATGTTTCCTATTCTAAGTTATTAAATTAGATTTAAAAAACACAGCTACGGGGGCATTTAGCTCCAATTGATTGCAGAGCGATAGCGGACTCCCTCTTAAAACACAGTGTGTTACACACAGTCGGTCAGTATCATTGTCCGACATGTTCATTAACTGAAGCCTTTGTTCGTCTGGATATTGGCCGTTAAGCCAAAGGAACGCGGCGATTCTTATCTTTATGAGGTTGCAATTTCAAGAACGGCTCGGTTGCCATTTGTCCCTATTATGAAGTCGTCGTGTTGTGACGTCCTCCCCGTCAGTTATGTCTTTTTCTGTCTACTTTCTTTAAAGCTAATCTTCATTATAAAAGGATTATAAAAAGAACATGTTGAATTGAAAGAAAGCCATATTACTGAATATCATTTTAATAGCGTCTGTCAGCTCAACGGATTGGCTGAGATTATTCCAGGTTTGTGAAACTTTGATTATAAATCGATGGAGGTATTCAATCCGTTTTAAATATGCATGGCCGTGTGCACGAGAAGCCCCGCTCCATGCACAAGAATGTGCACGCGCACACACACACACACACACACACACACACACAGTCCATGGAGTCCTATTTAGAGTCTATATCGCCTTACTCACAACCCCCCAGTTTCTGTCCGACACAATCACGTCAAACCCATCCCTCCACGCACGCACGCACGCACGCACGCACCTTAAAAGTTAGGATTCTATAGAAGCCATTATTGTTCTTGTATTACAATTTAAGCATTTAGCAGACGCTCTTAATCCATTATTGATTGATACAAGATAAAATGATGCTCATAATGACAAGATGATGAGGATAGGTTGAACAGAATGTGGACAAAACCTGCATCACACATTACTGGGATTCTAAGGATGTGTGCCATAATGTGTCCACTATGTCAAGAAACGTCCTAGCATAGACCGGATTTTCACCAAGAGCTCATGTAATGCTGCACTACGTAACTAAACCTATTCTACCCCGGGAAACACAGCTTTCCTGTGCAAGTGCCATTTTCTAAGCTAATACTATTAGCTACAGCCAGCCTGCTTGCTTGATGAATTGAATCTTGACCATCAGGTCAAAGTTTTAGTCAAAATGTCTAGGTGAGACGTGACCTTTGACACAATGTAAAAGTTTTCGTTTGGATATTTGCTACTATACCACGCGCAATAGAAGAGCAGGGGAGACACAATACAACCACCCTGATGTTATATTTTTATTAAGATACTCTACCATACAAATGTATAATTTATTCATGGGACAAAAAAAAAAGAGTGTTGGCGTAAATGTACTGAACGTACGGAATCTACCGTTTACCTTTTCCAACGTCTGATTTTGCGTTCCTCTCCTCCGTGTGTTTCTGTGTTTCTGTCACTATAGGGGGAGCTCCTGGACGGGACAGCGGATTACATGTCGGGTCTGGACGACATGGCGGACGCAGAGTCCTGTCTGTCCCGGAAGAAGATTAAGAAGACAGAAAGTGGTATGTACGCCTGTGACTTGTGCGACAAAACATTCCAGAAGAGCAGTTCCCTTCTAAGACACAAATATGAACACACAGGTATATCACTGTTTTAGACCCCTCTTTTACCCCCCCTCCCTCCCTCCCTCCCTCCCCACCCCAGTCGTCCCATATTTTTATGTTGAGTTCTTTGGAAATGTTTGTGTTCTTTAAAAAAAGAAAGAAAGAAAGAAAGAAAGAACAATCCTTTAAATTTGGGGTATTGTTACGTTTACCTTTGGGTTTTTTTTTAACCTCGCCGATACCCCCCCTTCCCCATTCTCCTCCATTCCTTACTTCAGTTGTTTGTATACAAAAAAAATATATATATATAAAAAAAATTAATACAAATAAATAAATGAGACCTAACTTGTTCTGAGTTGATGTTGAGTAATGCTAACAAATGGCCAGCTTAAAACAATATAATAATTGTAATGATAATAAAAGAACAGCTTGTGTAGTATAGAAATGTTTTAAGTCTCTGTAATTAGAATAGATAGTTATTGATCTCGCTAGTTGTTGATGTGTTTTTGTTTGGACAGTGGTTCTCAACGTATAGGGTCTGGGGACCCCCAGAGGTCCTCGCTAAATTATGGATTGTTAATGTTCACGGTTATTACATGTAAAACTATAGGACATGTACAGTAATGGTTGAACTTTTACCACTATAGATAGATAGATAGATAGATAGATAGATAGATAGATAGATAGATAGATAGATAGACAGGAATTGTGGACCAAATGACAGACTATATATCAGACTGAATCATAGATGGCAATATTAAAAAGTACCTGGGTTCCAGAGATAAAAACACACATATACCGGTAATAATAAATCACATCAAATGGGGGTCCACGGACTATTGCTAATCAGACTGGGGGTCTTTTAATTAAGAAAAAAAGAAACAGAACGTTGAGAATCACTGTTTCAGGATGTGTTTCATGTGGCTTCGTGTGTACTTTTCTGTACAAAGTACATGATTGATGTTCGTGGAGGCGTGGCACTTCATTTATCCACAGTACAGCGCTCGCTGACAGCTTCCACGGGCATCCATCATAACGCCTCTGCTGCTATATGAAGCTCTTTTATTATCTCAAAAAAGCCACACATCAAATCACCTCCATGTAACGCGGGCAGTAAAAAGCCGCGACGCTCTTTTTTTATCGGTCCCCCCCCCCCCCCACCTCCCGTTATTGGCGATAGATCTCATCATTCGCGCGGCGCTCTCTCTCTAAAAGCTACAACCGCGCCGATAGCACGTCTTTTCATTACACAAATTACGCGGCGATCATCTTTCACCGCCTTGCATCATTTTTCCAACCGTTATCTGCCCGTGCGTCCCCCGGAAAACAGACAGCAGCCGTTCAGTCTATCTCGTTGGAACACGGGCAGAAAATATGGCTTCAGGCAAACGGCAGAGTGAATTAACTTTTACTTCTCTTTACTTGTCTCTTTTACTGGTTTAGCAGGAACAGTGGGCAGTTGAATAAATGGCCCAGGATTAGCTACACAGCTGTATTTCATCTATAATTCCTGGGCAGGAGTAGGTTCAATAACCAGTTAAACTGTCAATACTTAGTAAAACTTGACCTCTACAGTAAACCTCTTGGCTGTTCCCCCCCAGAATAGGGTTCAAGTGGATAAGCAAACACGTTCACAGCCATGAGAAAAAATACACTGAACAATGAACACATACAAGGCTTATATTTATACGTGTGTACTTGGACTACACACATTTATGTGTACATTTTCCCCCATGTTCCACATATTAATGGCCATTGGTTGAGGCTGGTGTTTAGGTTGTGCTTTTAGCAACTACGATGGTTTTGCAGCATTGTGGTGTGCATATTACACACGAACGTGTGTTTTTGTAGCGTTCCGTGTGGAGTTTTAGGGGTATAAAATGCGTTGGACCAGTGAAGTTGCAATGAGATGTGAGTGGACAGACTGCCGGGCTGTCTGGCTGTCAGTGCTGGGCAGTACGTTGTCTCTGGGCATATTGAACAGGAGGTCAAGGAGGTCTAGGCCGAACCTCAAGCATTGCAAAGTCGGATATCTCAGACAATTTGACGAAAAGCTCTCTCAAAATGGATGGATAGAAACTATAAGAAACCCCCGTAGCTATAGTTACAGGAATGAACGCAACTCCCAGACCCCTTGGTTCACCAAAACGATTCCAGTTAATCCAGAGCTCTGTGGGTTTTTTTTTGGTTTTTTTAAGATATTAAATTATAAACATGCCGTGTAATGATCTTATTCAGACGTCTCTTTAGACTGTCCCGTCAGTCAAGTGACGGACAGTTCCCGATCCACTCTAGTTACCGAGACAATTTATGGCACGGTGGCATGAAATGTCAGCCCGTCAAATGTGGGCCCGACGTGAGTTTCAGATGTCAGACTCTGCGCCCGGCGCTTCCCATCATATTGGGTCACCCCCCCCCCCCCCCAAAAAAAATAAAATAAACAACAACCAGGGTGAGACAGAAGTCACGATGAACCAGAATGACTCGAGATATGAGAGATAATCAGGTCTCTCTACTCTTTCATTCCGTCGTGTGAATTTGTTTATTTATTTGCCGTCTTGTGATTGTTTTGCTTTGCACGCATTTATTTACGTTGCTGTCCATCGGCCCCAGGAGAGGTACTTATGTGGTTCTGTCCACATTATGCTTTTACCATAACGGGAGGGATCTGTCTGTAATGCAGACCCGCGAATGCACGCGCACTCTCTCATCCCAGACACTCCCCGCGCCGTCATTTGAATAAACAAATAAGCTGTGCTGTCGTATGTATAAGTCAAAGTTAGCATTAATGCAGCGCGGCGTCATCATTACTCCACGCCCGCCCCATCCATCAGCCCCTCCGTCATCCTCGCCCATGTGTGTGTTTGAATATTTTTTCCTGAACGCTGTTGATTTGTTCGAGGGAGGCCGCCGACTCACGTATACCCCCGCTCCCCCCCCCTGTGTGTGTGCACGTGCGTGTGCGTCTGTGTGTGTGTGTGCGTGTGTATAGGCAAGCGTCCGCACCAGTGCCAGATCTGCAAGAAGGCGTTCAAACACAAGCACCACCTCATCGAGCACTCGCGCCTCCACTCGGGAGAGAAGCCCTACCAGTGCGACAAGTGCGGCAAGCGCTTCTCCCACTCGGGCTCGTACTCGCAGCACATGAACCACCGCTACTCCTACTGCAAGCGGGAGGCCGAGGAGCGGGAGGCGGCCGAGAGGGAGGCGCGGGAGAAGGGCGGAGGTACGGCCCCTTTGCAGTTCTTACATAATCGCCTGTAATAGACGATCTACAAGCTCGGCCACGTGGCACAATGTGGCGCTTTGTGAGCTTGTAGATATAGGCTACTTCCACACGTTTTAATTAAACTTCATACTTTCGGTTTTACGAAGCCCAAGAGCCAAACGGAAATGTATTTTCTTTGTAACCCTCTATTCGTAGTCTTGGCAAATGTTGTGTTAGTGCGAATGCTGCGTACCGTTCCCCAGAGCGGATCACCCAACCATTCCCGGGACCGCATGGGGAGGTAGTCTCGGGACCGATTGAAGTGTACTCGCATAATGGATAGCTGCATGGTGAAAGCCATCCGTAGACGGAAGATCGACTATAATCATATATAATTTATACATTTTTATAATGACACACTATTTTACCTGGACTATACTTCCGGTAGTTCTTCTATGTTGACAAGAAATGATAATCTGCCAGCGTTTGAGTAGCACGAGCCGTAAAAAAATAAATGAATAAATGAGTAAATAACATATGTAACGAGCACGCACTGCAGCTAGGACAAAAATACCAAGAACTTTATTATTCGCTAAACTCTGACAAGTGGATCTTCTTCTGCGCCTGTCTTGTCTCCCAAAGCCCCCCATAGTCCACAGCAGCCCTTTGAGGCACATGAGTACCATGAAGTGTACTCGGGTGAGGTAGAATCAAGGCCAATGTGAATCGTGCCCAGTGGGGACCAGGCAGTCGGACTCGGTGTGACTCTGCTTGGCAAAATGTTTCCCCCAGAATAGGCAGGGGGTTCAAGTGCTTAAAGGCGTAGTGAAATGAAAAAGACGTTTTTCACACTTTTAGACCATATCCGTGGTCATCATATGGGCATACCCACTGCTGCTACTGATTACAGAAATCCTCCGTTTTTATTCCCATTCAAGATAACATCCAGACAGTGTATTACTCGGTTTCAACTTAATCATCACGCTAAAATATGTATCTGAAAACATTATAGGGTAGAAATAAGCCACATAACAGTAAACTGGCACAGCTGGCCAACCATCTGATTTGTAAACAAACACACGCCCCGCTGCTGCGTATAGCATAGCTACTGTCCCTATAGCTAGCGTCCCATCGCCTGAAGGCAGCTCTGACTGGTTCAGAAACTTCAGAACCGGTGTTTCATGTTGAAACGTCAAAATAAATGTATCACCATTTCTGTTTCCCTACACCTTTTAATGAAACCATTACATCTCAATGAATTTGCGTGACGATTAATCGTGAACTAAAACGACCCCATAGGTGGCGGAGGAGGAGGAGTAGGAGGAGGAGGAGGCGTTGGCGTGCTGGGACACCTGGAGCCCACGGAGCTGCTGATGAGCCGGGCGTACCTGCAGGGCCTGGCGCCGCTGCCGTCGCACCACCCCGCGTACGCCGCGGCCGCGTCCTCCGAGCTGGGCGAGAGAGAGAGCATCCTGAGGCACGAGGCCATGAACGGCATAGGAGGAGGAGGCATGGCGAGGGACGCGAGGCAGGACGGGAGCGGCACGGGCGGCGGCGGCAACACGTACATGGCCAAGATGGCAGCCGCGGCGGCGGCACAGAGGAGGGACAAGGCTGCGTTCGCGGACGAGGAGGAGGAGGAGGAGGAGGAGGAAGAGGAGGAGGAGGAGGAGGAGGAGGAGAGGAGGAGCCTGGCGGACACGGACCCGGACGCGGGAGGAGGAGGGCTCATGCGTGAGGACGAGGGGGACCACGGCGCTGAGGAGCAGCTGCTGTCCATGGACGACAGCAGCTCGCTGGAGGACGGGAAGACGGAAACCAAGTCGGACCGCGGCGACGAGGACACGATGGAGGACGGGATGTAGTGGGGGGGAGGGGGGGGAGGGGGGCGGCATCGAACTATCTATCAAGGAAACGACGAAAAAAAAGCTTCCCATGTTTTATTTTATTATGATTTGTGATTATTTTGTATTTTTTTTTCTTTCAGTATTACTAAACCTGTTGGGTTTAAAAACACAACGTTGGTGTTCTGAAGTTATATGTGCACGTGCCTGAAGCTTCCAGGAAGCTTTTATTTTGAAGGACTCTCGAAGGGGTGGGGTGGGGGGGGGGGATGTCTACACGAGTAGACATGGACTCAGATAAAAAAATCAATTATTACTCGAGGGAGGCATTGTTTAAAGACTGAGTTACACTCGGTTGCGCCTTGTGACTCGAACCAAATGTAGCAGATCTACAAGCAGTAGTGGTAGTAGTACATTTACTTGAGTACTTTTTGCAAGCTGATGAACTTTACTCCGCTACATTAAAAAAAATAATATATATATATATATATATACACTTTTGGGAAACAAAACATATATTGTGAATTAACCACTTCTGAAAAATTCAGAAATTTTTACTTTGTAAATTACTTTGTAATTTGTTCTTTTGAGCACTTCAGTTGTGAGCTTGTAACTCTGCTATTTCTGGCGCCAGACACACGGGCAACCAAGTTTAAAGCAGGTTGTGTGTGTGTGTGTGTGTGTGTGTGTGTGTGTGTGTGTGTGTGTGTGTCTGTGTGTCTGTGTGTGTGTGTGTGTGTGTGTGTGTGTGTGAGTGTGTGTGTGTGTGTGCGTGCGCGCGCGCGTGTGTTTTGGAGGGGAGGCGGGGTGGGGGGGCATGGGTTTGTCAAGCTGCATTATGCAAACCGAACAAAAGGAATACATGAACTCCATTTGGACACATTACATGTACAGTGACACTACGGCCTAAAAGGAGAAAAAAATAATATGTGTGGTGCTAACAGCCCCCCCCTCCCCCCCGTGTTCTATAGTATTTATAGCACAACTAGTGACTTGTACAAAATTGCACTCCTACCGCTACTTATAATCACATTTAAAAACTGAAGAATAATTCAAAAGTATTGCCTATGTATATATTTATACAGTGTTGATAAAAAAAGCAGCAGCAGTGTTTCTTCCAGTCCCTAGACATGCATTACCTACTGTCATCATCACATTTAAAAACCTTTTTTTTGTTATTTTTGTTTTGTCCACTGCTCACAAACCACTCCCGTTTTGAAGCACTTATAGGGCCTGGTTTGTACTTGTCATAATACGTTGTCGTGTCAGCGGAAATAGCTGGTCTACCCTTTGGAAAGTGTTTAGAAATATATTTAATTTTTTTGAAGGATTTGGCCTACTGTATGACATGGTCAAAATATAGGAATGCCAGGTTGAGGCAAGTGGTAAAGGCCTCGCTAGAACAAAACGCCCGCATGGAGCAAAGACGCAGCCGTGTAGGTTTGTTTTGTTTTGTTTTTAATGCTGAAGGACTTAAAAGAATTAATGGGAAATACATGCATTTTATGTGTATATGTGTGGAGGGTTTAGGGGGAGGTCAAAGAAGAAATATGAAGGGCAAAGCCTTTGAAAAGTTTTTTAAGGTTTTAAAGAGAAAAATACAAGCCTTATTATGCAAACCTTTGAACCTGTGTATTAATGCAATGTGCCACAGTGTGTCGCGTCCAAGGAAAGGCCACTTCGGTTCTCAAGGTGGGGTCCGAGGAACCCCTTCCCCTCCAGGGGTCCTTGAAGAGGGGGTTCCAGGAGGTCCCCAGCAAGATGTTAATATAGCAACATTGGTTTAACCAGTTTAACCCCTATATATACACCGGCTATTTGTGTTTTTTCTTTTTTTTTATCTTTGTGAAACATGTTGGGGGGTCTGTGGCCACGTGCGTATTAATTTGGGGGTCTTTGACATGAACAAGTTTGAGTACCACTTGCTTTGTGTCACCAGCTTCAGTATTAAGACATGAAGATAAAAAACACACCCATGACAGTATTAAGACTATTATAGGTAACACAATGCTTAGTTTACAATATTATTGTGCAATGTTTTCTCCGTTCATTTATATGTTCTCTCTATATATATCTTTCTCAGTATTACACCAAACCATGTTTTATTTTTTAAACAAATTGCATTCATTTTATTTGTAGGTTGGAAACAAAAAAAATGAAACATTATTTATGTGTCCCATTTTGTATTTCCTAATTTTATTTATTTCATACTGTTTGTGTACAGTACTATAGTTCAATATATAGATATATTTTAGTAAACAAAGGAACATGGTTGTCGGACAAAATAGGGGCAAACATTTTACGTGAAAAGAGAGCATTTATTGTGTGTCGAGACATTGTGAAATGCGAAGTTTAATCTTTCTTATTTTTATTTTATGTTGCTGTTTATTTTCCAGTGACTGGGAAATACAATTTAAAAAAAAGTCCAAATTTGGGAACTTTTATACAATTGTGAAAACACTGTATTTTCAACTGAAAAAGGAAAAAAAAGTAAGAAATGAAAAAAATTATAATTCCACTCGATTCATCTTTGTTCTTTTCTTTTTTTTAAAGGTTAGAAAATGAAGAAGGGGCTGTTAAATACTATGTATCATAATATTGACTGGAGAAACACAGTTTTCCTGAGATGTCTTTGTAAAAGTATTATTGAATTCTTAATTTGTAATTTCTGATGATGAAAATACCATGCTCGAATAAAAGGTAGCCAAAATACAAAGTACCAAACACTGCAGACGCCTGACGTTTCTTTCTGAGCTCGATTAACACAAATGGAAATCCTCAGTGTTATGCTCACTCTGAGAGTGTGCAAAATATTGTGGTATGTGTCTACAACGTTCAACTCCCTGCAGTGCCCTGCTCAATGTGTTGTATTTACCGGAAAAATTGAGTGTTGCGGAGGATGAGAAACATTAGCAAATTTCTGCAATTTCCGCAATTTCGCAATTTCCATTTTGGCAATTTCTGCAATTTCCATTTCCGGAATTACCGCAATTTCCGCAATTTTCCCTTTCCGCAATTTCCATTTCTGCAAATTACCATTTCCGCAATTTCCGCAATTTTACAAAAACGATGGGTTATAGCCCATGTTTTTTGAAATTTTGAAAAAAAAAGTTAGCCTCGTTTCTCATCATTTTGGACCGTGGGCTATAGCCCATATCGTACGGCATACTATAGCGCGCCGTTTTTCATCATTTTTGAAGATTTGAAAAAAATGACGAAATGACAAAAACGATGGGTTATAGCCCATGTTTTTTGAAATTTTGAAATAACAAGTTAGCCTCGTTTCTCATCATTTTGGACCGTGGGCTATAGCCCATATCGTACGGCATACTATGGCACGCCGTTTTTCATCATTGAGGATTTGAAAAAAATGAAAAAATGAAAAAAAACGATGGGTTATAGCCCATGTTTTTTGAAATTTTGGAGAAAAAAAAATCCAGGCCCATGAATTAGAGGATAAAGCTCACATGTTACCCAAATAGTTGAATACACAAAAGCTAAGGCACTGGTGTCGTACTTCTGGTTTACCGGAACGGGGTTCAAACATAATGTCACGGTAGCAGAAAGTTGAACCCAAATGCAGAGCCAAACACAGGAGCAAAATTCAGATATTTATTCACAATATGGTGAATTGCAGATTGTGGAAGGTTGCATGGCAAACAAACATGGAGGATGAGGAAAGCAGTCCAGGCAGGAAGCAGGCAGAAGAGCAGGCAGTAGAATATACCGTAGGTGAGCTGGGTTCTGGAGGAGAGGAGAAGAGCTTGAGTTTGCAGAAAACACAGGAGCAGATACTAGGAAATATAACTAGACTATAACTTCACTAGAACATAAACACTGGCTAGAATCAAGCTATAGTACTACCATGAAAGGTTGAACAATGATCTGACGATGAGTGGAGTGAAGACCAGGGTATAAATACTGTCAGGGCTGAAGAGTTGATGGCCGGCAGGTGTGTCAATTGAGTGCGATGAGGTGACCACAGACAGGTGTGCCAAGGCTGGAAGCTGGGTGGAAGGGCGACGCCCACACATAGCCACAGTATGGCAACACAGAGCCCCATACTGTGACACATAATGAAGGTCTAATTCGGTTCACTCTTACTTAAATTGTGTGTGGGGTCAGATTACTCTCAATTCAGACTGTTGAATTTCATCCCATTTTAAAAAGGGTATCCTGTTTTTGCCTCCATATTATTCGGAGCATATGCGATTACTGATGTAAGACAGGGACATTTTGTACTGAAACTAACTAAATGATTGATCCCAATCCTCATATCAGCTGCGTCGTGTTCATGTCACCAATAAAACCCCACTCACATTTCATATCGCTTTTATGTGTTTGACCTCTGACATTTAAACATCCACATAGCAATGAGCAACTAGGCACATTACTGTCTCTACTGTTTTTCCTTGAGTGTCTCTACATTAAATAATATTGCTTATGCTTAAAGGGGGAATATGAAACCCTATGTCGACTTTGTCAAATTAATAATTGGTGTGTTATTATAATTACGTGTGCCAATGAGCGGTTATTGACGACGCCGTTGTTGTTTACAGTGGATCAATACAATCTTAAATCTAGCACACCCGTTATTAATTTAATCAGCTGCAGCCGTGTTGCTTACATCACGGTGCACGGTAAGGTCAGCCTGCCATGTTTGTTACTGTTCTGTGGTCACTCACTGGTTTTTAACCGTCACAGGAAAAGACGACCTACGACATCGGCCCGTGGGGTTTTTATTCCAGTTCAATGCGTACCGCCGTTTATCCTGTTCGTCCCTCGCTACCTGAGAAATGCCACTGTTGGCAAACAGCCCGAGGACAGCTATTGACCTCAATCACCAGCCGCCTCAACGACGCTATTGTGAGTTCTGCTTTGATGCCGGCGATGATTTTGCGAGTGTGTTTAACGCTCCATCTAAAGCGGACAGATAGCTCATTTCAAAACCAAAATACCCGTTTAATACTGACAGGTATGGACGCCGAAGACGAAAGGAGAGAGAGGAAAAAAGGGAGTTCTTTCTTCATGAAGGAGATGCTTATCTCTATTAGGCACTGTAGAGTGCATTATGTAGATTACGGCCGACATCAAAAGGGAAGAAGATGAAAGTGAGAGAAAAAGGTTGAGCGGTGCCCAAACACCCAAGCAAACGCTCTTTGCATATTCCACCCCGATTTTCATATCGATCGGCGTGCTGTCGGGTTATTCGACCCGGGACGCCTCTCTCGCAGATAAAAGGGGGGAGGTCTTAAATGATTAGCCCCCGTGAATCTGATGGTGTGCCTGCCTGCTGAGGAGCGGCGGCTCGGACAATTAGCGATGCGGAGAAGCACGTTGAGACGAAGACAGAGGATAAGGAAATGAAAGAGAGCAACATTATCTCCTTCAAATATGTTCCAATTTCAATGAAAGACACGCCATTAGAAAGCTTATACATTCTGCACTCTCATAATATGCAAAAAGCTGAAAAATGACCATGGGCTAAAACCGTTGTAGGCCTACCTTGGTCACATGGGGCTTTCAAATTCTAATGGCGTGGCGTCGTTCATTGAAATTGGAACATATTTGAAGAAGATAATGTTGCTCTCTTTCATTTCGGGTGCATATCTTTGGTCCAACGTCCGACACCCTAGGCTACCCCAAACCCTAACCTAACTGTGATGCCACACACACACATTATAGACACACAGTATGTGTAGTGGTTGCCTGCACCTGCCTAATTGTCTCCCTATAGGTGAGCCTGGGTGGGGCACGTCTTGATTGCTCATTGGAGAGCACCTGGGCCCGGTGCCTCCAGTGAGCTATAAAAGCAATGTCCCTGCCATTCACTCAGAGAGATCCAGAGGAGGCAGACCTGCTGTCTGTGCCTCCATTGCCTGCTTGCCTCCATGTCCTGCTGATGTTATGTCTACCTTATTCTTTTCATCCACACACACACCACACCATGTTGCACACATCCATCACCACCACACCACTGATTACTGACTCCGAGTCCACACCTTATAGGATTTGTTGCCTGATTATGTTGTTATCCAGTTCAGTTATTTAAGTTAATGTCTAGGCCTATTTTACAATAAATATATACTTTGTTCAACTTTCGACTGTCTCCTGCTCCTCATCTTTGTCATGGCAAGAGCCAGCCATGACATAACACTGCAACTGCACGCGGAAGCCACGGGTCAGCCTTAACCGGTCACGGGTGAGTCTTAACCGGCCACGTATGTTGGAATATTGGTATGTCGGACTAACGTATGCCCCCCGTTAATAACACCTAAGATTATGGTCTCATCATGAGTCAAACTGTCCTGTCCGTCCAAGACAGCATCATTCCTGCATCCATTCAGTGTGTGTGTTTGTATTTTTTCCCCCTGATTTGTCCAACGTAAAAAGAAACAGCGTTGGCAAATTGCCTGCTTCACAGTATTAGAAAGCCTCAGACACGAGGCAGTATATAACTCATACCAGCCATATGCTGGGGCCAGATTGCTGCTGTGCGTTTGGACCGACTGTGTGTGTGTGTGTGTGTGTGTGTGTGTGTGTGTGTGTGTGTGTGTGTGTGTGTGTGTGTGTGTGTGTGTGTGTGTGTACGTGCACGTATATGTCTGTGTGCGTGTATATGTCTGTGTGCGTGTGTGTGTGTGTGTGTGTGTGTGCGTGCTGGTGATTCATGACCAGGGCTGTGTATACACCAAAGCTAAGTGTGTGTATTGCCTCAGGCCATGTTGTTGCCTCCACAGATACGAAGCAGCAGTCTAAGTAGTGGAAATCGACTTGCTCTGAAAATGACCCTGTCTTGTTTTTATTTAAATTTTTTTTAAAGAAACCCTCCTGGCTTGTTTCTCAATCCTGGTCATTCTAGGGAGGGAGGGAAGGACGGACACTGGTACATTATTTGTGTAAAATTGTGTTACACCTACATTTTATCGATCATGCATTATAATATTTTGACCCTTTGCTGTTCACTGTTTAGTTTTTTTTTCCCGTCGCCTGAGGTATTTCTTTCTCATGTACATTTCTGCATACCTGAAATATATTCTCTGCATTTTTATTTTTACCCTTCCTAGTGTAACTATTAGGAGCAGCGCCTGCAATTAATACAGCACCCTGGGAGCAGTTATGGGTTTTAAGTGTCTTGCTCGGGGACACTAAAGGATTTTATATTATTTTATTATTCCTAAAGGAAGAAATGCAGACTTTGCGTCGTGGTTTATGCTCCGCGGATGTAAATGACATTAAGTGAATCTCTTTAGTCCACGTTAACGTTGTTCTTACAAAGCGTTTTGTTCAGTTCCATTCAAAAGAAAACGTTAAACGCTGAAATATTAGATACTTTGCTGTACTTCCCACTGCAGCTACAGGGGCAAATGTTATGGAAATCCATCAAGGTATAGGGAGTTGATCGCAATAAACCAGCATTGGAGGGCAGAGCCTCAATCTGAGATAGGATTCTGAGAAAAATACACATGGACACTTCTGGAAGGTCTGGAACCACAATGGAACCAAATAGGCAGTTACGGCCCCGGGTCCATTTGGTTCCATTTGCACAGTCTTAAGAATCGATGTTCCTTGACGAGTTAAACGATGGTCCTTGAAATAAATGAAAACAAAAGTTTGAGAACCACTGACAATGTGATGAAACCGGTTTCGGAAACGGTTCCAAATGTGATGGAACCGACCAGACACATATGTGGCCGGTTAAGACTCACCCCTGGCTTCCGCATGCGGTTAGGGTCAGGTATGGTGTCACAGGCTCCCGAGTCCCTATGCCTTTGGGACTGTGTCTGTAATGTACACATGACCCTTCATGTTGTGGACACAGAGCTATTTGTGACCTCTTCTCCCCATCTCTCTTGCCTGCAATGTAATGTAGGTCAATTTTCACGCTGTCTATGTTAAACTAACACAGGATGTTTCTGTGTTCAGTAAATGTGAGGAAACGTGTGTGAATTTCTCTTACATGTGTTATCTGAATGCATTGACTTTTCAACTGCTCGCTTCGATACCGGCGGCCTCGAATTGTAACCTTATTCTGTTAGCGGCTTAGCGCATGGACGGAAAGAGCCTGATACATGCCTTTAAGTGTAAACGTGAATTACTCGGGCTGAAAATAGGCTGTTATTTACCTCTGACAAGTGAGGTTACGTTATGTATAAAATAAGCTGTATTTACCTCCGGTAAGTGGCAGGGTTTACCTTATGTAGGTTATATCATAGTATGCATCCGATACGAGGCAGAGGTCAGCTTATGCAGTTGCAGCAATAGGCCTACGCCCTACAGTATATCCTGTGGAGAGTAGACTACAAGAGGTATTTGAAGGTTAACATGATTTGAATCAACGTCAACAAACGCGGTTTGACGGTTGGCATTACACTACATAGCATGTTTAGCCCACACACACAGAATATGTTGCACTTTGAAACTGATATTATATCTGCATAGCACCATCCGTCCATAATATTTTACACAACTTGATCTGTTGATATTGCCGTATTTCTGTATTTTGTGGGGGTAGAAAATCATCAAATATCATTTTAAAAGGTACTACGTGAATGTAAGGAATTATTGAAGATACATGTTAGACATTAGAGTGCCTTACATTTATTTTTATTCAAGGAAATCTTTTCCTAAAAGGAATATTTAAATTGATTTGTCCTTTCATGTGATAAGCACACTTGGCAAAAACGGTCACCGCTGGTTAATTAGAGGGTATCCATGGCAACCTGGAAGGGATTATAGCTGCACAAATAAATAAATAACCGGAGAGTGGGCAGAAATACAGAAAACATCAACGTCCAAGTCAGTCCACATGTCAGCGGAGTGACGGAGAGGCGTGACACAGGCCAGGTCCGAGGTATAGGACACATCACTCTGCTGACCTCATTAAATTATTTACATACCCCCATCTGGCTACAAGGATGAGAAACATGAGAGAGAGAGAGAGAGAGAGAGAGGGAGAGAGAGAGAGAGAGAGAGAGAGGGAGAGAGAGAGAGAGAGAGAGAGAGAGAGGGAGGGAGAGAGAGAGAGAGAGAGTGTGCTGGCAGCGGCAGAGAGAAAGTTCAATGACAGACAGGGTGGAGGAGCACAAGTGACCAGCAGGGATTAGCCAATCGCAGCGTCAGAAGAGCAGCCAGCTGTTCAATGTGGCGCCGGCAGAGAGGCTGCCCGAAGCAGGTGGCGCTGCGGCGTGCCAGCGGGCGGCGAGAGGCACCCTGCAAGAAGGACGAGGAAGAAGACGTGAGAGGCACCGCCCTCCCCCCCCCAAGCCCCCAGATAACCCAGACGGGGGAAAGTGAAGCTTGAGGCTCCCTGTGGCCGACTCAGGAAGTGCAGCTGTGGGACCAGGCTGTGCATGGACGAGTGAGAAACGGTTTCGACCAATGGGCTCGACTCACGGGCTTGCGAGAAGAAAGAAAAGGCATACTTTGATGGTATGTCGTTTTGAATGATTTTCATTGTATTTGTATCGTTTAGAATCATGAAAAACACAATAAACCTATCACCAATATCTCTCACAAACTGCATAGCCAGTGGTGTAAAGTATGTAACTAAGAGAGTGTAAAGATTAGTAGTGTCATTGTTTAAGTCATTGTTTTACCTGAACAGTTCACCTTCAGTGTGACAGTGGCATCATAAGAAGTTACTGCTCCACACATCAGTGAAGACTCAGAACTCAGATTTTCATAAACACTAAAACAAACAAAATGCCTCAAAAGTGACTCCACTTACTGCCACTCAAACACATGAAAAGAAAACAACCTTAAAAATCAAATGCCTCAGCTTTTTCGTCACGCTTTTTGTTGATGTCAAAGAGCTCCAATTTATAAATGAAAGGTTGGAAAGGTTGGTTTTTTTTGGAAAGGTTTTTTTTTCTTCTGTGTCTTTGTACCACAAGCAGTGTTGGGGAGTATTAAGCTACATGTAGCTGAGCTACGTAGCTTAGCTACATTTTGCTGTAGCTTGTGGTAGCTTAGCTACATTCATATTGGTGTACCTCGTCAAGTAGCTCAGCTACTTTTTGGGTCATTTTTGGTAGCTTAGCTACTCAAGTTACAAGCTACAATTTTGGGCAATAACATGAAATAAATATATTCATTAGTTGCTGTGTTAATTCTTGTACTAGAACCCCCTTTGAAAAATCAAGGACTGTTCCTTTTTCTGATTGCTTTGAGGGCATGTCAGCTCTTGACAAGCCAACAGCTGCCTCTAATTGTTTTATCCTTTCTTTAATGGGGGAAAATCTGTCTAGAACAGGGGTCTTCAAATGTTGACGATCAAATGTCATCATGTAACAGTTGTTTAGTTATAATGTAGGTGTAGTTATCTCATTATACAAGGGTCTCTTTTTTTACAGTTAAGATGTGTTAACATTGACAATCAAATGCCATGTATAACACACAGTATCCTCAACAGATCCTCTTTTATTTGTGTAAGTCTCTAAGTCTTTTTTTTTAATAAAACCGTTGAGAGGCATATTTCAGCTGGCATCGTGGCATGTGACTTTTTTGTAGGATATTATATTTTGTTTCATATGCACCACATGTACATTCTCAATTTAACGCTGAAAAATAAAAAGTAGCTGAGCTACTTTTTCCATGTAGCTGTAGCTTTACAAGCTACATTTCTCCAGGGGTAGCTATGTAGCTTGATCAAGCTACTGCCATGGTGAGCTACTTGTAGCTTTACAAGCTACGCTTTCAAAGTAACTTCCCCAACACTGACCACAAGTACAAAGACAAGGGCTTACAAACTGAAGGTTAAGAGTTCCAAACGTAACTAAGGAACATTTTCAAACTACATCTAAACTCTAAAAGGTTCCCACTATATCGTACCCGCATGCATCTCCCATGTCCTTTTATCACGAGTAAAGACGAAGGGGAAATTTGCCATCTAAACTCTGAAAGGTGGGTTAAATATAACATTCCTGAGTGTACTTTACATGCCAGTGTGGCTCAAAAGATAAATTTCAGGTTTGTAATCCAAAGGTTACTGGTTCAAAACATGAGCATTTTTCTCTTTGCATCTTCATCCAATTTATCACTGCAGAGCATGCAATAGCATCAATTCAGCATGAGCTATGATGGTGCAATGGTTACAATTCAGGCCTTGCAAACAGAAGGTTCTGGGTTCAAGTCCAGCATGGGCATTTTCCTCTTTGCCTCTTTATCCAATCTTTCACTGTAGAGTGTGCAATAGCATCAATTCTGCATGAGTCATGGTGGTGAACTGGTTAGGACACTGGCCCTGCAACCAGAAGGTTCCTGGTTCAAATCCAAGTTTGTACTCTTGTAGAACATTTTCAGTCGATCTAATTTCTGAAAGGTAGGTTAAGTAAGACGTTCGCCGATAGATCTGACATGTCAGTGTGGCGCAGAAGATAAACCTGGAACTTAGAAACCAGAGGGACAGGGTTCAAACCAGGGTTCAAACCTAACATTTTCACTGTCCATCTAATTTCTGAAAGGTGGGTTAAGTAAGACGTTCGCCGATACATCAGACATGTCAGTGTGGCGCAGAAGATAAACCTGGAACTTAGAAACCAGAGGGACAGGGTTCAAACCAGGGTTCAAACCTAACATTTTCACTGTCCATCTAAATTCTCGAAAGGTGGGTTAAGTAAGACGTTCGCCGATACATCAGACATGTCAGTGTGGCGCAGAAGATAAACCTGGAACTTAGAAACCAGAGGGACAGGGTTCAAACCAGGATTCAAACCTAACATTTTCACTGTCCATCTAAATTCTCGAAAGTGGGTTAAGTATTACATTCCCGATTATAGCTTACATGCCAGTGTGGCTCAATAGATAAAAACTAGGCTTCATAAACCAAACGCCATAGGTTCAAACCTCAAACCAAACTAAAATATCAACTAAAAACAAAAACCCTCAAACAAAACAAAAAAAAACACAACTAAAAACAAGAACACTCAAACCAAACTAAAATATCAACTAAAAACAAAAACCCTCAAACAAAACAAAAAAAAACACAACTAAAAACAAGAACACTCAACCCTAAAAAAAAACTGTCAAAAAAAACTGCTGGTAGGGAGCTATAAAAACCTAAAATGAATCACAACAACTCAACCTAATTAAGAGATAAAAAATAAAAAATACTTCTTTGCATAATATGTAAATTCATTAAGCTCCTCCCCAAGGAGGCAGGCTCCCAAAAAAAGATCTTCCCTCTAGAGGCGGGCTCCTAAAAAGATCCTCCCCTTTCAACCGGAGCTAAAAGAGAGCGGGAGGCGGGAGGAGGGAGGCCGGATTTCGGCGCTCTTTGCCTTAAAAAGCCCAAAAATGAAGGTTTACCCTGAGCAAGATTCAAACCCACCACCTTCAGCTTGTGAGACCTATGCTTTCCTCTTGCACCACTAGGCATTTCACACTAATAAGAATTTGGAGGTTGTATTTAAGGTTGAATGCAGAGGTGACAGGTCAAGTGATGAAAATCCACTTCAGACACCTCTACCCCTGCCAGAATGATTGAATCTAAAGGTGATGCTCAGGGTTCATGACGACTCAACTGAGATTTAGGTTATTGTTTAAAACCATCTGTGGGAACATTTTTACCCAGTTTCCCACATTTACTCTTTCATTGAGCAAACAAGATGTTTAGTTTGCCATAATGTAATTACATTGCATACCAGTTATTGTCATCTCTTAGTCTTAGTTTTAGATGACCAAAACTTTTGCACTTTTAATCAACCAGAAATATAATTGTTTTGTTTAATACATTTATTATTATTTAAACAATTAAGTTGGATATAAAGTTTTCAACTAGTTTCTCAAACAGTGCTGTGACCACAGCACTTCTTTGATAAGCTGAATTTAAAAAAAAGAAAAAGAAAAAAAAAACTACTTTAAAGTGAGAACAAATGCACTATAGCCTGTTTATCAAAACCTAAAGTGTTTTGTGATTAGTATATATTTTTTATATGTTCTCACTTTAGACTGTTAAACATCTTTAAAGTTTTCAACTCAAACAGTGCTGTTATGACCACAGCTCATCTTAGAGTAGCTTATTTCATTTAAAAAGAAATACCACTTTATACACTCATGGCATGCAGCATGTCAATCAAATCAATTATAGGCTGAGCTCCATACTTGTGAACTGCATTCTGTTTTGAGCTAGTGACTCAAGGATACGTAGACAAGCCTATAAGTAGAACTCTGTTAGAACCACAATATGAAGGTACAGATCACAAAGGCAACCTTTCTGCACATTTGGTCATCAACACTGATGTGTAGAGAAGGGATGCCTGTGAAACATTAGGCTAAAACAATTACAAGCAGTCAAGCAGTTTCCTACTTTGCTCAGTCAGTGCAAACAAAGAAAGACCAAACAGGAAAGCCCAGCATGGCCACCAGGCTTTATAGGGGAGGGGCTAATCAGTGACTACTTAGACCTGGGTAATTGGGGGCATGGAGACAGAACTCTGCACCATGCATCTCACATGCCTTTGTGGCATAAACATAAAGACAAGGATTTATAAACCGAAAGTTGTAGGTTAAAAAAATTGTCACATGACAACTCAAACCCGGGCTTCCCCAGAGTTGGTGTCGAAGTGTCCTTGAGCAAGACACTGAGGTTTAAACCCAACATGAGCATTTTTCTTTGCATCTTCATCCAATCTATCACTGCAGAGCATGCAATAGCATCAATTCCACATGAGCTATGATGGTGCAATGGTTACAATTCAGGCCTTGCAAACAGAAGGTTCTGGGTTCAAGTCCAGCATGGGCATTTTCCTCTTTGCCTCTTTATTTCTGAAAGGTGGGTTAAGTAAGACGTTCGCCGATACATCAGACATGTCAGTGTGGCGCAGAAGATAATCCTGGAACTTAGAAACCAGAGGGACAGGGTTCAAACCAGGGTTCAAACCTAACATTTTCACTGTCCATCTAATTTCTGAAAGGTGGGTTTAAGTAAGATGTTCGCCGATACATCAGACATGTCAGTGTGGCGCAGAAGATAAACCTGGAACTTAGAAACCAGAGGGACAGGGTTCAAACCAGGGTTCAAACCTAACATTTTCACTGTCCATCTAAATTCTCGAAAGGTGGGTTAAGTAAGACGTTCGCCGATACATCAGACATGTCAGTGTGGCGCAGAAGATAAACCTGGAACTTAGAAACCAGAGGGACAGGGTTCAAACGAGGGTTCAAACCTAACATTTTCACTGTCCATCTAAATTCTCGAAAGTGGGTTAAGTATTACATTCCCGATTATAGCTTACATGCCAGTGTGGCTCAATAGATAAAAACTAGGCTTCGTAAACCAAACGCCATAGGTTCAAACCTCAAACCAAACTAAAATATCAACTAAAAACAAAAACCCTCAAACAAAACAAAAAAAAACACAACTAAAAACAAGAACACTCAAACCAAACTAAAATATCAACTAAAAACAAAAACCCTCAAACAAAACAAAAAAAACACAACTAAAAACAAGAACACTCAACCCTAAAAAAAAAACTGTCAAAAAAAACTGCTGGTAGGGAGCTATAAAAACCTAAAATGAATCACAACAACTCAACCTAATTAAGAGATAAAAAATAAAAAATACTTCTTTGCATAATATGTAAATTCATTAAGCTCCTCCCCAAGGAGGCAGGCTCCCAAAAAAAGATCTTCCCTCTAGAGGCGGGCTCCTAAAAAGATCCTCCCCTTTCAACCGGAGCTAAAAGAGAGCGGGAGGAGGGAGGCCGGATTTCGGCGCTCTTTGCCTTAAAAAGCCCAAAAATGAAGGTTTACCCTGAGCAAGATTCAAACCCACCACCTTCAGCTTGTGAGACCTATGCTTTCCTCTTGCGCCACTAGGCATTTCACACTAATAAGAATTTGGAGGTTGTATTTAAGGTTGAATGCAGAGGTGACAGGTCAAGGGATGAAAATCCACTTCAGACACCTCTACCCCTGCCAGAATGATTGAATCTAAAGGTGATGCTCAGGGTTCATGACGACTCAACTGAGATTTAGGTTATTGTTTAAAACCATCTGTGGGAACATTTTTACCCAGTTTCCCACATTTACTCTTTCATTGAGCAAACAAGATGTTTAGTTTGCCATAATGTAATTACATTGCATACCAGTTATTGTCATCTCTTAGTCTTAGTTTTAGATGACCAAAACTTTTGCACTTTTACCAGAAATATAATTGTTTTGTTTAATACATTTATTATTATTTAAACAATTAAGTTGGATATAAAGTTTTCAACTAGTTTCTCAAACAGTGCTGTGACCATAGCACTTCTTTGATAAGCTGAATTTAAAAAAAAGAAAAAGAAAAAAAACTACTTTAAAGTGAGAACAAATGCACTATAGCCTGTTTATCAAAACCTAAAGTGTTTTGTGATTAGTATATATTTTTTATATGTTCTCACTTTAGACTGTTAAACATCTTTAAAGTTTTCAACTCAAACAGTGCTGTTATGACCACAGCTCATCTTAGAGTAGCTTATTTCATTTAAAAAGAAATACCACTTTATACACTCATGGCATGCAGCATGTCAATCAAATCAATTATAGGCTGAGCTCCATACTTGTGAACTGCATTCTGTTTTGAGCTAGTGACTCAAGGATACGTAGACAAGCCTATAAGTAGAACTCTGTTAGAACCACAATATGAAGGTACAGATCACAAAGGCAACCTTTCTGCACATTTGGTCATCAACACTGATGTGTAGAGAAGGGATGCCTGTGAAACATTAGGCTAAAACAATTACAAGCAGTCAAGCAGTTTCCTACTTTGCTCAGTCAGTGCAAACAAAGAAAGACCAAACAGGAAAGCCCAGCATGGCCACCAGGCTTTATAGGGGAGGGGCTAATCAGTGACTACTTAGACCTGGGTAATTGGGGGCATGGAGACAGAACTCTGCACCATGCATCTCACATGCCTTTGTGGCATAAACATAAAGACAAGGATTTATAAACCGAAAGTTGTAGGTTAAAAAAATTGTCACATGACAACTCAAACCCGGGCTTCCCCAGAGTTGGTGTCGAAGTGTCCTTGAGCAAGACACTGAGGTTTAAACCCAACATGAGCATTTTTCTTTGCATCTTCATCCAATCTATCACTGCAGAGCATGCAATAGCATCAATTCCACATGAGCTATGATGGTGCAATGGTTACAATTCAGGCCTTGCAAACAGAAGGTTCTGGGTTCAAGTCCAGCATGGGCATTTTCCTCTTTGCCTCTTTATTTCTGAAAGGTGGGTTAAGTAAGACGTTCGCCGATACATCAGACATGTCAGTGTGGCGCAGAAGATAATCCTGGAACTTAGAAACCAGAGGGACAGGGTTCAAACCAGGGTTCAAACCTAACATTTTCACTGTCCATCTAATTTCTGAAAGGTGGGTTTAAGTAAGATGTTCGCCGATACATCAGACATGTCAGTGTGGCGCAGAAGATAAACCTGGAACTTAGAAACCAGAGGGACAGGGTTCAAACCAGGGTTCAAACCTAACATTTTCACTGTCCATCTAAATTCTCGAAAGGTGGGTTAAGTAAGACGTTCGCCGATACATCAGACATGTCAGTGTGGCGCAGAAGATAAACCTGGAACTTAGAAACCAGAGGGACAGGGTTCAAACGAGGGTTCAAACCTAACATTTTCACTGTCCATCTAAATTCTCGAAAGTGGGTTAAGTATTACATTCCCGATTATAGCTTACATGCCAGTGTGGCTCAATAGATAAAAACTAGGCTTCGTAAACCAAACGCCATAGGTTCAAACCTCAAACCAAACTAAAATATCAACTAAAAACAAAAACCCTCAAACAAAACAAAAAAAAACACAACTAAAAACAAGAACACTCAAACCAAACTAAAATATCAACTAAAAACAAAAACCCTCAAACAAAACAAAAAAAACACAACTAAAAACAAGAACACTCAACCCTAAAAAAAAAACTGTCAAAAAAAACTGCTGGTAGGGAGCTATAAAAACCTAAAATGAATCACAACAACTCAACCTAATTAAGAGATAAAAAATAAAAAATACTTCTTTGCATAATATGTAAATTCATTAAGCTCCTCCCCAAGGAGGCAGGCTCCCAAAAAAAGATCTTCCCTCTAGAGGCGGGCTCCTAAAAAGATCCTCCCCTTTCAACCGGAGCTAAAAGAGAGCGGGAGGAGGGAGGCCGGATTTCGGCGCTCTTTGCCTTAAAAAGCCCAAAAATGAAGGTTTACCCTGAGCAAGATTCAAACCCACCACCTTCAGCTTGTGAGACCTATGCTTTCCTCTTGCGCCACTAGGCATTTCACACTAATAAGAATTTGGAGGTTGTATTTAAGGTTGAATGCAGAGGTGACAGGTCAAGGGATGAAAATCCACTTCAGACACCTCTACCCCTGCCAGAATGATTGAATCTAAAGGTGATGCTCAGGGTTCATGACGACTCAACTGAGATTTAGGTTATTGTTTAAAACCATCTGTGGGAACATTTTTACCCAGTTTCCCACATTTACTCTTTCATTGAGCAAACAAGATGTTTAGTTTGCCATAATGTAATTACATTGCATACCAGTTATTGTCATCTCTTAGTCTTAGTTTTAGATGACCAAAACTTTTGCACTTTTAATCAACCAGAAATATAATTGTTTTGTTTAATACATTTATTATTATTTAAACAATTAAGTTGGATATAAAGTTTTCAACTAGTTTCTCAAACAGTGCTGTGACCACAGCACTTCTTTGATAAGCTGAATTTAAAAAAAAGAAAAAGAAAAAAAAACTACTTTAAAGTGAGAACAAATGCACTATAGCCTGTTTATCAAAACCTAAAGTGTTTTGTGATTAGTATATATTTTTTTATATGTTCTCACTTTAGACTGTTAAACATCTTTAAAGTTTTCAACTCAAACAGTGCTGTTATGACCACAGCTCATCTTAGAGTAGCTTATTTCATTTAAAAAGAAATACCACTTTATACACTCATGGCATGCAGCATGTCAATCAAATCAATTATAGGCTGAGCTCCATACTTGTGAACTGCATTCTGTTTTGAGCTAGTGACTCAAGGATACGTAGACAAGCCTATAAGTAGAACTCTGTTAGAACCACAATATGAAGGTACAGATCACAAAGGCAACCTTTCTGCACATTTGGTCATCAACACTGATGTGTAGAGAAGGGATGCCTGTGAAACATTAGGCTAAAACAATTACAAGCAGTCAAGCAGTTTCCTACTTTGCTCAGTCAGTGCAAACAAAGAAAGACCAAACAGGAAAGCCCAGCATGGCCACCAGGCTTTATAGGGGAGGGGCTAATCAGTGACTACTTAGACCTGGGTAATTGGGGGCATGGAGACAGAACTCTGCACCATGCATCTCACATGCCTTTGTGGCATAAACATAAAGACAAGGATTTATAAACCGAAAGTTGTAGGTTAAAAAAATTGTCACATGACAACTCAAACCCGGGCTTCCCCAGAGTTGGTGTCGAAGTGTCCTTGAGCAAGACACTGAGGTTTAAACCCAACATGAGCATTTTTCTTTGCATCTTCATCCAATCTATCACTGCAGAGCATGCAATAGCATCAATTCCACATGAGCTATGATGGTGCAATGGTTACAATTCAGGCCTTGCAAACAGAAGGTTCTGGGTTCAAGTCCAGCATGGGCATTTTCCTCTTTGCCTCTTTATTTCTGAAAGGTGGGTTAAGTAAGACGTTCGCCGATACATCAGACATGTCAGTGTGGCGCAGAAGATAATCCTGGAACTTAGAAACCAGAGGGACAGGGTTCAAACCAGGGTTCAAACCTAACATTTTCACTGTCCATCTAATTTCTGAAAGGTGGGTTTAAGTAAGACGTTCGCCGATACATCAGACATGTCAGTGTGGCGCAGAAGATAAACCTGGAACTTAGAAACCAGAGGGACAGGGTTCAAACCAGGGTTCAAACCTAACATTTTCACTGTCCATCTAAATTCTCGAAAGGTGGGTTAAGTAAGACGTTCGCCGATACATCAGACATGTCAGTGTGGCGCAGAAGATAAACCTGGAACTTAGAAACCAGAGGGACAGGGTTCAAACGAGGGTTCAAACCTAACATTTTCACTGTCCATCTAAATTCTCGAAAGTGGGTTAAGTATTACATTCCCGATTATAGCTTACATGCCAGTGTGGCTCAATAGATAAAAACTAGGCTTCGTAAACCAAACGCCATAGGTTCAAACCTCAAACCAAACTAAAATATCAACTAAAAACAAAAACCCTCAAACAAAACAAAAAAAAACACAACTAAAAACAAGAACACTCAAACCAAACTAAAATATCAACTAAAAACAAAAACCCTCAAACAAAACAAAAAAAAACACAACTAAAAACAAGAACACTCAACCCTAAAAAAAAACTGTCAAAAAAAACTGCTGGTAGGGAGCTATAAAAACCTAAAATGAATCACAACAACTCAACCTAATTAAGAGATAAAAAATAAAAAATACTTCTTTGCATAATATGTAAATTCATTAAGCTCCTCCCCAAGGAGGCAGGCTCCCAAAAAAAGATCTTCCCTCTAGAGGCGGGCTCCTAAAAAGATCCTCCCCTTTCAACCGGAGCTAAAAGAGAGCGGGAGGAGGGAGGCCGGATTTCGGCGCTCTTTGCCTTAAAAAGCCCAAAAATGAAGGTTTACCCTGAGCAAGATTCAAACCCACCACCTTCAGCTTGTGAGACCTATGCTTTCCTCTTGCGCCACTAGGCATTTCACACTAATAAGAATTTGGAGGTTGTATTTAAGGTTGAATGCAGAGGTGACAGGTCAAGGGATGAAAATCCACTTCAGACACCTCTACCCCTGCCAGAATGATTGAATCTAAAGGTGATGCTCAGGGTTCATGACGACTCAACTGAGATTTAGGTTATTGTTTAAAACCATCTGTGGGAACATTTTTACCCAGTTTCCCACATTTACTCTTTCATTGAGCAAACAAGATGTTTAGTTTGCCATAATGTAATTACATTGCATACCAGTTATTGTCATCTCTTAGTCTTAGTTTTAGATGACCAAAACTTTTGCACTTTTAATCAACCAGAAATATAATTGTTTTGTTTAATACATTTATTATTATTTAAACAATTAAGTTGGATATAAAGTTTTCAACTAGTTTCTCAAACAGTGCTGTGACCACAGCACTTCTTTGATAAGCTGAATTTAAAAAAAAGAAAAAGAAAAAAAACTACTTTAAAGTGAGAACAAATGCACTATAGCCTGTTTATCAAAACCTAAAGTGTTTTGTGATTAGTATATATTTTTTATATGTTCTCACTTTAGACTGTTAAACATCTTTAAAGTTTTCAACTCAAACAGTGCTGTTATGACCACAGCTCATCTTAGAGTAGCTTATTTCATTTAAAAAGAAATACCACTTTATACACTCATGGCATGCAGCATGTCAATCAAATCAATTATAGGCTGAGCTCCATACTTGTGAACTGCATTCTGTTTTGAGCTAGTGACTCAAGGATACGTAGACAAGCCTATAAGTAGAACTCTGTTAGAACCACAATATGAAGGTACAGATCACAAAGGCAACCTTTCTGCACATTTGGTCATCAACACTGATGTGTAGAGAAGGGATGCCTGTGAAACATTAGGCTAAAACAATTACAAGCAGTCAAGCAGTTTCCTACTTTGCTCAGTCAGTGCAAACAAAGAAAGACCAAACAGGAAAGCCCAGCATGGCCACCAGGCTTTATAGGGGAGGGGCTAATCAGTGACTACTTAGACCTGGGTAATTGGGGGCATGGAGACAGAACTCTGCACCATGCATCTCACATGCCTTTGTGGCATAAACATAAAGACAAGGATTTATAAACCGAAAGTTGTAGGTTAAAAAAATTGTCACATGACAACTCAAACCCGGGCTTCCCCAGAGTTGGTGTCGAAGTGTCCTTGAGCAAGACACTGAGGTTTAAACCCAACATGAGCATTTTTCTTTGCATCTTCATCCAATCTATCACTGCAGAGCATGCAATAGCATCAATTCCACATGAGCTATGATGGTGCAATGGTTACAATTCAGGCCTTGCAAACAGAAGGTTCTGGGTTCAAGTCCAGCATGGGCATTTTCCTCTTTGCCTCTTTATTTCTGAAAGGTGGGTTAAGTAAGACGTTCGCCGATACATCAGACATGTCAGTGTGGCGCAGAAGATAATCCTGGAACTTAGAAACCAGAGGGACAGGGTTCAAACCAGGGTTCAAACCTAACATTTTCACTGTCCATCTAATTTCTGAAAGGTGGGTTTAAGTAAGACGTTCGCCGATACATCAGACATGTCAGTGTGGCGCAGAAGATAAACCTGGAACTTAGAAACCAGAGGGACAGGGTTCAAACCAGGGTTCAAACCTAACATTTTCACTGTCCATCTAAATTCTCGAAAGGTGGGTTAAGTAAGACGTTCGCCGATACATCAGACATGTCAGTGTGGCGCAGAAGATAAACCTGGAACTTAGAAACCAGAGGGACAGGGTTCAAACGAGGGTTCAAACCTAACATTTTCACTGTCCATCTAAATTCTCGAAAGTGGGTTAAGTATTACATTCCCGATTATAGCTTACATGCCAGTGTGGCTCAATAGATAAAAACTAGGCTTCGTAAACCAAACGCCATAGGTTCAAACCTCAAACCAAACTAAAATATCAACTAAAAACAAAAACCCTCAAACAAAACAAAAAAAAACACAACTAAAAACAAGAACACTCAAACCAAACTAAAATATCAACTAAAAACAAAAACCCTCAAACAAAACAAAAAAAAACACAACTAAAAACAAGAACACTCAACCCTAAAAAAAAACTGTCAAAAAAAACTGCTGGTAGGGAGCTATAAAAACCTAAAATGAATCACAACAACTCAACCTAATTAAGAGATAAAAAATAAAAAATACTTCTTTGCATAATATGTAAATTCATTAAGCTCCTCCCCAAGGAGGCAGGCTCCCAAAAAAAGATCTTCCCTCTAGAGGCGGGCTCCTAAAAAGATCCTCCCCTTTCAACCGGAGCTAAAAGAGAGCGGGAGGAGGGAGGCCGGATTTCGGCGCTCTTTGCCTTAAAAAGCCCAAAAATGAAGGTTTACCCTGAGCAAGATTCAAACCCACCACCTTCAGCTTGTGAGACCTATGCTTTCCTCTTGCGCCACTAGGCATTTCACACTAATAAGAATTTGGAGGTTGTATTTAAGGTTGAATGCAGAGGTGACAGGTCAAGGGATGAAAATCCACTTCAGACACCTCTACCCCTGCCAGAATGATTGAATCTAAAGGTGATGCTCAGGGTTCATGACGACTCAACTGAGATTTAGGTTATTGTTTAAAACCATCTGTGGGAACATTTTTACCCAGTTTCCCACATTTACTCTTTCATTGAGCAAACAAGATGTTTAGTTTGCCATAATGTAATTACATTGCATACCAGTTATTGTCATCTCTTAGTCTTAGTTTTAGATGACCAAAACTTTTGCACTTTTAATCAACCAGAAATATAATTGTTTTGTTTAATACATTTATTATTATTTAAACAATTAAGTTGGATATAAAGTTTTCAACTAGTTTCTCAAACAGTGCTGTGACCACAGCACTTCTTTGATAAGCTGAATTAAAAAAAAAGAAAAAGAAAAAAAAAACTACTTTAAAGTGAGAACAAATGCACTATAGCCTGTTTATCAAAACCTAAAGTGTTTTGTGATTAGTATATATTTTTTATATGTTCTCACTTTAGACTGTTAAACATCTTTAAAGTTTTCAACTCAAACAGTGCTGTTATGACCACAGCTCATCTTAGAGTAGCTTATTTAATTTAAAAAGAAATACCACTTTATACACTCATGGCATGCAGCATGTCAATCAAATCAATTATAGGCTGAGCTCCATACTTGTGAACTGCATTCTGTTTTGAGCTAGTGACTCAAGGATACGTAGACAAGCCTATAAGTAGAACTCTGTTAGAACCACAATATGAAGGTACAGATCACAAAGGCAACCTTTCTGCACATTTGGTCATCAACACTGATGTGTAGAGAAGGGATGCCTGTGAAACATTAGGCTAAAACAATTACAAGCAGTCAAGCAGTTTCCTACTTTGCTCAGTCAGTGCAAACAAAGAAAGACCAAACAGGAAAGCCCAGCATGGCCACCAGGCTTTATAGGGGAGGGGCTAATCAGTGACTACTTAGACCTGGGTAATTGGGGGCATGGAGACAGAACTCTGCACCATGCATCTCACATGCCTTTGTGGCATAAACATAAAGACAAGGATTTATAAACCGAAAGTTGTAGGTTAAAAAAATTGTCACATGACAACTCAAACCCGGGCTTCCCCAGAGTTGGTGTCGAAGTGTCCTTGAGCAAGACACTGAGGTTTAAACCCAACATGAGCATTTTTCTCTTTGCATCTTCATCCAATCTATCACTGCAGAGCATGCAATAGCATCAATTCCACATGAGCTATGATGGTGCAATGGTTACAATTCAGGCCTTGCAAACAGAAGGTTCTGGGTTCAAGTCCAGCATGGGCATTTTCCTCTTTTCCTCTTTATTTCTGAAAGGTGGGTTAAGTAAGACGTTCGCCGATACATCAGACATGTCAGTGTGGCGCAGAAGATAAACCTGGAACTTAGAAACCAGAGGGACAGGGTTCAAACCTAACATTTTCACTGTCCATCTAATTTCTGAAAGGTGGGTTAAGTAAGACGTTCGCCGATACATCAGACATGTCAGTGTGGCGCAGAAGATAAACCTGGAACTTAGAAACCAGAGGGACAGGGTTCAAACCAGGGTTCAAACCTAACATTTTCACTGTCCATCTAAATTCTCGAAAGTGGGTTAAGTATTACATTCCCGATTATAGCTTACATGCCAGTGTGGCTCAATAGATAAAAACTAGGCTTCATAAACCAAACGCCATAGGTTCAAACCTCAAACCAAACTAAAATACCAACTAAAAACAAAAACCCTCAAACAAAACAAAAAAAAACACAACTAAAAACAAGAACACTCAACCCTAAAAAAAAACTGTCAAAAAAAACTTCTGGTAGGGAGCTATACAAACCTAAAATGAATCACAACAACTCAACCTAATTAAGAGATAAAAAATAAAAAATACTTCTTTGCATAATATGTAAATTCATTAAGCTCCTCCCCAAGGAGGCAGGCTCATAAAAAAATCCCACCCCAGAGGCGGGTTCCAAAAAAAGATCCTCCCCCTCCCACCGGAGCCAAAAGAGAGCGGGAGGAGGGAGGCCGGATTTCGGCACTCTTTGCCTTAAAAAGCCCAAAAATGAAGGTTTACCCTGAGCAAGATTCAAACCCACCACCTTCAGCTTGTGAGACCTATGCTTTCCTCTTGCGCCACTAGGCAATTCACACTAATAAGAATTTGGAGGTTGTATTTAAGGTTGAAGGCAAAGGTGACAGGTCAAGGGATGAAAATCCACTTCTGACACCTCTACCCCTGCCAGAATGATTATTCTAAAGGTATATGAGATCAGGGTTCATGACGACTCAACTGAGATTTAGGTTATTGTTTAAAACCATCTGTGGGAACATTTTTACTCTGTTTCCCACATTTACTCTTTCATTGAGCAAACAAGATGTTTAGTTTGCCATAATGTAATTAGATTGCATACCAGTTATTGTCATCTCTTAGTCTTAGTTTTAGATGACCAAAACTTTTGCACTTTTAATCAACCAGAAATATAATTGTTTTGTTTAATACATTACTTTTGCTCCGCAATCCTCCGCAACACTCCGCAATTTGCTAATTTTTTTTTATATCGTTTTTTTTAATTTTTGGAGAAAACTCCTCCGCAATCCTCCGCAACACTCCGCAATTTGGAGAAAAATCCTCCGCAATCCTCCGCAACACTCCGCAATTTGCTTTTTTTTTTTTCAAACCTCAAAAATGATTTTAAACGGCATGCTATAGTATGCCGTACGATATGGGCCCATGGTCGAAAATGATGAAAAATGAGGATAAATGCTAATGTTTCTCATCCTCCGCAACACTCCGCAATTTGCTAAAGTTTCTCATCCTCCGCAACATCAACCAGAAATATATATATGTTTTGTTTAATACATTTCTTTTGCTGTTCTCACTCCAGACTTTATTATTTAAACAATTAAGTTGGATATAAAGTTTTCAAGTAGTTTCTCAAACAGTGCTGTGACCACAGCACTTCTTTGATAAGCTGAAAAAAAAAACTACTTTAAAGTGAGAACAAATGCACTATAGCCTGTTTATAAAACCTAAAGTGTTTTGTGATTAGTATATAATTTTTTACACATTATTGTTAAAGAACATTTGCATTTATCACTTTAGACTGTTAAACGTCTTTAAAGTTTTCAACTCAAACAGTGCTGTTATGACCACAGCTCATCTTAGAGTAGCTTATTTCATTTAAAAAGAAATACCACTTTATACACTCATGGCATGCAGCATGTCAATCAAATCAATTATAGGCTGAGCTCCATACTTGTGAACTGCATTCTGTTTTGAGCTAGTGACTCAAGGATAGCTTTTTTAAATTGAATCCAACAAATTCCATTTCATGTATTTATTGCAACAAAGACCAAACAATTAAATACAAAAACAAACAACAATTTGGGGTAAGAACAGACCTATGGAAATTGTATATGTGACCATGGCAGAGTAAGAACAGCTCAGTAAATTCAACTTGATGGTATTCCATCTTGGGAATCCATTAAAAGTGCTAAGATAACCACACTGTTGATGTGTTCCACAATGGCAAGAGTAGACAAGCCTATAAGTAGAACTCTGTTAGAACCACAATGGCGAGAGTAGACAAGCCTATAAGTAGAACTCTGTTAGAACCACAATCACAAAGGCAACATTTCTGCACAATGGCCTAAATTCAAAAAGTGCTAAAGCAGTTTCCTACTTTGCTCAATCACAAAGGCAACATTTCTGCACAATGGTTTAAACTCAAAAAGTGCTAAAGCAGTTTCCTACTTTGCTCAGTCAGTGCAAACAAACAAAGACCAAACAGGAAAGCTAAAATGGCCACCAGGCTTTATAGGGGAGGGGCTAATCAGTGACTACTTACACCTGGGTAATTAGGGGCATGGAGACAGAACTCTGCACCATGCATCTCACATGCCTTTGTGGCATAAAAATAAAGACAAGGATTTATAAACCAAACGTTGTAGGTTAAAAAATTAGTCAATATACAAACTGAAACAACAAAACAAACTAAACATGTCAAATAACCAAAAAAAAGCAATATGCAGAAAACAAAAATCATCAACCAAAACAATCCAAATGCCTAACCAAAAAACCTAAATGCTGAAATGCTTTCAATGATGAAAGTCCAAAATGATGAGAAACGAGGCTAACTTTTTTTTCCAAAATTTAAAAAAACATGGGCTATAACCCATCGTTTTTTAATTTTAATTTTTTTTTCAAATCCTCCAAAATGATGAAAAACGGCGTGCTATAGTATGCCGTACGATATGGGCTATAGCCCATGGTCCAAAATGATGAGAAACGAGGCTAACTTTTTTTTCCAAATTTCAAAAAACATGGGCTATAACCCATCGTTTTTTTATTTTTTTCATTTTTTTCAAATCCTCCAAAATGATGAAAAACGGCGTGCTGTAGTATGCCGTATGATATGGGCTATAGCCCATGGTCCAAAATGATGAGAAACGAGGCTAACTTATTTTTTCAAAATTTCAAAAAACATGGGCTATAACCCATCGTTTTTTAATTTTAAAAAAAATTTCAAATCCTCCAAAATGATGAAAAACGGCGTGCTATAGTATGCCGTACGATATGGGCTATAGCCCATGGTCCAAAATGATGAGAAACGAGGCTAACTTATTTTTTCAAAATTTCAAAAAACATGGGCTATAACCCATCGTTTTTTAATTTAAAAAAAAATTTCAAATCCTCCAAAATGATGAAAAACGGCGTGCTATAGTATGCCGTACGATATGGGCTATAGCCCATGGTCCAAAATGATGAGAAACGAGGCTAACTTTTTTTTCCAAAATTTCAAAAAACATGGGCTATAACCCATCGTTTTTTCCTTTTTTCATTTTTTTCAAATCCTCCAAAATGATGAAAAACGGCGTGCTATAGTATGCCGTATGATATGGGCTATAGCCCATGGTCCAAAATGATGAGAAACGAGGCTAACTTTTTTTTCCAAAATTTCAAAAAACATGGGCTATAACCCATCGTTTTTTCATTTTTTTCAAATCCTCCAAAATGATGAAAAACGGCGTGCTATAGTATGCCGTACGATATGGGCTATAGCCCATGGTCCAAAATGATGAGAAACGAGGCTAACTTTTTTTTTCAAAATTTCAAAAAACATGGGCTATAACCCATCGTTTTTTCATTTTTTTCAAATCCTCCAAAATGATGAAAAACGGCGTGCTATAGTATGCCGTACGATATGGGCTATAGCCCATGGTCCAAAATGATGAGAAACGAGGCTAACTTTTTTTTCCAAATTTCAAAAAACATGGGCTATAACCCATCGCTTTTTTATTTTTTCATTTTTTTCAAATCCTCCAAAATGATGAAAAACGGCGTGCTATAGTATGCCGTACGATATGGGCTATAGCCCATGGTCCAAAATGATGAGAAACGAGGCTAACTTTTTTTTCCAAATTTCAAAAAACATGGGCTATAACCCATCGTTTTTTTATTTTTTCATTTTTTTCAAATCCTCCAAAATGATGAAAAACGGCGTGCTATAGTATGCCGTATGATATGGGCTATAGCCCATGGTCCAAAATGATGAGAAACGAGGCTAACTTATTTTTTCAAAATTTCAAAAAACATGGGCTATAACCCATCGTTTTTTAATTTTTAAATTTTTTTCAAATCCTCCAAAATGATGAAAAACGGCGTGCTATAGTATGCCGTACGATATGGGCTATAGCCCATGGTCCAAAATGATGAGAAACGAGGCTAACTTTTTTTTTCAAAATTTCAAAAAACATGGGCTATAACCCATCGTTTTTTCATTTTTTCATTTTTTTCAAATCCTCCAAAATGATGAAAAACGGCGTGCTATAGTATGCCGTACGATATGGGCTATAGCCCATGGTCCAAAATGATGAGAAACGAGGCTAACTTTTTTTTCCAAAATTTCAAAAAACATGGGCTATAACCCATCGTTTTTTCATTTTTTCATTTTTTTCAAATCCTCCAAAATGATGAAAAACGGCGTGCTATAGTATGCCGTATGATATGGGCTATAGCCCATGGTCCAAAATGATGAGAAACGAGGCTAACTTTTTTTTCCAAAATTTCAAAAAACATGGGCTATAACCCATCGTTTTTTTATTTTTTCATTTTTTTCAAATCCTCCAAAATGATGAAAAACGGCGTGCTATAGTATGCCGTACGATATGGGCTATAGCCCATGGTCCAAAATGATGAGAAACGAGGCTAACTTTTTTTTCCAAAATTTCAAAAAACATGGGCTATAACCCATCGTTTTTGAATTTTTGAATTTTTTTCAAATCCTCCAAAATGATGAAAAACGGCGTGCTATAGTATGCCGTATGATATGGGCTATAGCCCATGGTCCAAAATGATGAGAAACGAGGCTAACTTTTTTTTTCAAAATTTCAAAAAACATGGGCTATAACCCATCGTTTTTTCATTTTTTCATTTTTGTCAAATCCTCCAAAATGATGAAAAACGGCATGCTATAGTATGCCGTATGATATGGGCTATAGCCCATGGTCCAAAATGATGAGAAACGAGGCTAACTTTTTTTTCCAAAATTTCAAAAAACATGGGCTATAACCCATCGTTTGTTCATTTTTTTCAAATCCTCCAAAATGATGAAAAACGGCGTGCTATAGTATGCCGTACGATATGGGCTATAGCCCATGGTCCAAAATGATGAGAAACGAGGCTAACTTTTTTTTTCAAAATTTCAAAAAACATGGGCTATAACCCATCGTTTTTTCATTTTTTCATTTTTTTCAAATCCTCCAAAATGATGAAAAACGGCGTGCTATAGTATGCCGTATGATATGGGCTATAGCCCATGGTCCAAAATGATGAGAAACGAGGCTAACTTTTTTTCCCAAAATTTAAAAAAACATGGGCTATAACCCATCGTTTTTTCATTTTTTCATTTTTTTCAAATCCTCCAAAATGATGAAAAACGGCGTGCTATAGTATGCCGTACGATATGGGCTATAGCCCATGGTCCAAAATGATGAGAAACGAGGCTAACTTTTTTTTTCAAAATTTCAAAAAACATGGGCTATAACCCATCGTTTTTTTATTTTTTCATATCCTCCAAAATGATGAAAAACGGCGTGCTATAGTATGCCGTACGATATGGGCTATAGCCCATGGTCCAAAATGATGAGAAACGAGGCTAACTTTTTTTTTCAAATTTTCAAAAAACATGGGCTATAACCCATCGTTTTTTCATTTTTTCATTTTTTTCAAATCCTCCAAAATGATGAAAAACGGCGTGCTATAGTATGCCGTACGATATGGGCTATAGCCCATGGTCCAAAATGATGAGAAACGAGGCTAACTTTTTTTTCCAAAATTTCAAAAAACATGGGCTATAACCCATCGTTTTTTCATTTTTTTCAAATCCTCCAAAATGATGAAAAACGGCGTGCTATAGTATGCCGTACGATATGGGCTATAGCCCATGGTCCAAAATGATGAGAAACGAGGCTAACTTTTTTTTTCAAAATTTCAAAAAACATGGGCTATAACCCATCGTTTTTTCATTTTTTCATTTTTTTCAAATCCTCCAAAATGATGAAAAACGGCGTGCTATAGTATGCCGTATGATATGGGCTATAGCCCATGGTCCAAAATGATGAGAAACGAGGCTAACTTTTTTTTTCAAAATTTCAAAAAACATGGGCTATAACCCATCGTTTTTTCATTTTTTCATTTTTGTCAAATCCTCCAAAATGATGAAAAACGGCGTGCTATAGTATGCCGTATGATATGGGCTATAGCCCATGGTCCAAAATGATGAGAAACGAGGCTAACTTTTTTTTCCAAAATTTCAAAAAACATGGGCTATAACCCATCGTTTTTTTATTTTTTCATTTTTTTCAAATCCTCCAAAATGATGAAAAACGGCGTGCTATAGTATGCCGTACGATATGGGCTATAGCCCATGGTCCAAAATGATGAGAAACGAGGCTAACTTTTTTTTCCAAATTTCAAAAAACATGGGCTATAACCCATCGTTTTTTTATTTTTTCATTTTTTTCAAATCCTCCAAAATGATGAAAAACGGCGTGCTATAGTATGCCGTATGATATGGGCTATAGCCCATGGTCCAAAATGATGAGAAACGAGGCTAACTTATTTTTTCAAAATTTCAAAAAACATGGGCTATAACCCATCGTTTTTTAATTTTTAAATTTTTTTCAAATCCTCCAAAATGATGAAAAACGGCGTGCTATAGTATGCCGTACGATATGGGCTATAGCCCATGGTCCAAAATGATGAGAAACGAGGCTAACTTTTTTTTCCAAAATTTCAAAAAACATGGGCTATAACCCATCGTTTTTTCATTTTTTCATTTTTTTCAAATCCTCCAAAATGATGAAAAACGGCGTGCTATAGTATGCCGTATGATATGGGCTATAGCCCATGGTCCAAAATGATGAGAAACGAGGCTAACTTTTTTTTCCAAAATTTCAAAAAACATGGGCTATAACCCATCGTTTTTTCATTTTTTCCAAATCCTCCAAAATGATGAAAAACGGCGTGCTATAGTATGCCGTACGATATGGGCTATAGCCCATGGTCCAAAATGATGAGAAACGAGGCTAACTTTTTTTTTCAAAATTTCAAAAAACATGGGCTATAACCCATCGTTTTTGAATTTTTGAATTTTTTTCAAATCCTCCAAAATGATGAAAAACGGCGTGCTATAGTATGCCGTATGATATGGGCTATAGCCCATGGTCCAAAATGATGAGAAACGAGGCTAACTTTTTTTTTCAAAATTTCAAAAAACATGGGCTATAACCCATCGTTTTTTCATTTTTTCATTTTTGTCAAATCCTCCAAAATGATGAAAAACGGCGTGCTATAGTATGCCGTATGATATGGGCTATAGCCCATGGTCCAAAATGATGAGAAACGAGGCTAACTTTTTTTTCCAAAATTTCAAAAAACATGGGCTATAACCCATCGTTTTTTCATTTTTTTCAAATCCTCCAAAATTATGAAAAACGGCGTGCTATAGTATGCCGTACGATATGGGCTATAGCCCATGGTCCAAAATGATGAGAAACGAGGCTAACTTTTTTTTCCAAAATTTCAAAAAACATGGGCTATAACCCATCGTTTTTTCATTTTTTCATTTTTTTCAAATCCTCAAAAATGATGAAAAACGGCGTGCTATAGTATGCCGTACGATATGGGCTATAGCCCATGGTCCAAAATGATGAGAAACGAGGCTAACTTTTTTTTCCAAAATTTCAAAAAACATGGGCTATAACCCATCGTTTTTTCATTTTTTTCAAATCCTCCAAAATGATGAAAAACGGCATGCTATAGTATGCCGTACGATATGGGCTATAGCCCATGGTCCAAAATGATGAGAAACGAGGCTAACTTTTTTTTTCAAAATTTCAAAAAACATGGGCTATAACCCATCGTTTTTTCATTTTTTCAAATGAAAAACGGCGTGCTATAGTATGGCGTACGGTAGGGGCTATAGCCCATGGTCAAAAATGATGAAAAACGAGGATAAAAAAAAAATCAAAAATTCAAAAAACGATGGGCTATAACCCATGTTTATTTAATTTTTTTAATTTTTTTCAAATCCTCAAAAATGATGAAAAACGGCGTGCTATAGTATGCCGTACGATATGGGCTATAGCCCATGGTAAAAAATGATGGACGAGGATATATTATTTTTTTCAAAAATTCAAAAAAGATGGGCTATAACCCATCGTTTTTTTCATTTTTTTCAAATCCTCATGTGGCATAAGTATAAAGACAAAGGTATACAAACCAAAAATGATAGGTTCAAAACTCAAACATCACTCAATATTAAAACTAAAATAAACAATACAATTGAAGATGTCAAAAAACTCCAATTTATGAGTAAAATCATTTTCAACAAAAAGTACTGACTCAAAAGCCTTTTCAACTGCATTATCCATGTCAGTGTGGCTCAGGTGATAAACCTGGGTTTTATAAAAAGGACATTCAGGGTTCAAGTCTCCTGAAGAACATTTTGGAGGTTGTATTTAAGGTTGAAGGAAGAGGTGACGTGTCAAAAAATGAAGATCCACAGAAAACACCTCTACCCCTGACAGAATGACTAAAAATCTAAGAATCTGCTAGATACACCCTCTGATGATCAGGGTTCAACTGAGATTTAGATTATTGCTTAAAGCCCATGGTCTCGGAGTGATTTTTGTCTTTTTTTCAAATCCTATATAGCCCATCTCAGACGGCATACTCTGTAGCACACCGTTTTTCATCATTTTTGAGGATTTGAAAATAAGACGAAAATCACTCGACACATTGGACTATAGCCCAATTAGCCCATGGTCTCGGAGTGATTTTCGTCTGTTTCAGAAGACTAGGACTAAATGGTGTGTTATTCAAAAGACACAATGCCTGCAGACCTGTCCGACCAATAGCTCCTCTCTCACACTCTCACACACACACACACACACACACACACACACACACACACACACACACACACACACACACACACACACACACACACACACACACACACACACACACACACACACACACACACACACACACACACACACACACACACACACACACACACACACACACACACGCCTTGTAAAGCCACTTAACCAGTTACACAACCAGTTATACTTTGTGGTAGGAAGGTGTCGTGTGAAAATAGCCTCATTGCTTGTAAATGCCCTATTTTCTCCTATTTCTGAAAGGCATAAAGGAAATGGGGGGACTGTCCTCTATTCTCAGAGGGGCTTGGGGGGCCTCCGGGAGGAATGACATTGTGCCGTTAGAGGTTTGTCTTCTAAAAAAACCAATAAAAAAAAACGGAATATCCTGCCTGAATGGTGAGAGTCCAAGGAGCTTTCACGGTAAATTTGAGCAGGATGGGATGGAGGGACGAGCGAGAGAGAGAGAGGGGAGAGAGAGAGATCTACAAACGCCTCAGGAGCCACTAAAATGCTTTCCCTTAAGCCACTGGCGGAGGTAAGGAATGAAAAAAGGGTTAGTGCACTCCCCCCTCCCCCAGTTCTCTCAATTGTTCCTTCCTTCCATTTACTCGTTTTCCATTGCATTTCTTTACACTCTTTTTTTCTTTGCTTCATGCAAGGTGGAAACCACCGGAGTGCCGTCATCAGTCTCATCACCATCACCACACCATCACCATCATCATAATCTCCTCTATCTCCTGTTTGTTGTGTTACAAACTGTAATCCTCCATTGCTTTCTGAATTAAACCCTGTTATGATGTTACCCCCTGACCCTCTCTATCTCTGGTTAGCCTGCAGGCTATCTTGATGCATCTAATCTAAGGCCTCATCTCCAGTGTTCAGTGACAGATGGTGAGGTGACCCCCCCCCCCCCCCCCCCCCTTGATATTCTGATACACCCCCTCCTCTCCCTTCCATTTTGTCTTCTCTTGATCTCTGCTGGACGACAAACAGCTGGGTTTTTTTTTGACTACCGGTACAACCTTTGTTTAAACAGGTGAACCCTCTGAGAATTGAAATCTACTTTTATCAGAAACAGGGGCCGGGGATTTTCTGTGTTCTCGTCACATGTCTCCTCCTCTCCTCTCCTCTTTTCTCCTCCTCTCCTCTCCTCTTTTCTTCTCATCTCATCCCCTCCAGACAGTGTTGATTTTGTCGACTACCTTTTTTTTACACACAAAAACTAAATACAATTTTACGATACAAACTATACAATTTTGTCAACCAATAGAGGCTATGCGCATGCTTAAAGTGAATGGCACATCGAGTGGCACATCGAGTGGCAAAGCAACATGCAAAGTGAGTTTAACATTGTTTAACGTTGTTTAATGCAATCAGATATGACTTTTCTGTTTGGATGCATGAGTTGTCAAGGCCAGAAAGCAGTTTGTTGCCACTCATAACTCATTTTTTGACACTCTTAACTTCCGGGTTTGATGATGATGTCACACGCATACACTCTATAAACACTAGAGTAAAATGTTAGGGAGTAACTAGTGGAGAAGAAATCCAGAACTAAAAGGCTAATCATTTTATGTTTATGCGCTTGGGTGCACTATGAAAATGGCAGATCTAGTACAGCCTCAAATGCATCACAGCTTGTAGATCAGCTATTTTCTGCATGCAACCAAGTGTAAAATCACTGTGGCATTACACATCAGGCCCGCCAGAAGAAATGTTTGACAACAAAATAAAAATAAAAAAACATTACTAAAACTAAATTACGTTTTATTCAGAAGACCACGACTATACAACTATAATCAAAATGTCCAACACAGCTCCTTTCCTCTCCTCTCTTCTCATACAGTACACTCCATTCTCCTCTCCTCAAGATCAGAATCAGTCTTGTTGATTAGTTCATTAATTAGTTTTGTGCCAGCTCCATCGTTTGGATGTTTTCAAGAAAGAAAGGACGGCGCTGGAAGGGGTCATCAATATATCCGTACACGGACAAACGTGACCGTGGCAAGACTTGGCCTTGGTCTGCGATAGATTCTATAGATTGTTTTACACATCAATACAATGTTATTATTTTGATCATAAGTCCAAATTACTGAATGTCAGTCTCCGGGTTTTCTAGCACACCGATTTACCAGGACACATTAGGAGTCCACTATAGCGGTTCTCAGACGTTTTATTTTCAAGGACCCCCATAACTCTGAGGGTGTAAAAATGGAACCAAATGGACCTGCAAGGTCCTTTTGGTTCCATTTGTACAGACCTGTAATTGTCATTTAGGGCTAACTTATGCATTTGTGTACTCATTTTGTATGTCCGTGACAAAACCTACATTTTAACAAAAATGTCGACCACAAGCCAGCATACCACTGGCCAGCCTATAATGGTCAACAGTCTGAGCTGTGCTCCACTCCTCTCCTCTCCTCTCCTCTCCTCTCGTCTCCTCTCGTCTACTCTCGTCTACTCTCGTCTCCTCTCCTCTCCTCATATCTCCTGTCAGCAGTAGGTAAGCTGAAATTAACCTTGCTTGGCAGTTATTAAAATGATCTATTTCCACTCCTCTCCTCTGATGCTTCCACTGAATGTACAGTACACTGCACACAGACGCACAGAGATATCAATGCACACACAAAATGCACTCAGACAGAGACAAACCCACATGGACACACGCACACGCGCACACACACACACACACACACACACACACACACACACACACACACACACACACACACACACACACACACACACACACACACACACACACACACACACACACACACACACACACACAAACAGCAGCAGAATGCTGGTGATAAATTCAGGACGTCAGGTTGTAGTTGGTTTATAATTCAGTCTCAGTGTCGTCCGGGGCAGATGAGCACCCCCCCTGGATGATGCATAGAGGTAAATAAACAGGCCTAAATGAGCCCCTCCTGTCGCCCCCAGACCCTCCCCCACCCCCACCCCTCCTTCTAGCCTCAAGGCATCGTGGGAAAATTGACTGCACGCTAGATTTGGAAAATTAGGGCCTTAATGTTAGTCCGTTGACAAACTGCACTGTGGAGCGTGTGTGTGTGTGTGTGTGTGTGTGTGTGTGTGTATGTGTGTGTGTGTGTGTGTGTGTGTGTGTGCATGCTTGTGTGCGTGCATGCACATGCCTAATGCACGCCGGCGTCACCCGCGAAGGATTAATCACCGATTTCCTCACCTCATTTTGCGTCTCTAACATTTGCCGTACATGAAGAAATAGGTTAATAGTTTGAACAGCGGAGTATAATGCGTGCACTTTTAACCTCGGCTTTGCCTGAAGCCGTTTATATTTACTGACGCAATATCAACCTGCGCCACAGTCAATCTAAGACACCACACATCATTACAGTGTGAATGTAGAGAACAGTCAATCTAAGACACCACACATCATTACAGTGTGAACGTAGAGAACAGTCAATCTAAGACACCACACATCATTACAGTGTGAATGTAGAGAACAGTCAATCTAAGACACCACACATCATTACAGTGTGAATGTAGAGAACAGTCAATGTAAGACACCACACATCATTACAGTGTGAATGTAGAGAACAGTCAATGTAAGACACCACACATCATTACAGTGTGAATGTAGAGAACAGTCAATGTAAGACACCACACATCATTACAGTGTGAACGTAGAGAACAGTCAATCTAAGACACCACACATCATTACAGTGTGAACGTAGAGAACAGTCAATCTAAGACACCACACATCATTACAGTGTGAATGTAGAGGACAGTCAATCTAAGACACCACACATCATTACAGTGTGAATGTAGAGAACAGTCAATGTAAGACACCACACATCATTACAGTGTGAATGTAGAGAACAGTCAATGTAAGACACCACACATCATTACAGTGTGAATGTAGAGAACAGTCAATCTAAGACACCACACATCATTACAGTGTGAACGTAGAGAACAGTCAATCTAAGACACCACACATCATTACAGTGTGAATGTAAAGAACAGTCAATCTAAGACACCACACATCATTACAGTGTGAACATAGAGAACAGTCAATCTAAGACACCACACATCATTACAGTGTGAATGTAGAGAACAGTCAATCTAAGACACCACACATCATTACAGTGTGAATGTAGAGAACAGTCAATCTAAGACACCACACATCATTGAATCTTTAATAAAATACTACTGGGAGCATTAAGAACGGTGTGCGGACATCCTACCTTCATTTTAAGTACTAAACCCCCCTGTCAGGTGTAAAGGAGCAACTTGGACACTCAGGCATGAAGGAAGCATGAGTTCAAGTCCGTTGCTCTCCCCATGTCCCCCATGGGGACTAGGTTGGCGTAGGGTGTGTAGAGCCCAGGATCACATTAGATAATTGACAAGGGTGAAAAATGGGTTACAAAATTGTGGGATAAAAACTATTTTGAATCTTGTGTTTCGTTGATTTATATTAATCCAGAATCTTGACTTTTATATTTACCGTATGTTAGCCTCTCCGTAGCTATCCAACGCTTGCTGATGTTATTCCTTAGTGTTATTTGTTGTCCTGTTTTGAGATCAATTTGTTCTGTTCTGCACTATTTTGTTCTATTTAGTTTTTTGAGAACTGCTATATAATTAAAATGTACTTACTTGCTTCCGCGGTTTGACATCTTTGCAATGTGTCGCGTGTGGCCAACATCTGCCTCCCCGACCTCCGTTAGGTCCTTGACCAGCCACACACACACACACACACACACACACACACACACACACACACACACACACACACACACACACACACACAAACTTACTTCAATGGCCTTAATTGTCATGATAAAACATACTGTACGTTTACATTGCCAAAGCAAAAAGTGAAAAAATACAATCAAAACAAAATTTCAGTCAGAATCTCCAATAAATCAATGTCTAGTATGTGCCAAGAAGATCACTCAATGCAGATTATGGAAGAATACACACAAAGATTAGTCTTTAGGGTGGTTGATTGATATCCTTCTATCACAGCAGCTCACGAATCTTGCTGCTGTGTTTGCACATTGTTGTACTTCACCCAGCAGATACAAGTTTTTTTGTCATTAGTCATGTTTTCAAAGTCTCCGTGGGTGAATGTAATCTGTGTGTCTCTGATGACTGTCTTGGTACAGTGGACAGATGGTTAGGACATGTAGCAGTGTGCAGTGGGTGCATAGTCTGCACACACACACACACACACACACACACACACACACACGGTTGTAGAGCTTGAAAGCCTCTACTACGGCACCTGACAGTATAACCCCCGTGCATGCATTGCGCGCGTGCGTGGGGGTGGGGGTGGCTGGCTGGTCGAGGACCTAACAGAGGTCGGGGAGGCGGATGTTGGCCTGCCGGGACTCAGCGAGAGATTAACACCGGAGCTGGTCTCTGGACAGATGGCATTAGTCATCTCCCACTGAGAGAGAGAGAGAGAGAGAGAGAGAGCTCTCCCCATTGGGATTTAGAGAGGTGAAGTATTGCTTGTTCACTGTGTATTAACCTCCTCCCTTCTCGTTCACTCTGCTCCCTCATTCCTCCAGGTGGGGAGATCGTGAAAAGACTGAACTACCGATCGCACGCTCCAAAGTTTAGACGCAAACGCAGCTGAAGGAGCCGGTGAAGCGACGAGTTACCGTGCTGGCCAAATGTAATAGTCGACTGGTAGTCGAACCATGCAAAAAAAAGGGGGAAAAAAAGCAATCGTATGGCTGATTTAACACTGTTTTCTCCCAATAAATCATGATATATATCCTATTTTTTTGGCAAATCAGACTCCCTCGGTCGATGTCAGGCCTAGTATGATGCTAAATTAAATTGCAGTACTACAGACACCCGCGGTGGGGTGTTACATGAGAGGTCTTGTGGGCTGAAGCATAGGGGCCTTCTTAACACACGCTTATTATCACCCTGTTGTGTCGTGTGTCTTGTTGTGTCGTGTAGAGTTTTTATTGGCCACAGTAACACATTTGAACTCAGAGCTTGTAATTGGCTGCTTGATGTTTATTGTGTATCCCTTGTGCGGCTTCAGATGCCTGATAAACAGCACACTCACACACAGAGAGAGAGCGAGAGAGAGACAAAGAGAGAGAGAGAGAGAGAGAGCAGAACTGAGACAAGGTGGAGGTTGTTGTACACACACACACACACACACACACCCTCTGATGCGTAAAGACACACACCCGCTTGGATGTGTAAAGACACATGCACGCACACACACAAGCGCACACACTCTAATGCGTGAACACACACAAACAGTTCAGCGTCTCGGCACACAGACTCATATTTCACAGACACAACGAGCATTTTGCCGTATGGACCTCTGTGATGAATTACACTACAAGACATTACTTATGGGACCTGTGTGTGTGTGTGTGTGTGTGTGTGTGTGTGTGTGTGTGTGTGTGTATGTGCGCGCGCGTGCGTGCATGCATGCGTGTCTGTGTGTGTCGGGGGGTGGGGGGGGCACCTGACTTCCCAACGACAAATTGCCTTCACTGTCAGTTAGCCTGTATTCTTTTCTTCTTATTGTGTTACTGGTGAGTGTGTTTGTGTGTGCGCATGAGTGTGCGCGCGCGCGCGCACGCGTGTGTATGCTTGCGCGGAGGCAGGTTATTTCTCGTGGAGACATTTGGAGGGTGAAAAATGGCTCTAGGTGAGGGATTCTCTCTCCATCTCGGCCGGCCCCCCGGGGCCGACACAAACCTCCCACTAAGGTGATTTGGCCCCATCAACTCTAGCTCTGTACCTGTTTAACTGCCAGAGAAGAAGAGAAGCTGTGAAGCGCCCGGGGGGGGGGGGGGGGGGGGGGGGGGATCAGCGAGCAGAAACAAGCTGCTCTGCTGCTTGGAAGGTTGCCATTTCCATTCCCTGGGAAGTTCTGAGGAGAACGAACACCCCCCCCCCCCTCCTCCTCCTCCACCACCACACACATTCTGACCCTCTGAGCCCGAGTATCGTCACCGGGGGGCCCACGGGCGCGGAGTACAACCCACAACCCCCGAGGCCTCTGCTCAGCCTCTCGTCAGAAACACAAGATTGTTTTATTGTCGAGTCAAAGGCGGTTATTTTTAAGGCTCCTCAGCGTTATTGGAGAGAGCAGTGCAACGGCAGACATGAGGCAGGGTTTAAACCCGTGAGGATTCACTATGGACCCCCCTATCGGGTTCTGTAGCTATTGGGACAGACAAGTATACACACAGTTCACCAACCTGCATGTGTTTATTCCATAGAGGAGTAAAGAGGACACACAGTGGGGCCTCCGCGTTAGAGGTAGGCTGCATATATGGGATTGGCCAATATATATTACATTGGTTCATATATCATTCGGATAGGCAGATATGTAGAATTGGTCGATATATCAGATTTTGCAGGACTGGTGGACACCAACAATTCTTCCCATTTTCAAAATAGTAAATTATTTGCTAGATAGCTTGTTAGTTAGCTAGTTAGTTAGTTAACTAATTAACTAGCTAACTAACTATACTAGTTAGTTGACTGGTGGGCTAATTTTATCTTGCTCCTGCTTTAACATAACAGTTGATCCAGTAAAGGCAGCAATATTATACTGTATACAGATACTATACAGCTACTGTGCTGCTTCACCCAATGTAAATGTGAATTGGGCTTCACAGCCAGCTAAACTCTTTCTTGCAATGTTGGTCCCCTAAAGAACAGGCGGATGTTGCACAGGAGTAGATTTACTACGAGAAAGTTTCAAACTGAATAAAATAAGAAGGCAGAAGTCACAATTAATACAAAAATACATATTGTCACAGCAAGTGTATAAGTATTTTGTCAAGCATACATTTGTAACAGAAAAGGCAGCTCCCCCTGGAGACAGGGAAGTACTAACTAAAGGAATAATGCAACAACTATGCCACTTCCCCAAGTGGCAGAAAGTTAAATAAGGAAAATGTTCCATCACAGCTACTAGTAAGTGTCCCTCTCCACCAGGCCAGGTCAGGTATACTTGTGTCCTCCTGGTGGCACTATAATAGGCTAATGTGAATGGGATATATTCCTCAGCCTAGTAAGAATGTGCGTGAAATAATTCACGTAAATTGCACACTGCCACGAGACAATCTAGCAAACTTTGAAAGCCTGTTACCCAAATAGAACGGAATATGAGATATCAGACAGATCCGTCTTGAGCAAATGACTATATAGCGTTGCAGTCCCGACCCCTTTTATGACGACGACAGGCCCAGGAAATAATTCCCCATGCATGTATCTGTTATATGTTTTGCTTTGATTTTCTTTTTTTCTTAATAAAGTCTGTTCCTATAGTGTTCCCATGTAAAGCGCTTTGGGTATTTAGAAAAGCGCTATATAAATTTGAGCTATTATTTTTTATTTTTTTCCCATAGACATTTCAAGGTAGTTATTAAGTATTTATTTAAAGATCTGTAAGCCTCGAACAAAGCCAACTCGGGTCTTGACAACAAACCCAATATTTTTGGCTGAACAAATAATTACAAAGAAGAAGAAAGTGTTGTACCCTGCCCTTTTATGACCCATCCATAATTAAAATGAATTGTCTCCGCCAGCCGAAGGCATGCAGAGTGTTTTGCACTCCGTCCGTTTGTCCATCTACAGCTAATCTCCGGCACCGTTAATCGAGTCAATGCCAAACTTTGCACACACATGTCCCTGGATGGCAACGACAAACCTCTGTCCCAAATATATACGAGCCAGATTTTCACATTTTTACCTATAACTGCACCGATCTGCATGAAACGTTGCATGCACACTCCCTAGAGGCCAAGGAAAAACATTTGATCTGCATTTTTCACATGTAAAACACATTTTTCGATATTACTCTTAGATTCTGTCCAAAGATCCTGCAAATCGTTACACTGTATCTCTATCGTCATGTGCTCAAGACGGATCTGTCCGATATCTCATATTCAATCCTAATTGTCTAACATCGGCTTTCAAAGTTTGCTGGATTGGCCTGTTTTGAACATTGGCCACCATTGATGGATTTTTGCAAAAACACATTTATGGAATAAAATGCCTAAAATCATCAATTGCCACCAAAGGCATAATAAACCCGAACTAGGGGGCGAGCCAAATTAGTTGGCAATGGTTTTTGAAAACATTATGCCCATACATAACACCATGCCAAAATTAAAAAAGTAGTTACGAAGTGCATAATTGTTATGATTTTTTACATATTAAATCCCAGTTTATAGGCATTTTAGCCACTGTGGACGCCATCTTGAAAATTATGCCTTTCTGGTTGTTATTTAGCACACCCAATAGTAACAGAATACATTGAAAAATCTCTTTTATCAATCATTTTGGTTTTCAACCATATACGTATCCGATATTTGAGTCTATGCAAAGACCAAAGCGTTTGCACAGCTTTTTGCTTATACCCATACCTAACACCATGCCAAAATTCAGAAACTAGTCACCAAAAGTCCGCCCCTGCTATACAAGAAGAAATGGCACCCTTTTCACATTGGCCTATTATACCAGGAGGCCACAATAACCTGACCTGGCCTGGTGGAGAGGGGAACTTTTTCTAGTTGTATGTGTGTGTGTGTGTGTGTGTGTGTGTGTGCGTGCGTACAAGCGAGAGAGAGAGCGTGGACACATAGTAGCATCACAAAGATGCTAGATGCAGCTTAGAGCAGGCGTCACACTTCCTTGTTTTTTGACAGCTGGTGTATGCATGAAGATCCATTCACGAATCACTGCAGCTGTTTAAAAACCCGGAAGAGAAGCCTGGAGGACGCATTTCGTGCGGCTTAGGTGTGCTCATGCCCAGAGAGAGACAGAGATTAGACACAGGAGGAGGGGATGAGTAGCCTAATCAAGACAAAGAGAGAGAGAGAGCTGTAGGTGTGTGTGTGTGTGTGTGTGTGTGTGTGTGTGTGCGTGTGCGTGAGTGCGTGCGTGCACATGAGAGAAAGGGAGAGATTGAATACAGGTGCAGGGCATGATCTAATCAAGGGGGGGAGAGAGAGAGAGAGAGAGAGTTAGCGCTATGCCACAGTTGGAGGGGGTCTCTCCCAGGCTTTTTCATTTCTTTTGAAAACCAAAATGCCTGCGGTCTCCGAGGCTATAGCAAAAAGAAAACAAAAGAGCAGAGAAAAGGAAGAACATGTTAATATGTCAGTGTAATAAAACAATGCATTTTCTATTTTCCATTTTTTCGATTTTTTGTTAGGTTTTCCAATTTGGAAGGCCTAAAAAAAAAACACTACTCTTAGTAAATAGTTTAAATGCAATGAATTGAATGTAAAATTGGTGAAACATTGAGCGTGTCTGTATAGAATGAAATACACGTGCACCCCGTGGAATCATAATATATGTTACGGTACAGTTAATTATGGATATGTGAATATTAGATAGAGAGAGGCCCTAGCTCGCCTATCAAGGGAGCATAGAAACCACCGAAGATACGAGCCCATGCAGGAATCATCTCACGGCGCTATGAAGCGCTCGTATCCTGTCAATCACAGTGTAACAATGGACGATGTTGATGCTGCTGAACAGATTGTTCTTTAGTCCATGACTAAAAAAGATTGTCTTCTAAAAACAGTTGCATGAAATAAATGTATGTTTCTATAATCGGTGCTGCTCAAAACCTTTTCATCTCAATGACACCCAAAATTATAGATATTCTGCCGCAAGACACCAATCTCAAAATTATGTTGTGCCAAGGACAGCCAGAATGTTTGCTTGAAAAATGTAAATTCAAAAAAAGATTTGCTGTAAAAATAGCAGATCTGGCCTGGGACCTTGGCTGGTAACCCAGTCTGGCAGTGTGCCGCGAGTTCGACCCCCCCATCTTTCTCCCCATTTCCGGTCAGCCTACTGTCTGTCCCTCCATAAAAAATATATAAAATAAAGGCGAAAGCCACAAAAAAAACATAAAAAAGAAAATAGCAGATCTACAAGCTCATAGTGTGGCGCCTTGTATATCTGCTATTTTTGAATAGCCGACCCGAAAATCACAGAGATGCTTTCCCACTTTTAATGGGTTAGATGGCATTCTCAGGTGGAAAGTTACCACACCAATCTTATCAGTGCAGAGACATACTGCACATCTGACACAGGCTCCAAGGGCTGCTGACATGTTGATCAGGTTCCAAAAACTAGACTAAAAACCGACTGCTGCTGCCCCTAGGCTCTGGAACAGCCTACACGCGGCCCTACGCCCTCCCATTAGAAGCGCTCAGACTATTGGGGTTATCTAACACTCAAGAAGACCCAATTATTTTCTCTAGCTTTTAATTTGAGTCGATGTCTTTTATCTTGTTTCTATCTTTTTTTTGTGTATGTGTCATTCCATTTTCTTTTTTTAGGCTTTCCAAAGAAAAACTACTCTTATACTAAATATAGAGTTTAACTTGTACAGCACTTTGGTCCACAAATATACTGCAACAAAAAGATGGCCACAGTCGTAACAGTGCAAGACCAATAGAGCAACTAAAATAGGAAGTCAGAAGAGTTGTGTCCGGAAAGAAAAGACGCATCACTGATGCGTCGACAGCAGCAGCTAAATCACTAACTTCTATCTAAAGTTACCTTTATTGCCCATTTTAACTCAAACCATCAAGACTGGATTAGTTAGTTGTATGTCAGAGTTGCACACCAAAATAATTTGACGCAGATCTGCTCATTTCGACACTGGTCAAGTATAAATCAGGCATAACTAACCAATATATATATATATATATATATATATATATATATATATATATATATATATATATATATATATATATATTGGTTAGTTATATATATATATATATATATATATATAAACCTTGCCCGATAGATTAATTAATGCTGGCGGCAAGAAAATGCATTTCAATACCTATAACAGTGTTAATACTTTTCATTGTAATACAAACCTGAATCGTTTCCTAATTGTAAACCTAACTCCCCATTTATTATTATAATATTTATTTATATTTAATCATAAAACAACGATTATTGTGAGGACCAGGAAATATTGTCCTCACAATGTCTATCAATTCTCAAATTCTACTAGTATAATGTATTATGTACACTATACATAATACATTAAAAAAAATTAACTGAAAGTTAAACTCCACTTTCTTGCCTCAAGTTTTTCAGTTTTTTCTGCAATAACATTTTGAGGATCTGTCGTCATCATCTCAGATGAATAGTGCACACACACACACACACACACACACACACACACACACACACACACACACACACACACACACACACACACACACACACACACACACACACACACACACACACACACACACACACACACACACACACACACACACACACACACACACACACACACACACACACACACACACACACCAGTTTGCATCTGTCGCCTTTGAGACTTTGTGGGATTCGGTTTGATGTTGAGTGAAAACACGTCTCTTCTCCTCTTAACCCCTCGTGAGCCTTGCACTTGTCAATAAGAGCGATCGGGGCGATTGAGTCGTCAGAAACACGGCAAACTCTCAAAAGCATGCAGTCCTGAGAATAATAAAGTTGAAAAGATTTGTATTTGTTTATGTTCAAAACAGGGTTTTCTTTTTAATTTTCTCTGTTCGCCTTTACGCCTCCTGACGGACAAAACACAAAAGAGTTTGGTGTTTTGCAGTCTGAGGTGGAGCTGATTAGATGGGATGGATCTGATTAATTCCTCCTTCATCCGTCTCTCCCGTCGTCTTTTAATATGCAAATGGAAGACCTGTACGCACAGGCCTCTCTGATGCATATTATTTAAGAGCCGTGTCCTCGGGCTGTATCCATGCTCTGGAGGGAGTTGTCTGTTTTCACTGTGAAATAAATAGTTGTTAAAGAGGGAATCACAGGCGCTTCACTATCTCTTTTAGAAGATGAAAAGATTAATCGACATGGGTAACATATTTCCGTTGCCATTTTACTAACTATCAGCTGTGTTTGGATAAATAAGAAGGGAACAAAAAGAAGGAAAAAAAACGTGATTTCAAACAAAACATTGGAGTGGAGATATGGGGTCTTCCACAAGGGACTTGTGGAATATTCAAAAGGTATTAGAACGGTGATAATATTCAAATTCCTTTTTTCTGTTCATAATGGCTCTTGTCCTGAGGTCAGTCCATTTGCAATTATCTGATATTAGCTGAATCCTCAGAGGTATTTAGGAATAAGTGGAATCAAGGCTGAATGCTTTGGACTGGAGACGTGATCTTCCACTGAACATCCTGTCTTGTCTGCCATATGGACGGCAGAAGAGCGTTTTCTTAAAGAGGAATGTTGCTCTATAAGACATGCCATATGTCTATGTCTCTTGGTCTCGGATATCCCAGTCAAGATATACAGTACCTACTGCATGTGACTGGATGCCACAGGGAGCACATTATTCTAAAAGAATAATAAGAACATTAAAATAAAATGTAACTGAAAGACTCGCCTATCCAGACTCCATCTTAGCCAATAGCACTTTGCCACAGCCTCGACAACCTTGCAGGCGTATGCAAAGGCTAAAATTATGTAATTCAGATAGCATATTATGTAGACATAGCATTCTATACTAGTGTACACTTATAGTTTCATTGTACAGACATTCTACTGTTTATCCTTGATCACTATTTCTATGCATTTGATGCACTACCATGTGCTGTGTTTGCTTATACTGTAAAAAAGTGCTCTGAATTAAGAACGTCTGCTAAATGCCTACATTGTAAATTGTAATATACTGTAGGTGTGAGTCTATTATAAAATGTGTGCTTTTCCAATAACATTTGACCTGGTGGTGGTGGTGACACAGCAGGTCCACCGAGTCCTGCTTCTGTGACCCGAGAGAGTCGTTCTCGCTTGCAAAAAAAAGAAATCGATCGCAAGCCACTAGACTATAGAGTTTGAAAGAATAACTATACTACTATAGGAAAACCTCCGACCCCGAGCTCGCCTTCAACGCAACCTGAGTCGTTCCCTTGTACTCCAACTCCAATCCCTGAAGAAGACACCCGTCGTGTCCGGTCAACAGCCAAAAACCCTCCCACCATGCTGTCTGCATGCGCAGCCTAAAAACCGCGTGCTCAAAGTACAGTAAGTGCAGTTTGACCCCTTGCGTGCATGGGGTCGGCATTGCAGCAGCAGCAGCAGCGGTCCTATACTGTGGATCTCTGCTGCCGTGGTTAGAATTCAGAAGTAACTCCACACACACACTCGGACGACGAGGGGCAGCTTTTCATTTCAACGGAGCCTCACAAAGAGCTCCGTTGTGGCGATGAACTCTTGACTGCGTGGGTTGAGGCCCGGGCCGACGCACTCCGAGGAGATGGAACGGCGGAGGGTGGAATACTTGACATTTCTCCACCATGACGGAAATGATACTGCTCTCATCTCATTATGTCATGCTCTCTCTCTCTCTCTCTTATTCACCATATTTGTTTTAACCCATTCTGACCTGAGATCAGATTCATACAAGGTTTCCACTGGACACACACTGGTCCTATTAACCCATTCTGACCTGAGATCAGATTCTAAAAATGTCAGTCGTTCTTCGATTTTTCAAAAATAGCAGACCTACAAGCTCGTAGCGCGCCACTCGGTGGCGCGATATGAGCTTGTAGATCTGCTATTTTTCAATAGCTAAAGCATGACATGATGCTAACACCAAAAGGGGTTCCCGTTCAGAATGGGTTAAATAAATGGACCGAAAGGTTTTTTTTCCATTTGGTGCAGAAACATTTCAAGAGCTTGGTACCGATAGACCTCACGTATACTGTGGATAAAATCCTCACATACCGTAATACACAATACAGTACTGATGCATGCAGCGCTACAGGGACAAACACACCTCGCATACAGTGGACTGACATAGTAACGGAACATATTGATACGCATATCATGTTCTGCCCGAGATTAATGCTTAACGGTTATGTCTCAGTATCAATGTCGCCAAGACAAATTCCTGCACGGTGATTTAGCTGGCTGTATGAATAGATTGTGAAAACAAGTGGGTCTCTGCAGCGGTCTAATGAGAACAACTTGAACGCTCACAGCACCTGGCGGCAGAAACATCTGGATCCATAAGGCCTGGTGCCAGCTTGTTAATTCTCACCAGATTGAGAATCACTTTTAATCGCGAGGCATTATGAATGCACAGGAATTCATCTTGATGACATTGGTGCAGACATGCTGACAGCTCACACACACACACACTGCTACTAACACAGGCACTGCAGGCACGCACGCACGCACAGTGCAGGGATGAGACGACTTTTGTCAATCCTAAAGTATCGTTCGATTAATTGAACAATTGTTTCGTTTTGGTTTTACATTCAGAATGAATACACCTTGCGGTGTATTGATGTGGCTTGATGGGCATGAGTCTGCACTGTTTCTGTAGTGTGGTGCGGCTTGAATACATGGTGCTTTTAGGCACAAGGACTTACCCTCAATCCTACTTTTTGAGCGGTGCAGCAACTCCCTTACGGAGCTGTGTGTGTCCATGGGTGGCTGGCTGGCTGGCTGGCTGTGTCCGTCCCTGGCTGGGTCTGTCCGAGCACAAAAAAGTTAGGAAATTAGGATAGTCTTATATACAGTACATTTGTGCAAGTTTGTGTGTACCTTGATGGACATGTGTTCTTCTGTTGATCTGTGGTGAACAGCTTCATATAGGGAAGTGGTTCTCCAATGTGCCACGCTGTGAGCTTGTAGATCGGCGATTTTCACTTCCGCTTTAAAAGTTACATTAATTTTGTGGAATGTATTGAATTTATTTTGATTGTTTTAATTTAATTCATTACATACTTTGGGAAAATGGTTTGAATTTATTTTTAACAGAATGCGAAAGGAACGGGGATATTCACTCGCGACCCACAGAAGTCGCCCACAATTGGGTCCACTCATGTTTTCTGTTGATTTCAAATTACGTTAATTCATTCCACGTATAGATGTGTCGAATCCCATCTGGAGTACCAATCGAGTCGCAACGATGAACTCAGCGCTTCCGTCTTGTCCAATAGAATCACCTTTCAAATAATATCACACCCGTTGTGCAAGTGAGGGGCACTCTTATCGTCGCACATTCGTACATCCTCATCATTTGCTCAGACACATACATTCTCCATTCATTGTCAAAGGCATTTAGCCAAAAATCGACACCATAGCTAGCGCCCCTCAAAAAAAGAGAGCTATAGCTAGCACTGCATGAACCGGGCAGGCCTGCCATGCCGTTACACTTACAGCATATCACTGCTGCACTCGAACATGCCCCCTGCCCTGCCCCCAGCATTTTGTGGAGCCCCCCCCCCACATAATATACACATAATATAACTGCGTTATATTATGTGACCTCACAACTGCTTTGAAAACGTTGAAACGAGAGGAGAGGGGATTGTGTGAATAGAGTGAGAAGAATGCATTCTTATTGGGGGAAAGATGAGGGAGAGCTGACAATGGACCACCCCCCACCCCACCTCCCCCCTCTCCCTGTCATGTGGAGGAGCAGAGAGAGAGAGAGAGAGAGAGAGGGGTTGGGCATTGAAGACGTGTTCATCTCTTGTTACATGGTTAATGTGTGTGATTTAATGGGGAATTATGCACATCTCAATGCTCCTATAAATGACATTATTCATGCACAGGTGCTGCACTAAGCCGGACCTTGAATGATAATTAAGATAATCTCACCCCCCCCCCCCCCCCCCCCCCAAACCCCTTTACACAACCCCCCCCCCCCCCCTCGGCTCGTTGCTGGAATCCTCTACCCTCTTTTCTCACGAATACACTTTGTTCAGGCGATATCCCTTGTGTCAATACCTCGCTAGGCTAACTCCACCACCCCCCCCCCCCCCCCCGCTCCCTCTCTCCCCTCCATTGTATTGCATTGTCTGATCGCCATTCATCGCGTACAGACACCGACGACGTGTTTAAAATAGTTTTTTTTATTTATTTCATTATTTTAATAACGTATTTATATTTTCCAGAGACACGCAACGTGCCGAGTCAAATTAACCCATTCTGACCTGAGATCAGATTCATACGAGGTTTCCACTGGACACACACTGGTCTGATTAACCCATTCTGACCTGAGATCAGATTCTAAAAAAATGTCAGTCGTTCTTCGATTTTTCAAAAATAGCAGACCTACAAGCTCGTAGCGCGCCACTCGGTGGCGCGCTATGAGCTTGTAGATCTGCTATTTTTCAATAGCTAAAGCATAACATAGTGCTAACACCAAAATGGGTGCCCGGTCAGAATGGGTTAAGGAAGCAAGACAAAGCACGAAAAGCACGGAAGGCGGAAAGAAAATTCATAATTACAACACAGGAGAGAGACCCCTAGATTCCCCAGGGAAAGTCCTCCTCTGCACTGCACAATGAATAGGGAGACATTATCCGCAGGTCTTTACAGACCATAAGCTCTGCTTAGGTTTACATGAAGTGAAATGAGTCTTGTAACTATGGGTTAAAAACTACAGTAGTCCTTCTGCAGTGGTGTGACCTAACTAAGTACATCATTTTGTCTTTAGTGGAGTATTTCCAATTATCAATAACACTACACTTCTGAGGAAGCTATTGTACTTTTACTTCACTACAATTATTTGAAAACTTAGTTACTAGTTACATTTTAGATTTAGATTTGTATTACTAAACATACATTAACCACACACATACATTTTTCTACATATACATGTGAAAACTTGTGAAATACAATATTCTGCATAATGAGTACGTTATACTTTTTACTTTCTACTTAAGTACATTTTGAAACCAATTACTTGAGTACTTTTACTCAAGGACATTTTGAATTCCGAACTTTTACTTGTAACAGTGTACATTTAATTACATGTTGCAGAATTGTTACTTTAACTTGTTCCACCACTCCTTCTGATATAAAGGCATTTAGTTGAACGTGACAGATTTGTTCCAGAAACTACGTTGCACGTGAACAACTGAGGGATTCCAGCAATCAGTGCTGGAATCTATTGGCTTCACAACACACTTGTGACACATTTGATTCATGATCTTCACAGTGTGACTGTGGTACATCTCTTGGTTATAACTTGCATGATGTAATACTTTAAACAAACATCCAACACATTGAAACAAAATAACACAACTAAGTGATATGACGATGTGACTGACTTACTGACTGACTGACTTACCTGATGAAGGTTGTTTAGACCGAAACGCTGTCACTCTGAATAAAACTGCTGCTCTATAAGTGAAGACAGTGTGCGGGACCCTTTTCTTCTCATGATAAGTGAATGTGAAAAATACAGATTTAGAAGGAATTTGTAGAATCAGTCTTAATGGGTTAATGTGTCCCTAATCAGTTCAATAAGGGACTATGTGGTGGTGGTGAGGACCCTCAGTGTCAGTAAACAGGTCCCTATCTTAGAGTATATATGAATAGAGACAGCACCCAGAGGAAACCCTCAGGCGAAATGGACATAGTTTGCCGAATTTGTCATTGCAGCTCGAGCCAGCGCTGGTCCGTTGACTATATCATTGTGCACGTTCATATTATTGGGCCCATGACACGTGTCAACGAATGTTTCAGACGTGAACGCGTGCAAACGGCGCAATGATATAGTCAACGGCCAGCGCGTTCATGTTATTGGGGCAATCAATCCCTTAATGCACTGGGATCCTTCCTATACCCGGAAGGAGGAGTGAAATCGCCCTATGCGCTTTTGAGCAACATAATGAAAGTGGATGGGAGGAGAAATCCGGTGCCGTTAATATATACTCTAAGGTTCCTATGTGGTGGGGGGGGGGGGGGGGAGCCTACCACCACCCTCGGTGGCAGTAAACAGCGAGCGCACAGAGAGCAGAAGCAGCTGTATTGTCTCAACGCTGGCCGTCCTGTTTACAGGCGAACGCCAGTGTTCACTTCAGTTTGCTTTTGTCTGAGAGTTGCGTCGTTTTTGTTTACGTTCCTGTCTGTGTTTCGCCGTGACTCGGTTCCCCTCGCTATACCTCCTTCCCTCCCGTCGGCCTTGTTTGTGTTGCATTATGCAGAGGTGGAAACACCCCGGTCTGTGGGCAGCGTTGCCAGATTTTGTGCGAGAAAGGACAGGTCTATGAAAATAAGGCCGAAAGAAGCAACTATGCCGGTGCACGCACGCATGCAAGCACTCACACACACACGCACAAGCACACGCAATATTGCAGCTACCAATATTGACAACGGGAAAAAGGCCCAAAGTCGCTTATAATAAGATACTTGGCAACACTGCCTGCGGGCCGCCATGGGGGACAGCTGTTTTTCATTGGCAGGGCCTTCTGCCACACCCTTTCACTTTAAATAAACACACTGATGTGTGCATGCCAGGCGCAGGTCACACAGGATTTGCAAAATAACCCATGAGAGCTCGGTTTTGAGCCGCTCGGACGTGCCAGGGGTGGCGTAACCTTTGTTCTTTTTTTATTTAACTTTTCTGCGGAGTCGGGACAATATTGAGATAATGTGGAGTGAGTTGTCGATCACAGTGAAGTATACTTTCAACCGCCCTCATGTTGAATGCCTATTGTTTGTCTCTGTTGTGGGCGTCACTCATCTGGCGTTCCAGGGTAGATTAAAATAAACACTCACAATGTTTTCAAATTATGTTGGTTTCCATAATAGCATGCTGTCTGCTTCCGTCTTATTGTCTGACTCTCGTAATGTGCTATTGCACTCCATATGTACTGTACGTACGTCCAAGTGTTATGGTGATACTGTAGCTGTTATGTGTGGACATAATTTTAAATCCATTTAACTCGGATTGTTTTTTCCCAAATTGTTTTTTGATCAAAACAATCGTTGGTCATGGTTAGAACAGTGGGATGCCCACTGAAGGCAGTGAAATAATTATTCTCAACATAATATGGCAATGCTCTCTAGTGTATAGCATATAGACTCATTGGCAGAAGACTGGTGTAGTTAGGAATTATGCCATCAGTGACACATAAACTTGACTGAGAGTGTCTCACTACAACAAGTGATTACACCGTTTTAAAGTGGATGTTCATGACAAGCAACTCAGCCATCGGTGCACTGGCTGTTCAAAGGCATAGGCAGTCTATAGCCTGAAAGACGCCCGTATATTTCTGTCATTCGACCTGTTAATTAATGTGACATATACCGAGGTTGCCGTGATTGTTTAATTACCTTTGGAACATATACGCCATACGTATTTGCGCATTTGATCCGTCAAAATCCGCTTGAAAACACTCCAATGATTTGTTATTGAGCCGACAAAAAAGGCCACTTCCTTGATCCGGGTCATAATAGTCCAAGAGCAAAGCGAGCTAAGATTGTCCCTACTGGGAAACTGAGTCCAATGCATAGTGAACGAGGGTACTGTTCACTATGCATTGGACTCAGTTTCCCAGAAGCCCTTGCAAGCCGGCGGTTGGTTGATTTCCGGGTTACGTCATCATAACGACGTCCGCCTCGTCACCAGGTCTGCGACAAATCCGCTATTTCTTTTAAATTACCAAAGGGCGAATTAAACACATAAAACAAATAGCGGGTTTAGCGTACTGCGCAGGGGAAGAACATGGATTAAATAGCATGGAAAGCAGTTCATGCAGCTAAACTGTTAGCCGCCGAGATCTTCTTTTAATGTATTTTTTTAAATATTTTGTATAATTGATTATGTTTCATAACTCTGTTCTGCACGGGTCTGTATTACTCCGGTCGTCTAATATTGTATTCATAGGAGACAATTTCCTAGGGTGCGCTCGTTTTACCCCACTGGCTACTACAATTTACAATTTACAATTTAGGCATTTAGCAGACGCTCTTAATCCAGAGCGATTTACATTAAGCAAGAACAAAGAAGCATGGGAATACATCACATAAAAACATTTATCATGAAACATGCGTAAGCTAAGAAAGTAACAGTGGAATATCTATAATGAAACTATACATATAAGCTATACATCTATACTACTATGCTATACATATGTACTATGACGTGCTATGACAATAGCAGGAGTAGGGCGCGCACGCCCTACTAGTAGGGCGTGCGGGCGAAGCTTTCCACCTTCTAATACAAACACAAATCCCAACTCAGCCAGCCACCTCGCTAGACGTCGTGGACTACTCCCTCGACTTGCAATGTCCTTTTTCATGTAAAATATTGATATGTAGGCGTAGGTGTTTGAAAACAGTGCATTATTCCTCGTTTTTACTGGGGACCTGGAACTACCCCGGACCTGACTTTGAGAACAAGTGGTTTATTACATACTATGAGAACATGTGACTGCATCATGCTGAATGTATTACCCAGGACAGCTGTGAAAAAAAATGAATTGAAAGCCACATTTCCTGCATGTGCAAATGACAGTGAATGGTGTATAATATGTGAACCATGCCTTGGGGCTCTGGTGTGCCCTGAAATGTCTATAATAAGCTAGAGGATGTTAAGCGCCGCTGCAGCTCCACTTTTAAATGAGAAATGATGGAAAGGTTAGTCTTAAATACAATCCATTCGTCTACACTTGGATTTTGTACTTTGTGGATCTTAACCCATTCTGACCTGAGATCAGATTCATACGAGGTTTCCACTGGACACACACTGGTCTGATTAACCCATTCTGACCTGAGATCAGATTCTAAAAATGTCAGTCGTTCTTCGAATTTTTCAAAAATAGCAGACCTACAAGCTCGTATCGCGCCACTCGGTGGCGCGATATGAGCTTGTAGATCTGCTATTTTTCAATAGCTAAAGCATAACACGATGCCGACACCAAAATGGGTGCCCGGTCAGAATGGGTTAAAATGTGTGTCTGTGTGCGTGCGTGCCTTGGAATTGGAACACCATACAACTGTAGCTCACATGTTATCTTTGTGGGGTTCTCTCTCCTGTTTGGATGACATTTCCACACACACACACACACACACACACACACACAAACACACACACACGCACGTCACGTTAGGATAGCAACCAGGTGTATAATTTAATTACCGTATCGATTCAGCCTTTTAATTGAAGTAAATCACATTTTGTCTTTGAACAATTTCCCCCTGTTAGTAAAGTCACAGGTGTTACATTGTGTCTCATTTGTAGCGACGCACATACTCAGGTGGCATAATTGTCCTCCCGATGGCAGCAATAAAGCACAAGATGGTTCCCATGGTGTTCTTGTTGATCGCAGCTCCCGGCTTCCTCCGGCTTGTGTTTGTGTCCGTTTAATTCTGTTGCAGCGAGTGTATGCAGTTCTTTGCTAATTGTAGGCAATTTGGAAGTGGAGGCCTTGTTTGAATAGCGACAGGTGTCACAGTGTTTGCACTGGGCTGTGCGGAGAGACCGCGGATGACGGCAGCATGTTTGCAGAGAGCAAGGCGAGAGTCTCTACAGGATCATTTTGGGACGCAGAGTGTCTCTGGAAATCTCAGAACGTGTGACTTTACTCGTTGACTTTAAGCGCGCACACGTCTCGGGGACAGGTACACACCACGTGTTTCATTCGGCATGGCGTTCCCCTGCCTTCCGCTGACTCACTTTGATCTTCCTGGGAAAACGTGTGCACGGTTGTGCGCACGTCGGCTCACCCCCGCCCGCATTCAGCACTCCATCTCTCAGGCAAAAGGGTTTGAAGATGCGCGCGCGCGTGTGTGTGTGTGTAGTGTACCTATCGTTTTCAATCACCCTATTTCTAAGATCACACACAAATGAATCAACATCCAGAGAGAGAGAGAGAGGGAGAGAAAGAGAGAGAGGGGGGTTCTTTGTTCCTTGAGATCTCTTTCAGAGAGCTTTAGTCGTTCCGTCTTCAGTGAAGCATCCAGGATGTTCCTGATGTTTCCTTGGCAGGGAAATAGGTAAAAATAGAGAAGCTTCATCTGGTTTGAGTTGTGAGGCACCACAATACTTTACTGGTGGTTTCTACACACATACTTTTTTTTCCTTCTATTCGTTCTCTTTCGTTCGGCGGTCCCCGGCCCAGCGCCTGTTCCTTCTTATTCTTCTCCTGCCTTATCCCCCCACACACCCCCCCACCACCCCCACTCCCCTCCTTTTTTTTTGGATTGAAGCTCAAACGGACCAGGAAATGCAAATAATCCCTGGGTTTTTCGGGGAGAGGGTGGCGTGACGTGATTGCAGGGGACGGGGCGAGGGGGGGAGGAGGCTGGCTGAGGTTTCACCACATTAAAGGGAAGAGTTGGAGGAGCTGCAGATCGACTGGAAGACTGGCTTCAGTTAAGGGAGGAGGACGCCACTTCAAAGACGTGCCCGTGGTCGAGCCTGTGCCAGATCAAGAACGACGAGACATGTCTTGTATTAATGGCGCTCATCAGGAGCTTCTCTCTCTCTCTCTCTCTCTCTATTCCATTGTTCTCTTAAATGAGGGAGGATGGACAGTGAGAGGATGCAAACATAAAGGAGATGTTTCAAAGCTCCGCGGTCAAGCGACACCTCCGTATGAGTTCCAGGGAGATAGTTTGCCGTGTAATGCAGTCCTTGTGCATGTGCGCGCGCATGCTCGCTTGTTGCGTCTTTGTGTTTGTATTAATGCACGTGCCGTTTGTGTCCTTTGTTGCTCCGTGAAGCACATTGGTATACAAAAATGCTTTGTTGGGAAGTATACTCATCGGTGCATGTATTGTAGAGTCTACGTGCAGCATGTACACTACAGTGGGAGGGAGATTCAGTTGCCAAAGGCAAGCTTAGAACATAGAAAAGACAACAACAAAAAAATATGCAAAAGGTGGGGAAACAATTAGTGCTGTAGTCGAGTCCACCGAAAGCGAGTCCGAGTCAAGACCAAGTCTGAGGGGGAGGGGAGTGCGAGTCAAGACCAAGTGTGGGAGGGGGTCGAGTCCGAGTCGAGACCGACGGGTATTTTTTTATTTATTTTTAGGTACAGAAAAAACTGCGAGATCAGGCCTGCTATACTTAACAAGACAGCTGTCTAAGCGCTAGACAGCTCTCTTATAAATAATGTTACTTATGTACAGTACTGTATGTTGGGATAACCATGAACGCCAACAACCCCAACAGCAGTATCAATACAGACACACCGAAACAAGTGTACAAGTATAGGCCTGGTCATTGGCCAGGAGCAAAAACTGTACCAACGCAGCATCGGTGCAAACACTGAATCAGTATCATCCGCAGCACACATGAACGTCATTGTATAACCTCATGGCTACCTGCACGAAGGACCGGCCAAGTCTACCGTTCATCTGCAGAGGGAAGATAAATCTAAAGGTCATGCCCATACTGTATATGGGCATATAGTGGTTGGATCGGCAGTTATGGACAACCGGATCTCCATACTGTATATGCCTATGCATGTATCAGTCGGATAGGCCAGGGGTCCTCAACCTGTGGGTCGGCCTCCCCCCCCCACATGATTTGGGGGGTCCCCCAACTGTGAAAATAGCCAATCTACAAGCTCTCAACGCCTCAAATCGCGAGGCGATTATTAGATCTGCTATTTTCACAATATGTATATGTGGAACCGAGTCAAACTAAACTAAATGCCCCCCAACTACAATCCAAGTTCAGGTGGAGGGGTCCCATCAAATGTGATCATTTGAAGGGATCGTGGGCTGAAAACGTTGAACCTGCACTGACGAACACAATCAGCTATATCTTGAGCCACCCATTGCCCCTTATCCCTAAACTTATTTGCTATTTTTTACTATTTTAAAGCATTTTAAAATAGTTCAAATAGCTGATCTACAAGCTCACAGCGTGGCGATATAGATTGGCTAGTTCAACTATTTGAAAATGTAACTACAACATGCATTTTTAAACTGTTTTAATATTTAATAACATATTGTTATTGTTGTGATTATTGATTCACAAGTTCACAACACAGCTTCCATCTGGAATCGCTGACGCAGTAGCGATGAACCGAACCGGCCGCCGTTCGGACCAATCAGCGGCAGCTACGGCCGGATCTGCCAATCACCTGCCAAGTAGCTATAAAACAAAAGAAAAAAGGTCCCGCCTTCTTCAGCGTTTGGTCTACAGTGGTCCCAGATGGAAGTAGTTTGAAGCAAGCTTCACCAGTCAGGTTAGCAGATTACATCATATTAGCACATATTTAGGAAGGGGAGTTCCCTTTCTTTTTATTCCCATGACCCCCATCCAAAAAAAAACAAAACGAAAAACTGTTTATTTCTGCCTCGTGAACACGTTCAGTTATCGCCATAATTCCCGTACAACTTAAGTCTTCATTCACATTAGGTTGTTTTGCGAGAGATGCCTCATTTGCATATTATAATTCAGTCAATGGCCGTCATATCGCCTCGGTGTGTAGAAAATAAAAGAAAATCATGATTCGAGCTCTTTGACTCTCCACAGAGGAGTTGTAATTGGTGTTTATATGCCTGGGCGGTGGGCTTTTTGCTCGCTCCGTTTGCAGCCTTTTCCATAAGTCCTTGTCAATCCAAACTCTCTCTTGCTTATCGACTAACGGCAACAATATACAACGCCACAGTAAACATCCCATAATTGCCTGTTCAAGGCCGTGATCATCAGTTCCGGGGCTGATTTGAGGATGTTAATCTGCTTTCTCTCGCCTTGACGCCAGAGCCATTCAAACGGCCCCAAAAATGTCCGCCGACGCGCGTTCCTTAACCCATTCTGACCTGAGATCAGATTCATACAAGGTTTCCACTGGACACACACTGGTCTGATGAACCCATTCTGACCTGAGATCAGATTCTAAAAAATGTCAGTCGTTGTTCGATTTTTCAAAAATAGCAGACCTACAAGCTCGTAGCGCGCCACTCGGTGGCGCGCTATGAGCTTGTAGATCTGCTGTTTTTCAATAGCTAAAGCATAACATGATGCTAACACCAAAACGGGTTCCCGTTCAGAATGGGTTAATTTGCTTCTAACCTCGTAGCCCGTTCTTCCCGCGCGCGTCAAATGTACGTTTTTGAAAGAGCAATGTTTTATCGGCAGCCAACACGCGAGTTGACAATCTTAAGGCCTTCGACGGGGGGAAACAATTAGGATCTATTTGAATGCTGAGAGCACAGACAAGAGCTAAGCTTGTTAACGAATGTATTTGCAATTAAATGCCCAACCCCCCGCCCCCCTCCCTCTAACACTGCAACATTGTTTATGTGCCTTTATCACCTGAAAAGTGATTATAATTCAGCCTTGGTTGACCATAAAGTTTCTGAAATCTTATGGGCATAATTGAAAATGCCCAAATGAGCGTCATTGTGTTCGGATGGATTGTATTGTAATTTCCCCACAAAAGACCAAAAGTATTTTTAGGCCCACAGATCCCACGTGAAAAAAAGTGTGGCGATTCACTCCAAATGAGTACAGCACTGATTATTGGACTGTTTTCCCCCAAAGCCCCTCCCTCTCTCATCTCACTTTTAATTTCATCACGTAGTTTAACATTAAAAGAATCAGGTCAACCTTTAAGACTTATGAAGAGAGAGAGAGAGAGAGAGAGAGAGAGAGAGAGAGAGAGAGAGAGAGAGAGAGAGACAGAGGGGAGAAGGGGGGAATTAATGGTATGCTATTTTTATTCAGTCAGTCGCCTGTTAATTTGGTATGACCTTAGTCAAAGGCGGAGAAATAACAAACTGTACTCGCCTCTTCTTAAGCTCTGGTGTGTTGTTTAAAGTGAGGATGTGAGTGTTGGCAGCACCAGCTCCTTATCTCCAAAACTCAACACAGGAGGCTTTTCACCAGCATCAGTAGCAACGCGAGAGGCCCCGATGAAACCAATACGCCTTCATCTGCTTTCACAGCGCTTTGTTTCAATTAAGCATTAGTTTTACTCCGTTGAAAATCAAGTTTTTCTAAAACAATAAAAGGGTCCCCTTCAGCGACATTGAAGAAACGTTTAGCCGGTAAATTCCTGGTGGCGTGCCGCTAATGCGAGCGCGGCCATTCGACCGGGCCCTGGGCTGACCGCCGCTATACTCTGATGATGTCAGCGAGGACTCCGAGGACAGAGAGAGATAAACCATGTTGGACGAGCATGAAAGAACCATGCACGACTGCAGAGCCGGCTGGCCGTTATAGAACATGCTGTGAGGTTACAGAGTACACGTACTATTCAAACAGGAATTGAGACAGGACTCAGAGCAGGTCAAAATGAAAAGAATCCCCAAACTGCTCCTGATGCTCGTGACATTTCAGTGTCTTCGAGAAAGACACTCCATCGGCTGTATGTTTTCAGGGGGAACACATACAGCGATTTACCTAACTGCTCCTGATGAGCAGGTCGGTGTGTGTATGTGTGTGTGTGTGTGTGTGTGTGTGCGTGCGTGCGTGCGTGCGTGTAACACACATTGAAAGGCACTATGGAAATGCAAGAGCGTGAGATGAAAACAGAGTGAATGGAGGTGCTATGATGGTTCTGCTGCCATCAACTCTTCACAGAGCCTCCCCCTTTTTCTCCTGCCATGCAAGAAACGGTACCCGTTACAACAGACTTTCCTCACGGAGCGCTCAAAACCTCCCCTGCTGCTATTGAGGCACCACCACCCACCGCCCCCCCCCCCCTGCTACTTTGTAATACTAAGAGGGCAGGGGGTGGTTTGTGGGAGGGGGTGAAGGTGAATGTTTGGTATACAGACACAGCCCCCCAACTGTGAGGGTCCCTATTGTCCCTCGGCTGGCTTCCCACTGGTGCAGTCCACAACCTGGAAGGAGCAGGTGACACCAATGACCTGACCTGCTGCTAAAAAGCGACCAAAAACTAAAAAGGAGAGTATAGGCTCACAAGTAACACGCACAAATACTAAACAAGGGAAGAGTGAGAGGGAAGGGCTGGGTGAGGTGATGTGGTGGTGGTGGTGGTGGGGGCCTTGGGCGGGAAGGAGGAGTGGTGGTGCAGCGTGAAACAAAGTGTGGAGAAATAGGTCAAGTAGCGTCTCATTTTTTCACTGCTAAGCTTGTAATCACCTCCGACAGGCTCACTGAGGAAACTGGCCATTCAGCAGCAATTCAATGTGCTCATCGCTGAACTGAAGACTGCCACCCCCACCCCTCATGTTATGATATGAGCCACGCAAACCACAAGAACCACTTTTTATTGCTTCTGCTTCTCATTTACCCGCAAAGACAGAAAAAGACAAAAACATACCTGACAAATTTACTTTTTCACACTTTTAGAGCTTATCAGTATATAGTCATAAAATGGATATATAATTATTGACAAATGCCAAAACAACAGAAGAAAATCCACAATTGTGAATGTTCATGCCAAAGGTCCAATCTTAATCGCTTCCTGTCAAACACAGACCTATACCGAAACCATTAGATCAGCACACCCTTATGAATTATGAATCATGATTTCAGTCACCTGTGTGTGATTCCCATGGTTCAATGTTCCATACTCGCACTTTTTCATTAGGGACACAATTCTTGGGCTCTTTATCCAATTCAATATGCATTAACTAATTTTAACCTTTAACAGCAAACTAAAATATGCATATTTGAGTGTATAATATATTTTAGCACTTCTATACACTGCTTACGGAAGTGGCCTATCGGCTCGTTCCTGCAGCAACGCAGGCGTGCCGTTAATGACGGTAACGAACAACCTCTCATGAAATATTGCTTAATTAAACATCTGCATTGCCTAATTTACAAGAAGTCGACATAAATAAAAATAAAAATTGATGTTTGCCTGTTACTGTACCACATCAATCCTATCCAACGACAACAAAATATTCAAAGTTGTGGGTCTGAGCTGGCTAAATCTCATCAAATGGTGGTCCGTGGCTCAAATGCTGCATAAATAATCCTTGACATGAAAAGGGTTGAAAAACCACTGTTCTAATAATTGATATACTATACAGTCCTCATACAGTACTTCTGACCTCCAAGTGAATCAGGGAGAAGTTCATCATAATGTAACGTAAAAAAATACGAGGTGATAAATTGTGACTGTCTGGACATAGCCATGTGTTGCTGATGGATGTTGAACAGTCTATCATTCCTCATAAGGCCTCTTGATTTAAATGTGTTTCTATTAGCTGCTCAGAGACCGGATCTGGCCCGTGGGCGTCCAACGAGGACACTCCGTCGCTAATGAGGTGTGTGAAAAGCCTTGTGGGTAATGACAGTGTCACGCCAGAGTTTTTTGACCCCTCAGGGCTCCCATGCACTGTGTGTGTCCAGGAGCTGGTCCGGAGAGGACGTAGTCTATATGTTCAATGCTAAAACAGAAGAAACGTGTTTGGCATAAAACTGGCTTTTCACCAGCATTGCCAACAGTGTGAAAACTAAGCTACGATGACTAAAACTAAGACTACATTTGACCAGATTTGACTGAGAGACTGCCATCGCGCAAATTCCAGCTTTTCACCAGAGGAGAAAACCTTTTTTGTATGAGTTAATAGCACAGGCAGACTCTTCACAAAACTGAAATCAAAATGTGCTGCCAAAACCAACACTGGTTGCCAAGCCTGCCAATATTATAAGCGACTTTGGGCCTTACTGCTTGTAAGTGCGTTGCTAGTTGCGGGTTTCATTTTTTGAGGGGCTTTCCAAAAAGAGTAGATGTTTATTCGTGCTTGCTTCCGAATTGTGATCCTAGATTACTGAGGCTCTACCCTGTCTCTATGCATTTGAGTGACTTACAGTAACCTTGCTTACTGTAAGGATAAAGAGTGTCTGGAATTGAACATTTGAATAGACCTGCAGTCTGCTTGTTTCTCTCACAAAATCAAAATCCAGGCAACACCGAAAGAAACACAAAACTGTCTTTTCACTTGAACTTCTGATCCGTCCTCCTCCAAACAGCCATTTAAGAGTCACTTTTTGCCCATTATGTGCGTGTTTAATAAGAGCTGTCTTTTGAGACCAGCTCCCATTGTTGAGCTGAGGCTGTTAATTATGACGGCCCAAAGTGCCCCTGTATATTCTTCACATAATGCTCCTCGTATGAACCATGATTATTCATAAACCACGATAAGAATTAATATGCAGAAGGGTTGTTGTATCTCTCTCTGTCTGTCTGTCTCTCTCTCTCTCTCTCTCTCTCTCTCTCTCTCTCTGTACAATCCATCCGCATTTGAATGCTCCAAATGACACATTTAATCCATCATTGTTTGTGTGTTTAATTCTGTTAAACATGACATCACTGTGTGACTTTTTAAAGACCCATGGCTTATTGGGCCTGAGCTGGCATCACTAAGTGACAATTTGCTTTGTGTTTGCCGTCAAATAAACTCTTAATGTAGCTACTATAGGCCTCTAAACAAATGTTCACTCTCCGCCTCGCGTCTGCTGGAAATAAATTGGCAGCCAGGCGACTCATTCGACCAAAAACTACAGCCTTTGTGACTGCATAATGGCACACGCGGCCACGCCATATTTTTGGACAATAAGGCCAACATTCTAGCATCTATAGCTACAACATATTTTGATGATAGAAGGGAGAAGTAAAATAATAATAATAATAATGTTGATCTAATTTGAATTTTCGTGACAACACACATCAGTGTGTTAAATAGCTGTATTAAAGAGTAAATTTAGGTGGGGTTGGTTGGTGTCCCTATAGAGTAGGTACCCTCACAAAAAAACATGCAGTAATCCTGGTCTTATTACGGCCTCCCCCTGGTCAAAGGAACGTGTTCCTTCGATGCGCTATGTCCTACCGGGGAAACTCCCCTCATGTTAGGTGTTAAGAATCGGCCTGCTCAATCCTCATGGGTTGAAGGAAGCATGAGCTCAGTTCAGGGCTCTCCCCAGCTTGGCACTTGGCAGAGGGAAGAGTAACGCCCAGGATTATATAGCTTTGGCAATTACAAAAATCGTGGGATACATACAAAAGTTTTACTTTGCAGGTTAAAAACTACACCAGAGTGTACTATAAGGTCAGCTTGCCATGTTTTTTAACTTTATTTTTTAACCTGTACAGGAAAATAAACCACAACCAGTTTATGGTTTAATTCCCCTTTAAGCCATGCTGTATAACTATACAACACACTAGCTGTTGCTCATTTTTAATGGTGGATAGATCATTTTGCAGTGCGGCACAAAGGACACAATGAGAGGAGGTGGATTGTTGCCCGAGTAGTAACAGTGGACGAGGGGGATCAGAGAGACCCCTGCTGTTTGTGTCCTCAGCATTTAATCAAACTGGCATTAGTTTGGGAGCGTGGCTTAAAACTTTTGCTTACCTCCCAATCCTGAGCGAGGGTCGGGGCGGGAGGACTAGCCGTTTTAGTTGACGGTGGCGGATCAGGTTTCATCCACAGAGACTCAGCAACTAAAAGGATGAGATGAGAGAAAATGCAGCTTAACTGGCTTTTTATAACCTGGCTATTCAGAGCAGAGCTATGTGGCGCTTTGGAAGCCCCCATGGACTATAATACCTGCACTGAGGGTCACAGCAGAATAGAATAGAATAGAGATTCTCAACCATTTTTTTAATTACAAGCGTCCTCAGTGTGATAACGATTATGCCACACGTGTAAGCGGTTCTAGCAGCTTCTACAGGTCGGTCTGTATACAGTATGTAGGCTATGTAAGTTCACATGTCTGCATGAGCATCAACACCTTGAAGTGAATCGATACTCAAACCTGCTACTAACTGCAACTCAAACATGAACACACACATACTCACACGGTTCTAAATAAAGCAGTACGTTTTAGGCAGAACGACAAACTTGATACTACTTTTCAGTTGAAAATGTGTCATGTTTCCATCATTCTAATACATTAATATACAGTAGGCCAATTGTCACATATTGCCATGGTCAGCTTTAAGGAACAAAGTATTCCAGTAACGAAAAGTCACTGTACATACTGTAATATAACACTGCATAATCATCGGCCGATAGCGATATATTATGACCAATGTGTCAAGTATCTCTAAATGCAATACAATTATGTATATTTGTAAGGCTAAATTAAGCTGTTTTACTTTACTTTGTGAGTGTAGGAGTAGTTGTAAAATGCAGACCAAAGCAGAGCATGGCTACATGACAGCACTTTGTGTTTCATTGACACGCAAGCAAATCATGGAGGAAAAACAGCAATTGATTGGGTGGCAACCAATTTCACCAGGATAGACACACAGACACAAGTCTATATCGTTACACACATACACCGTGGCGTCCTACAGTTTGTGCGTGCGTGCGTGTACAAGCAAGCATGGTTGTGGGTATTCTTTAACTGTGTGCGTTTGTTTATGTATTTGGAAGCATTCGGGTGTGAATGTGTATGTTTCTAGGATATGTCCGTGTGTGTGTGTGTGTGTGTGTGTGTGTGTGTGTGTGTGTGTGTGTGTGTGTGTGTGTGTGTGTGTGTGTGTGTGTGTGTGTGTGTGTGTGTGTGTGCATGTTTACGTATCTGTGACAGTAATAGTGTTGAATCACAATATGAGCTTTTTCCGCCCAGAGTGTTTTTGGAAGTAATTTTCAAATGGTAATTGTCTCGTATCCTGAGCAAACTCACCGCGGTGTGAGGAAGAGGAAGTGATTATTTGCATGGCTGACAATCAACTCAACACACGCCTGCGGCCGTTTGACAGACCGCTGCAGTCTGTCCAGCCTCCCAGACACACTGATCCTCTGTGAAACGTCCTGTTCATTTCATCTTATCATTAGATGCAACTGGACTAAAACAGCCGATATACAAGCTCGAAATGTGTCATTACTCGTGACCTAGTAACACAAGCGCTCCATCCATTCATCCATCAAATACGTTTGATCCTTAACTGTTTCAAAACCAACGTGTGGTATTATTATTTGTGGGTTTTATGTAATAGAAACTAAACATATTAATATGGTCATTGGCACTCAGTTCAGGGTAAAATGTCCATCATCCAATTCCCTCATGGTGTAGACGCCTACTGTGTGTTACTGGCACATGTCTGCCTCAGGGCTGATGTGAAAACAAATACATTTAGAATATCCTCATGTCGTGAATTAGGTTGACCTTATCGAGAGCGACATACAATAAGCAACGGTAAACACATTATAGCAAATGCAGAAAGACTGCAGGGCCTCAGTAAACTAGGCTCACAAGTAAACCAAGAATCTATAGCGTCAAATAAATATACAGTACATTATAAAAGAAAAATGACCAAGCATCTGTCTGGGGACATAGTGGGATTCCGACGCACCGAACAACATACTATCTAAACGTTGTGGTCAAGAAAAACAAGCCTTTTGTACCTTAAACGTGAGAACAAATGACCATTGACCAGGGTATGTCCGTATAGTCATATCTGGGTCAAGGGCTAAGTGCTGTACTAAGTGCTGTAGTAAGTGCTAGAGCACTTCTCTAAGCTGATGCTAAAACTCCAAGGCAGGCTTCCAGAGAGCCGCCGTTCTCCTGAGCCTGCCCCTCCTGACCCGATCGATACTCGGTCGATAATAATCAGGTAGAGGTGTCTCCCCTCTGCCGGGGCGGCACGCAGCCGGCCGGCGCTAAAAGTCAGGGGAGTCGTTCATTTGTCACGATCATCCATCATCGTGTATTTAGGACATTGACAAGTGGTAATTTCATAAGCAGTGACCTGGGCAGGCAGGAAGTAGCTCTGACAGACAATACAAACTCATTTATCACGGAGGAGAGAGACAGACGGCGGCCTCTCCAATCCACCTGACAGCACACAGGCTCGCGCACACACACACACACACACACAGGCGCGCGCACACACACACACACACACACACACAGGCGCGCACACACACACACACACACACACACACAGGCGCGCGCGCACACACGCACACACACACACACACACACACACACACACACACACACACACACACACACACACACACACACACACACACACACACACACACACACACACACACACACACACACACACACACACACACTGGAATCATTAGATCATTACAGTGAGCCGCAACCGTGCATCTTATATTTTATAATGTGATTTGTTATATTTTTCTAGTACAGTAATTGCTATGACATTACATGTGGCTTTGCTGTAGTTTTGTTTCTCTTTATTTGTTCAATTTTTCGTGGCTTTTTTCCCCCATATCTCTGAGAGCATACAGAATAAATAAATGGAACCAAATGGACCCATAAGCGTCGGTTTGGTTCCATTCCATCAGAGTTATAGACATGTAAGGGTCCATTTGGTACCCTGCGGTATTGTTACAGATCATGTGAATATTGGTTGCAAGTAATACACATCTGTACTGTGAGTACAACTGTAATAATTATTATAATTGTATAATTATGCGGCCATAACAATCCTCGTGTATACTGACTTTTGCCAGGCTTACAATAACACTTGCTAAAATGCTTAAACGCTCTGATCCAGAGCTGTGGCTTAAAAATAAAATAAATCTACGCTTCCCTCACCGTGTGTGACTCCAGAGTCAGCTGGTTGACGTGTAATACACTCGCAACACTTCGGCAGAAACCTGAGGTCAAAGCAGTGGTCAGGGAACCACGGCTTTGCCCTTCGCTTGGCACCAAACGCTATCTCGTTACCGTCAGAAAGCCATCTTGCCCACGTATACTGTGGGCAAACGCCTTTCCCTGACATTCCGTTCTTATAGTTGTTGCCGAGGCGTGAGTTCGAGGGGCAGTGGGCAGCGGTCCACGCGAGCGGGCCATTAGAGCCGCGGAGCGCAAACAAAAAATAAAGATAACTGACTTTCCAATGACTCACCGATGGTATTTTTGACTCCCGAGGAGGCAGCGGGAGATGGTAATGTGGATTCTAATGTGCAGTAATGACCTCGTCTACACATCAGCACGCCGTCCGGTGGTGGGTTGCCTTCCTGATGTCCTTTCTGCTATCTTAGTCCACAACAACTGCACAACACCCATGAGTGGGTTGTTGCTTTCTTTCCCGGCTGAGGGAATCTGATCTCAGGTCTGCTGCCATCTTCCTCATCATCACCCTTTCAACTGTGAAACCGACCAGCGTTTACACCCATGACCCTCTCAGCTGTGCAGTATGGAGCACAGTGTAGCAGTGGTTGGAAAAGTACGTTTCTAAACTTAAATTAAAAAAAATACATTGTCTCTGTCTGGTGGAAACCTCATAATGATGTCCAAAACTGTTACCTTTCAGGATTCAAACGAAACAATAGCTAAAGTAGCAGATCTACAAGCTCAAAAAAGTTGAGCTTGCAGATCTGCTATTTTAGATACTTTTGTGTGACGCTGTAGAATGATCAATTAGGCAATAATTAAAAAAAGAAATAAAAAATTGCCAGACAGCAATGATGTATAACACAGTGTAAAAATAAGACATGGAGTCCTTTCATCAGCTGTGTACTGTGTGTGAGCCCAACATTCAAACCTGCAATGGGTATCCCGCGTTGGAAGGAACATTGGTGTGATTAGTTCACGTGACGCACAAAATGTGCTCTGTTAAGGCCCACACATACTCCACTTTTTTAGTGACTCACCCCAACACATCCTGTCTCCACGTCAGTTTTAACCCATTTAGGACGATTAGGACGATTCTACAAATGCCTTCTCAATCCTGACAGTTTTCAGAAAAACCCATGTTTCTATATCAGTCGTTCTGAAACATTTTAATGTCGAGGGCCCCCCCATGTAAATGGCCCCAAACCTAGAAATATGTTGTTCCACGGACCCCCCAGATTTGAGTTAAAAACGTTCACTGTGAAAGAATATATATTCAAGATTTGCGCCACATTTTCACGATTATTGAAAAATAGCAGATCTACAAGCTCGCAGCACGGTGCCGCACTATGAGCTTGTAGATCTGCTATTTTTCCAATAGCTAAAAGTATAACTTAATGCTTAAAACACCAAAAGGGGTTTCCGCCAAGAATGGGTTAAATAACCGACATCACCTGAAAGGTGAGTAGGTTATCACCTAAAAGTGAAGTATGCGTGGGCCTTCACTCTCAGGGATATGGTCACTGTCTGGCAGAAACCTCTTATCTCCATACCAGACAATGCACTAAACCTCGCCACTTTCTCACACAAGTGAAAGTGTGAATTCAGCGCCGACTGCACTTTAGATGTCTACAGTGCTGTTTACCTCCGTCTCTTTCTCTCTCTCATCCTATCTATCAATTTTAGCCTCACTCCGCTCACTTCATCTCTCCTCTCCGTCCTATCCTCTCCCAGGTTCATTCCCTCTAGTCCAGTGAAAATCAATGGAGTTTTGATTAGGGAAGACCAAGGGAAGACTTGTGATGATTACCTATGAGGACAATTAGATCAAATGATTATTTGAGAATGTTTTTTTTGGTGAGGAGACTTTGAAATCTGTCTTTAATAAAATGGTAAGGAAAATCAGTCATGAGTGGAATGGCTGTTGATTTATAAATAAGATACTTGTGATACTCGTGTTGCTCTCTCTCTCTCTCTCTCTCTCTCTCTCTCTCTCTCTCTCCCCCTCCCTCTCTCTCTCTGGCAATAGATCACTTTTATTGCTTGGTCAAGCCTCCGTCTTCAATTTTTAAATTGCCTATCGAGTGGACGTGTCTCAGTGGAGTCTACTACAGCACATCCGGAACACAGTCTGTGTACTCGGCAGGCGGCGAGCGCTTAACGTATTTACTACAGACAGACGTGTGACAAATTCACAGTACAGAACAGCAAAAACAAAAAGTGTCTTAAAGGTGAAAGTAAGCTTAAGAACATTAAAATGTTATGTACAAACAAAGTGAAACATTTGCCACAGACATGGACGAGTCTTGACATGAACACATGAACCGCAATGACCCCTGGACACGATGTTCGATGAATTGAGTATGAAGGACCCCAATGGAAACAAGCCGATAGGCTTTCTTGGGTTTAAATCCTCTTAGCAGACCTTGAATTGTACTTTCCTGTCCTTTTTTGTTGCAAACCTAATTCAATCAATCAATCAATCAATCAAACCCCAGTAGTGTTTTAAAGTGAAATTCCCTTTTAACGGCGAAACTAAAAAGTGACTTCCTCTAGGTTTTTAAGGTCTTGGAATAAACCGAGCGTGACAAGGTGAAAATGCACTCTCGTTTTCTCACCTTAGCGCTGGTGTGTGTACGCGCGTCTCTGTGTGTGTGTGTTGTGTACGTTAGCGAGCACACGAGAGACGACAAACTCTGGCTGCTTCCAGATGAAGTCACCTCACAGAAAGCAGACAGACTCAGCAAGGTGTCATTTCCCAGGGAAATATATTCCAACACCACCATGTGCTCTTTTTATATTCACTATTCACAGGCAGGAAAATCCCTATCAACACGTTCCACGTGAGACGCACGCTAATTTAGCTGCGTGCGATTCCTCCCCCGTGCCAGGACGCTTCCTTGCCAAGAGCTGTCTTTTTCTAATTCGATTGCAGGTGATAATTCTTGTCAGGTGATAATTTTTGACAGGTGATAATTTGGCAGAGTGATGTATTTCACGTCAGTTTTGAATGAGACACCATGTCAGTTTCCTTCTCGGGGAAACGTGTGGAGAGACGAGGGCCTAACGTGTGAAGAACACACTTTAATGTAGCTTGTTTTGTCTCCACTTTGCAGTTTCCTTCAGATTCTGCTTTCAGATATCACCTTTTTTTTTTCTTCAATCATCAGACAACCGGCAGCCAATCATACTTTACAAGTGAATAAAAGGAAGAGAATTAAATGAAAATTAAAACACATTATTGAAGAAATCCTGACCAAACACAATATATAATTAACCAGTTAATCACTCTGTCTGTCCATCTACACTACAGTATCTATATCCATAGGGGTGTAACGATGTATTTTCACGGCGATATGACACGTATCGCGATACATGGTTGACAATAGGTTACATGGACGATATTGGTTCATTATAGTGATACAATACGATTCAGTGATTTAAAATCGATACAGTAACTATTTAGCTAAATAAAATATGTGGATAGTGCAGATTTTTCTTAAGGGAAACATTATGGATATAAATAAGTAAACAGTGATTCTCTGGCAAATACATGGACATTATATTTGAACATACCGTATGGACAAACAAATACAACACACAAGTACTAGTATTGATGCAATTGATTATTTGCATTGCAAAAACGATTCAATTCCGATTATTTGCATTGCAAAACGACATGATACGATACAAGGTCAAACGATACGGTATGTTGCTGCTTACATATCGATATACCGGTACCTTGCTTGTTGAAATTAAAAAGAAACTTTCGATGCCGTTACTGTATCGTTACACCCCTAATGTCTGTCTGTCTGTCTGTCTGTCTCAGACACTCTCTCTCTTTCCAATCAATGTGCTTAATTGACTCTCAAGCAACAATATTGCCAGACCAGGTACATTACATTACATCCCTGCACTCTCTCTCTCTCTCTCTCTCTCTCTCTGAATCATGTCTCTCAGCTCAGGGACCTGTGTTGCCTCAGCACAGCTGTGCCCCCTGGTGTGTTTATATGCCGTAAGTCACCTGGAACCCTCCCCCCAACACATGTGGTGTATGTCTCTGCAGGGAGGGCTACAAGTTGTACTGTTAGCCCTGGGGTGTGCGTGCGTGTGTGCGTGTGTGTGTGTGTGCGTATGGGCGTGCGCCCCCCTGGTGGCTCAGATGGGATTACAGGTTACTAACACTTGATGACACAAGCTGTTTCCCTGCAACCTGCCCACCTGCTGAAGGCTTAACTCACTGCGACACCTCACACAGTAAACACTCCATTTAGCTCACTCTCTGCTGCGCTCTGACACAGGTTAGGTCACACGACAGCATGTAAGCTGCAAATGTGGCCCACAGGCACAGGCATACACGCATATACACACGTGCACGCGTGCGTAGGCATACACCCTGTGCGCTCATTCGCAACAGACTTGGCTCAGTGATTTGGCTTGCTCACACACACATACAGGTTACAGGACAGCAAAGAACACATGCAAACCAGCATGCACATAACGTGTGAGGAAGCAAGCGAACACGCACACACACACACACACACACACACACACCAAAGACCTGGCTGGCTCTGGCAGCCTCTCACAGGTTAGGTTGAAGAGGTACATATGTAGACTGGCAGACCTTCAAGCACCCTGAGGGTGAACGCGTGCGTGCATGGAAGAAAATCTGTCACCGTGCAAAGAATACAGGTCACACAGCACGCTATGCCTTCAGACCAGCAGCACATGCATGAGCACGCATGCACACACACGCACAGGAGACTCAACTCGCTTGCACAATGGTTACATGTTAAAAGGTAAATGGCTAACATGTTGAATGTTGACAAATATAATAATATAATATGAATGAAATCCACAGAGCTTTCGAAATATATGCAGCACAAAAGCATCCCCCCTTTTAATGTTGAATAAACTGAAATCCTCCTCTGCCAACCCGGGGAGAGCCGAACTGAGCTCAGCGGAGATGGAGCACTCCTTTCTCGATCGGACTGATCCGCATGCACTCCATACATACAATATTATATATGGTTTGTTTTCACACTTATAAGACATGAGAGGGAGTATCCTCACCACCTTGTCTTACGCCATTTGCATACATTTGCATATTAATTGGCAGAGCTGATTAAAAAAAAAATGTTTTTGTAATTTTAATTAAGTGTCCACAAAGGTATATGATTAGAACAGTTTAGAATGCAGGCTGACATCACTAGAAGCTAAACGGCTTGGGGACTGGGGTGCGTTTGTTTTCTGTGGGGGGATTACTCACAGAGTGTTCCTGTTTTATGACGGCCCTATTTCAATCTGCAGCAGATTACACAGTCAAGGAGACACTTTGTTTGTGCTTGTGTGTGTGTGTGTATGTGTGTGTGTGTTGGGGGGAGAGAGAGAATCACTTTGAAAAGCAGAGTGAACATGTAGGGATGTCCCGATCACGTGATTTTGAGTATCTGCCGATACCGATTTTTCCCGATATTTACATTTTTATAGGACACTTATGCTATTATCACAATATCCAAAATCACAGACAATATCCAATCTAATATCATGATGGGATATAATATTGATACTAGGGATGTCCCGATCACTTTTTTTAAAACTCCCGATCAGATTCCAATCATTTGAAAATGACGTGATTTTTTGACGTCATTTAATCGGATTTAATCGAATCGGGACAACTTTAGTTATTGTATGTTTCAAGTACATATACACTCCTCCCACCTCCCCCCCCCCCATGCAGTCAAAATGCAAGACTAGAGGGTGTTCTAACCAAAAGGGGATCAAAAGTCAAGTGTCTCCATATACATGCTCAAAAGTCAACGTATGACTTCTTGTGGGTCAGACTGTGCTGGTTGGACACAGAGACAGACAGACAGACAGAGACACAAGGACAGAGACACAGAGGGACGTCATGGCCAGTTTTCCTCATGTAAGTCCAACGCGCACAGTTATAGGATTTCATACTGGGGACGTTTAGAAACATAATATTACCTCATTGGCTCTTTGCTGTGGTCTGGAGGGGGGCAGCTTTTCAAAGACATTTGGAAACGTTTTATTCATAAAATACTTAACCAAAATTGTTTTCACGATAGGATAGGCCTATACTCCTTTCACTGCACTGTGTGTGTGTGTGTGTGTGTGTGTGTGTGTGTGTGTGTGTGTGTGTGTGCGTGCGTGCGCGTGCGCGTGATCCAGCCACCACAGATTGAAAAGAAAATAGAGCAGTGGGTTTAAAGAGAAAAAAAGCAAAATGAAAGAAAGAAAAAAGTAAAGTAGGTTGGTACATTTCTTCCCCTGTTCCCCATTAAACCAGTCTACTGTATGTCTCAGGGCAATAGAACGCCGGTGTTATCACTCTCTGACACACACACACACACACACACACACACACACACACACACACACACACATACGCGTGCGCACACAGACACTCACACACACACACTATTCGCTTGATATCGGCCAACGCCTGCATGTTCCTCAGAAGTAAAGCTTCAATGTGTTAAGTTTCATGTTGACAGTGTGGTGGTCATTGCTACTATGCGTGAACCAGTCACCGAAGAAGAAACATGGCCGTTGTATGCAGACCACTCACGTTGCAGTGTTGTACCACAAGGAGTATTAAGGTGACCCTGTCCGAGTGACCCCCGAGTGAGTCAAACGAGTAGCAAAACACAGGCAGCGGTGTGAAGCCTGATGCCGTTTGAGATGCATACCAATGGTCAAAGAATAGTAAATCATATGTTCTACATGTCATAATGTATTTCAAATACATGGCTGCAACCATCTATTGTTTTAGCATTTATTTGATTGATAACTAAAAACATGATCGGGACATCCCTATTGATAACAGTTTCGTGTAATCAAATGGTTTTTGTGTTTGTTTTTTATGCACCGATGCTCACAATATATCTTGTCCAATAGTGACAGTTTACCCTGGTCCTCGATATATATTACAAATCAAATCCTTTCCTCCTCAAAACAGTCTTTTGGAAGAGCTATAAGTCACTGCAGGCATGAAGACACTCTTGTCTTTCTACTGACTACTGTAAATCCCCCCCCCCCCCCCCACACACACACACACACACCCCGATCGCCCCTCCCCTCTCTCTCGCTGGCTCCCTTAAATTGCTGCTTCTTGAGTTACTAAGCCATTCTAATAGGTACAACCTGTGTTGACTCTGCCTCAAACAATCGGCTGGATTGGGGATGTGTGACGTGTGTGTGCGTGCATGCGTGCGTGTGGTTGCGAGTCTGTGATGCGTCGGGTTCTGGTTTTAGGGATGGTCTGCCTCTGTGCCAGTCTGCCAGATGTGCCAATGTGGTTCACACACACGCACACACACACCTCTGACTGATGTTTCCAACCTCAGTTTTTGTACACCCCTGTCTATAGTGTCTCTCACTAACACACACACACACACACACACACACACACACACACACACACACACACACCCACCCACACACCCACACCCCTCAGCCCTCACATACTGTACACATGCACAAATGCACAATACACACATGCGTGCCTGTATAAACAACGTTAACTCAAGTACAGCCTCCCCCCCCCTCTCTCTCTCTCTCTCTGATGAGTTGAAGATGTCAGAGTAACTCACCGTGGACTCCATGTTCTTTACCACAGAAATACACACCACCCTGTCAAGTGCCATACTTACAGTACAGTACAGTAAGCACCGCAGTATTTGCATTTGTTTTCAATACTATTTCATATGCTCACAATGCATACGTATACATTTCAGAAGTAAATATAGCACTGCAATAATTTGACACTGGTTTAGTTACTAGTTACTTTGTCTATTCGGATTAGTATTATGCACACATTAACCAATTAAGATATATTTACAGTACACTTATTTTTTTTAAATAGCCAAGATCGAGTTTGACCAAATTGGACATTTTGTGATTTAATTGTATAGGCCGATTGGCTTTTCCACATTTTTGTTTCATACACACCCAACACATGGGGCCAGACTGGTCTGCAGAAGACATGTGATAATGTGAATATGGGCACACAGAATGTGTTACCCATGATACTAATTAAGGCTCTGTTCCTAGTGTGTAGTGCTTGTCAAACTATTTTAGTTCCCTTTGTACACTCTCAGAGTTACACACCCGTATGGTAACATTTGGAACCCACTCAAGGACAATGTCACTTTGCCCCCTAGTGTAGCAGAGTGTATCCAGTGAGCCAACGTTAGCAGCACCTTGACTCTGACCAGAATGGAACAGAGCCTTAAGTACTGTATGATCAGTAACACCTGCAAAGGAAGTAGGGAAGGGGCCCGGAAGTAGGAAGAGTTTTTCTGTGTTGTGTGCATGGAGCCTATTGTCTATAGGCTATACCAGCACCACAGGTTGAGAATGACTGCCACAATGGTTGCTATAGAAAACAGTTCATAGTTGTCAAATGTTACCCATCCATGTCATAACAAATGAATTCACATTTCACTGCTTTACAAAAGAACAGTCTTTCTTCAAGCTAAGGCACCTTCAGAGTGAACAGATTTAGTTAAACTGTCAAGTGGAATAAATGCATGAAGGGACTCGTGCAGGGTGATAATTGGTGCAGAGAATCTCACACAGCGCTGAGATTGGTTCTCACGTTTAACGAAGGCTACCTGTCCACACAACCGGTTTGAATACACTGCATATTTTAACAAATCAACACGACCTGAGCCACAAACGCAACATCGCACTGTACATCCATGGGAATCTACCAGTGATAATTGGTGCCGAGGCATACAGTGTATTGTTTTGACAACTTGAAGGATTACATTATTGACAACATGGCCTTCCCATGCGATGCGAAGTGAATTGTCTAGGATAATACAGTGATGATACAGCCACATTGTTTGTATTGTCCATAATACCAATGCTGGAAACGTAAAAGCACATTTGTTATTCCCGAATATTTTCTTATATATGCTTTTCATAATGCATACGTTACGATAACTAAACTGCTGTTGCTCTACCTAATACATTCCTCTTTACTTTCCCTCACTGACTCAATATTCCTCAATACTGGTCACATTTACCCTAATTACTTTGCATCATACCTTTGTTCTCTTGGATAATTTGCATTCTATTTGGTTATATTATTTGGTTATTGTGACCGTAGGTCCCATTTAATATGAAAACCTACATATCCCGTCCGTCCGTCCGTTAGCTAGCCTCCATATATGGCCACGCCTCGTGGCATCATGTCACCATATATGGTCACGCCTCGTGGCATCATGTCACCATATATGGTCACGCCTCGTGACATCATGTGACATCACGCCTCGTGCCACGTCGCGCCACCATACATGGCCATCTCCATATATGAAGATCACGACACTGACCTCATCAAACCCTGGATAGCCGTACATGGCTTTTTCCCAGTCAAATTATTTAGTTTTAGGTATTAAACTTCTTAAAAGCCCTTAAATTGTCACCTTTATACCGTCATCTGGGGACACGCACCCCCTCCTAGGAAAAAGACTAAAACCGTGTGCCCGCCCCCCACTGTATTTTAGACACGCGACTCTGCCGTGCGACGACATACGGACCACACTCGAGTCTCTCTGGATAAATGGCTATGTATATAAATATATAAATATATATATATATAAATGTACAGTAAAGACATTGATGGAGGCACAAAGAGCACGCGGCAGTAAGGGACACATCGTATCCTGTGCAGGAAGTGGAGCACCTGCATGTGTGTGTGTGTGTGTGTGTGTGTGTGTGTGTGTGTGTGTGAGAGAGTCAGATGTGTTGTCAGGGACGTTCTCTCCATGGTCTGCAGGCTGAGGAGAGATGGGGACCGTGTGCCACAAATCACCTGCTCTGTCAGGACACATAAAGGTGGAGCGCCAGATGGATGTTCCACTGTCCCTCCTCCCCCCCCCCGCGGCCCGCGCATTATCATAAATAAAACGCTACGCAAACACCCCAGACGCGGCGGACTAATGGAATGTGTCAACAGTAAAGAGGTGTGGTTGCACTGTTCTCCCTTTGTCTGTCTGTCTGTCTGTCTGGTTTCCATTCTATCTCTGTCTCTACCTCCCCCTCCTCCTGTGTGTGTGCGCGTGCGTGCGTGCGTGCGGATGCCTTGCCAAATCCTTAAACCCTCATCTCTGGTGAGTGTTTAGTGCTAACTCGGGCATTGAACTCTGGTGAGACGACGGAGCGCTGCGCTCATAATGAAATTACCTCTCACACACAAACAGGGTCAACAACTCATGGAGGGACTGCATCAGGAACGCTTTTCTGCTAATTACGCAGCAGCTCTCTCTCTCTCTCTCTCTCTCTCTCTCGTTCATCTGGTTGTCACCGTGTCCAATCAGAAATAAACATGTGTGAGTCAGTTACATTACAGTAGGAGGACAATAGGATTATGGTAAAACAATATCATTCATATTCTGTTGATTACGATTGATAATTAGATTAATTTCATGGAGAGAGAGAGAGAGAGAGAGAGAGAGAGAGAGAGAGAGAGAGAGAGAGAGCAAGGTAAATCTACCAAGACAAATTGGCAAAAGGTAGCAAAAAGGATAAGAGATCTAAATCTTTCTAAAAAAAATCTACAGCTATTTGCATATAAAATAGGTCTCACTCTGAGTCAATTTCTTAGCTTTTTGCACAGGATATCAATACAGTAGCTACTGTCCTCCACCTGTAAATATGTATAAATACAAATCACACCTGTGTGAAGTGAGGGGCGCACTTGTCATCGTACATCATCCAATGATGAAAACGAAAAACGAAAAGAAATCCTCGTGAATTAATTTGTCAACTTAATGTTATTATATTTTAACCATGATACAATGTTTAAAACAATATTCAATGCATTTAATGTTAATATAAAATAGATCTGAACAAATCGGCTATTTGTATCAACACAAAAACAGTTGCACTGTGTTTAAATCAGCAGAGAGTGATCGACGTTTGCGCTACTCTATGCCGAATTGAAGTGGACTCGGTCCCAGACTTTTATTTTCTCCCTGGAAATAAAAACGTCTGGGTTTCCGAGGCTACTCTACATCTGACCTCAAACCTCAAACCCTTGATCTCCATATACAGTATGGAGCTGACCTGTGTGTTTATCCTTCCCACCCGGCCTTCCTCTTTGATGTCTCCCTTTTGACTGATACCCGTCCATTCAAACTCTAGCCGGCCGGCCCCAAAGTTATTAGTGCAGCCGGCGAAAACTATAGAGTTTTCAACAGGCACGGAAATTAAGGCACGGCCCTACCTGGGCCCTCATCAAACGCTGTACAAGACACTGTAGATCTGCATACAGTATATGGAGCTGACCTGTTCTGACATTCCATGTTGACCCGACCCCCCATGCCAAAGTGCCAGCATTCGCCCAGCAGTCTGCCGTCACCCAGGCAGACTGCTGGGCGGATGTCACCCAGGCAGACTGCTGGGCGGATGTCACCCAGGCAGACTGCTGGGCGGATGTCACCCAGGCAGACTGCTGGGTGGATGTCACCCAGGCAGACTGCTGGGCGAGGTCGCTTCTCGCCCTCAGGGCGTCTCACTGGTATTATAATAATACATACAATTTATATAGCACTTTTCAAGGTACTCGAAGTCGCTTTACAAAACTGAAAAATAAAAACAATGTTATTAGAAAAATAAACTAGTTAAACCCATTCAGACCGTATACGACGTGTGGGAACGTCATAACTAATCCAACCGACGGGCCTCTCCTTCTGTTAAAAACTAGAAACCAACGGTAGACAAACAAAAAGTGTACTGTACGTATGTGTGGGGGGGGGGGGGGGGGATTTATGTAGGCAAAGCAAGTCTGCAAAGGTGGGTTTTCCATACATAGATATTCTCCCCAGCTGTCCCCAGTCAGTGTAATGATACCGCCCCTCCCTCTCCCCCCACACGCGTCATAACAAAGCTATCAGATGTGTTCTCTGCCCCGATTGGTCTCACCTGTGTTATCACTGGCGGCAGAGAAGTGGATGCTATTACCTTCATCACTGTGACAGAGAGCCTCATCATTACGGAGCACGGCGCGCGCACGTAATTACTTTAGGGGAGAGAGAGAGAGAGAGAGAGAGCATTCTCAGCTGACGGCCTTGGGCTGAATGCAGCAAATGCACTTATCTTATCCATATGATCATTCTATCAGCATTGCTCGCTTGTTACAGTGGGTGAACTAAAACGTGAGGTGCGAGCTGGTATTTGTTGTATTTCACTGTGAACAACAGTATTAGACTGTAGGCTAGACCTACATGAACTGTGACACCGATTCTAATCGCTATTGAGCATGGCTCACTGGTAATTGCTTCTGTTTATCCAATGTGAAAGCTAGGACGAACGAGAGAGAGAGAGAGAGAGAGAGAGAGAGAGAGAGAGAGAAGGGGGGGGGGCATTCTACGTAATCTCAGTTGTGTTAGATGGCGGTACCTTTTACTAATCATATTTATAACAATTGTTAATGAAGTCTGGATGGATGGAAGTATATAAATAACCTCAAGAAGATTATATAAATTTGATTCACATGCATGCTGTGTACGCATAGGTTTAACTTTGACCTGAGGTTGTGAACCTTGGATTATGATTGATTTGATGATAATAGTAGAAAAAAGTGCTC
>NC_137885.1:10357572-10375072 GCF_963924005.1 Protomyctophum bolini
TCCCAGTGGGGGGAGAGAGTTCCCGGGGCCTAAAATGTATGCTAATTAGTTGGGCTGGGCCGGGCCGGGCCTCGGGTTATTAATAATTGCGACCTCTAGGTCGCATTTACTATGAAAACCTGCATCTCCCGTAAGTCCGTCCCTCCGTCATTAAGTCACCCACGCCTCCATCCGTCACGTCTCATGACATCACACTGCCACATTATGGTCACGCCTCGTGACATCACATATATGGTCACACCTTGTGACACGTCACGCCCCCATATATGGCCATCTTCATTATGAAGATCACAGCCCTGACCCTGCTATCTAACCCTGCATAACCATACATGGATTAGACTGGATCATCACCTAGATCTGCATATATGGAGCCGGCCAGCAACTCTATACATCTGACCTCAAACCCTTAGATCTCCATATATGGAGCTGACCTGTTCCGACATTCCATACATGTGACCAAATTTGACTGAGAGACTGGTGGGTCAAACTGAACAACCAATATGTCAATTTGAATCATATAGCTTCAAATTGACATATTGGTGGTTCAGTTTGACCCACCAGTTTTGGGTGGTCTCTAGCTACATGTTTAAGCATTTATTTCATATTTATGTGGATTTCAGCTCTGACACTTATTTCAGACATGCTCTAGTATGTGAAGAATGAAGAAAGAAGTCCGCACGCAGGCTCTGGCACCAGTGGTGTTTTATTTAAAACACCATTAGTTAAGGCACGCAACGTTTCGGCCGTGAACGGCCTCCATCACCTGATGAAGGCCGTTGCAACACTGGACAGCGTTTATGAAATATCATAAGAATAACACGAGTGTTACCGTCAATTATTTCTCTCATACCTTAACCCATTAGTCCTGTCCCCCCATGTTCGTTTCCTTAAGATATTAGGCCATTTAATTACAGTTAAGAGCATTAAGGAGTGATTTTAAGTATAATTTGCAGTTCATGAACTGTTTTTGAAAATTACTCTTAATATAATTAACTGCTGTCATTAGGCCCTAATCCCTGTAGGCTAGAGAAAGGGCGTGGAGGAAAGAAGGGAATGATTCCTTTAAGAAATTGTGTGCACGCGCACACACACAGCCCATCACACACACACACACACACACACACGGTATGTTCATTCCTCTTCAAACAGTGCATGTGTTTTGCCTTCTCGATATCGTAATCGTGCGTTTCCAGCAAGGGGGGAGAAAGTCTGTTAACGTTTCCCTTTGGTCTGATTTATATCTCATCAAATATACTATGTTCATGAATATGCACTTTTGTAAATAAAAAAGAATCAATCAAGCAAGCAAGCATGCAAGCAATCCTTTTGTAATCGGCCCGGACGGCTAGGGTAGCGGTCCAGGCATGCATGTTGCGGGTTCGAATCCCGATCCCGACCACCTTTTCTGCATGTCACCCCCATCTCTCTCCCCATTTCAGGTCAGCCTATACTTAGCCTATAACTGTCCTATCGATATAGCATATATAGCATAACGTATACAATTAAAATAATAAGAATTGTGGGTAATCACACCACTATACCTGAACAAAATGTAACTGGGCCAGTTTAAACTAATACATACAATACATTGCAAGAGAGAATAAAATGATGTCAAACAGGTCAAAGTGTACATAATCATGGATATTTTAGGGGGTTGGGGGAAGCAGGTAAAAGGGAACCATGGATATTTTAGGGGGTTGGGGGAAGCAGGTTAAAGGGAACCATGGATATTTTAGGGGGTTGGGGGAAGCAGGTTAAAGGGAACCATGGATGTTTTAGGGGGTTGGGGGAAGCAGGTTAAAGGGAACCATGGATATTTTAGGGGGTTGGGGGAAGCAGGTTAAAGGGAACCATGGATATTTTAGGGGGTTGGGGGAAGCAGGTTAAAGGGAACCATGGATGTTTTATGATCACATTAAAAGCTGTCGTTGGTGCCCATTGTCTGCAGGGTCCCTGGTGACGTATACACGCTGTCTAATTAGGGCAGATATTTCCTTGTCTAAAATGGCGTCGGGCCGCGTCTAATTAACATCAAAAGAGGGACAGTAACGCGACAGCGAAGTGACAGGCAGCCAGACAGCCATCCACCATCGGCCATGATGCCTTCATGAAATATTAAAATATGCCAGCATGTGTCCTCGCGCTGAGAGATGTTCCTCTCCTTTATAGGGGTTAGGGGGATTCATATAGGAGTCTAACTGCTCTAACTGCTTGATATTATGTGGGTGTGTGTGTGTGTGTGTGTGTGTGTGTGTGTGTGTGTGTGTGTGTGTGTGTGCTCATCCTATAACCAGCTGTCTGATATGCTCCAGTTTCACAGACCAATGTACAACTCACGTTAAAATAACTTAAAAATGTATGCCCCAATATGCCATGGACAATTTAATAACCTGCTCTCAAATCTCCATATACACCACAGTAGCTGCGTTTAACAAGTTGTGAGATTATAGGACGCTCGGGTGGTGCAGTGGGGAAGTGCCTGCCCACTATGGCGGAGGACGTGGGCTTGAATCCACCGTGCTATACGTCCCGCTCTGTCGAGCGTCCGCTGTATACGCGAACACAATTGGCCCGTGTCCGGGGGAGGGAAGGGTGACATTTGTCACTGCGTGTCATACCATGAGCGATTTGAGCGCTTTGAGCTCGTGCGTGGGCTATTTTAGCAGCAGGTTCCCCACCTGAATATAGGCATGCCAGGATTCAAGCGAGTAACGTCACGTCGGTGCGACCTCAAAACCCTAACATGATAGCACCTCTCTCTCTCTCTCTCTCTCTCTCTCTCTCTCTCTCTCTCTCTCTCTGCATCAAGGGAGATATCAAAGCCTGCAGATATTGACCCGGCAGCGCTCACTGACAGGGTGCAGTCAAAAAGAATGCAAAAATCAATGCGGTGGCTTTCTAATCCTGCTACCTAACAGACCACACTCTCTTTGTATCTGGACGGGGTGGGAGGTGTGCATGTGTGTGTGTGTGTGTGTGTGTGTGTGTGTGTGGGGGGGGGGGGGGTGTCCCATCTACAACCTTCACGTCATAGAATGGGGCTACATGTGTATGGCCACCTAGTAAGTGTAGATCATCCTTGTTATTTAGGAGACTGTATGTAACATTGCGCGCGCACACACACACACACACACACACACACACACACACACACACACACACACTACAATACATCGCTACAGGACACACTGTATACGCTTGAAGATCTGCTCGAACGTTTTTGGATTATTTTTAGCGATGCAACTCTTGGCACAAATCCATACCAATTTGGTGGGTCATTGACATGAAAACGCTTGAGAAGCACCATTATAAAACAACATTTAGGAAGCAAACTAAGCAATGAAATAAAAAAAACAGCCAACCCGCAACTTCCAATTGTGACTTTACACAAAAACAAGCCCAGAGTCGATTGTAATAAGCAGACGTGGCAACACTGAAAGTGAGCAATGATCAATGAGCGACGACCAACAAGCACGGCATACACAGAAAAAAACTAAAAAAAACAAGGTACCACTTGAAGTTCAATACCCCTCACTAGCTCTCTCTCTCTCATTCAGATGTACAGGTTTGTTTGCAGGATAAAGTCCAGTTCTTTGATCAGTGTTAATTAGACAGGCAAGAGCCTGGGACGGCTACCTATTAGAGCTCCGTAGGTTAGCCTCCCGCTAATCTCTGGCTCTGCGGTGTATGTGTGTGTGTGTGTGTGTGTGTGTGTGTGTGTGTGTGCACACGTGTGTGTGTGCGTGCATGTGTGTGTGTGTGTGTGTGTGTGTGTGTGTGTGTGTGTGTAGGGGTGCTCCTGTATGAGAGTTCTCCTCAAAGGCATCTAAGGTGAGGAGGAAGGCGTGATGAAAGAGGTTCGTCTTTTCCTCCTCTTGGCGTAGATCAATACCTTTCTCTCTCGCTCTCTCTCTCACTTTTGCCTTTGGGGGATCAAGAGTTTGAAACACAAAGGAAAGAGGGTTTTCTTTTTCTTTTTTGCATAAAGATCCAAACACCGGTTCACAAGGAAATTCCTCGTCTCGCTGGTCTTTATGCTTTGCGCACACGCGTGCATGCGCACACAACGCGCGAGCACACACACACACACACACACACACACACACACACACACACACACACACACACACACACACACACACACACACACTTAACAAAGCTCTTCTTTTCCACATTTCTGGGGGTAAAAAAAAACATGCCACGATAACAGAGGTTACCGTTTAAAAATAACTACTTGCTGTAGATATGAAATGAACACTTGGACTGCGGCCGTGTGGCTACAAGTGGTAGCTGGCTTACATGGGCTGCCGGGGACGGAATTCGGGGAGATTACTAGTACTAGTACTTCTGTTTTCCCCACTCACAGACCTCCATTGTAAGAAAAGGCTAATGTTAGCATTAGCTCACGGTATAGCTATCGTTCTCTAGAAACGTTGCGATGAACAATCAAATATCAGATGTTAACCTCGGATGTCTGATCAGCACAAAGGACAGCAACATAGTTTGAGAAAAGAGCCCGAGAAGATCGTGATTATTGTTTATTGAATGGATCCCCATTAGCTGACACTGGGGGCTACAGCTAATCTTATTATAACAGTAGTCTATGTGTGGGGGTGAACAAGGCGTTGCCTAGCATCCATATCCAAGTACGTCAATCGCAGACAACGTGTTGTCAATATCAATATCGAGGTTCTATATGTGGTTGTCAAACTTGTTTGAGAACGCCAGTTCCAGGGGCCAGCATATGCGTTCACTTTAAAAAGTCGGAGTTTGCCAGCCCCGCCGCCCCCCCCACACACTCTAGTATCATTGGAATACGCACTCTTTACCTCTCGTCAGAAGCGTTTACATGGCGGCATCCGAAATGTGGATGGCAGAAAATACATATAGGACAGCGATCCAATAATCTGAGTTATGGCGGACTGAAAATCCTCCTTTCAACTGCTTTGCACTGTGAATATATTTGCAATCCCATAGTTGGAACGGTGGGGCATTTCTATAGGAAGCGGACCAATGTTATATAGACGGAGTATACGTTGGGGTACGTATATACGGACTTGGGATATCACGCCACTTAGCGTCGACGTACGTATACATATATACGGACTTGGGGAAAAAGAGTTAAGATATGAGCATTTAAAGTGGTCAAACTAGTAATATGTTCAGAAGGATCTTGCATAAAACCCTAATGGCTCTTGAGTATTTCATAAAAGCAATGGTTAAAAAGCCGTATGTAGAACAAGCTGGAACAATATTACTAAAACATCAGACTTTGTACAAGATCGTGGTAATTGTTTAGAAAGCTCAAGATCCAAAAGAGAAACTAGACATTTGCCCGGGACCCGGGGCGCGGAGGACAGGGAGCGTAGAGAAACAGACCACCAGGTGCAGAGCGGCCTCCACCTCCACTCTCTCGTCTCCAAGTCCAACACCCTAGAGGGACACCGCACAACCAGCTGCCCAGAACAAAAAGACATTTCCAAGTGAGGTACTTCAAAGAGGGGGTCCTGGATTAAGTTCAGTGCAGACACGCACGTGCACACACACACGGCCAAAGTGCGCACGCATGCCCGCACAAGATGCACACATGTACACGATCCCGAGGGGACGATTTGAAGGAACTTAGTGCCGAGACGAAGGCTGCTACCGCTGGTGGAGAGAGAGAGAGAGAGAGAGAGAGAGAGAGAGAAATAGATCGTTTCTAGGAAACCATTTTGACTCAGCTCTACACGGAAAACACTGAAAACAAGAAGTGTTGATTTAACTCTTGAGTTGTGGAGTGTCTCTGTGGGCCTAGACTGAACAGCAAAATGAGAAAGATTTACACATATGATTTTATACCGTAATAAGGAGCTATAAAATAACAATGTTATTCAGGGGTGCCCCTGAGTAATAACCCAAAAAAAAAGAAGAGTGACATGGGATAGGTAAAGTGGTGTGTTCTGGAGGGACTTCAGCACCACGGAGAGCGACTGGCCTTGAGCAAGTAGATGACAACTGGCGTGTCTGACACACCGTAGCCTCGCACTAGCCTCCGTTCGCATTCGGCTCAAAAAGAAAGGCCTGGGGAAACCCATTGGAAAATCTGCCATAGAAAGTGGGAGTCAACTTGTATTTCGCTGACCAATAACAGAGGGGGGCGTCACTCCAAATGTATAGTGATGTCAGTGTTCTCACAGACATATAAAAGGTAGACGCCTCTTCCGGCTCTGAGGGCGTCTGCATCTCGACGGAAGGAAACGTGGAGGTAAGGGGTGGCGATTGCGATGCGTGACTGCATTGGCAAGCTTTCCCGAGATTCCCATATGCGAAGCATATAGCGGAAGCAAAACGGAACGGGCCGTTCGGTATAGGCCAATTAGAGGCAGCGTGCCTTCAGGATTCCGCTTGACTTCCTCATCCCAAGGTCGCTCCAACGAACTGCAGCGGCCAATGAGGCATCTATATATATTTTTTTAATATCTATGAGTGTTCTGTCTTCTACCGGGGAGGGGAAGGGAGGAGGGGGGTGGGTTCCAATAGGACCCACCGGCTGTGTCCACAGTGACACTTGTGCTCTGATCCAGCCTCAAATAAGCCTGGAGTTGAATGGGGCAGATATACAATGTTTTCAATCTGGCAGTCAATGATTTAATGCACCGACCATACATACAGAACAAAGCCAGAAATGAAATCTATGAAAAGGTTAGTTTAATCTGCAAGTTCGACACAATTTTGTAATTTTGGATGGGTCCCTGCTTCATCTCTCTTTCAGCTAAGGAGTGGTCTGAAAAACCGATGAAGACCACTGGTGTGGACTGTGGAGGGAAATACAAGAGGATCTAGCAGAGAGCACTGGGGGACCCCGGTCAACTAAGTGATAAGTGATTTGCCCCCCTGGCTCCATGATTGGTGGCTATAGGTCATGTCGAGGTTGCATATATTTCCACAGTAAACACGTTATAGCCCGTCTGCTTGCCTGAATGTGTGTGTGTATGTGTGTGCACGTGTGTGTGTGTGTGTGTGTGTGTGTGTGTGTGTGTGTGTGTGTGTGTGTGTGTGTGTGTGTGTGTGTGTGTGTGCGTGTGTGCATGTGTGTGTGTATGTGTGTGTGTGTTCCAACAGTGGGGGAGGCTCCAACCGATGAGGAGTGACACAGCGGTCCAGGGGTTAATTTGTGGAACAGCCTCTCGCCATTTGCATACAAATGAAAAGGGAAAAAATGGCACATTCTTTTTTTCTTTGCTCTGTTCCTTATGCAAAACTTTCAATGTCATCACACACACACACACACACACACACACACACAGGGGCTGTTTGAAGAATATTCATTACTTGTGAAGTCGGGGCACCTTGTTTTGCTATTAATCGCCACCTCAGGTCAACGACTTAATTTGCTCAACTTTATCTGCGGTGCCATTCAAGCCTTTTTTTACGCTTCCCTCCTTTCCTCTCCTCTTCCTCCCTCCAACTCTCTCATCTCCCCCCTCTGCCTCTCTGCCTCTCTCTCTCTCTCTCTCTCTCTCTCTCTCCTAAAGGGTTCTCATTGCAGTTCATTCACAGGGGGAGGATAAGCTTTTTAGCGCTTCAACAAAGGCAGAGACGGTGGTCCCTCAAAGCCTTCTGAACAACTTGAATGAGAGAGAGAGAGAGAGCCTCTAGATTACTCCCTTCTCCTCCCCGACAACTTCTACACAGATTATTGTCACATTATCGTTTCTTTTTTCCTCCCCCTCTCTGCTTCACCCCCACCTTCTCCTCGTATAGGTTTGATTGCTTTTTTTGTTTTGTATTAATTTATTTTTTAATGCAGAGTAAATTGCTTTGCAGAAAAGGGTCAAGGGATCATAGCATGACGACAAACAGCAGTAGAGGACTGAAAGTGGGATGGGGAGAGAGAGACAGAGAGAGAGAGAGATGAATGAAGAGAAAGGACAAGGTAATTAGTGTGCAGTATAGTTACTGTCCATCCGTCTAGCAAACCAAACAGTGTAAAGACCACAGTGCAGCGACAAGGCGGTGTGTTTCTGCAGGTAAACATCGCCACACTCTTAGAGTATATTAATAGAGGCGTCACCGAGAGGAAACACCGGAAAGAAAAATACATGGTGGCCGAAGGTAGGTACTGCAGCTCGAGTGGCATTCATGGGCCAATCACATGAACGCGCCGAGGCGGCGGAGCCAATACACCACAACGCCGGCGCTCGTTCATGACTTGCTCGCAAGCGCGCAACACACACGGTACTCGTTCATGTGTTTGGCCCAAATGTATCCCAGAATGCACTCTGTTCCACTCCCGGAAGAAGGGGTAAAATGGCCTCATACGCTGGGTGAGCAACTCAATGCAAGTGGATGGGAGGAGAAATCCGGTAAGGTCTCTATTATATATAACTCTATGGCCACACTACTCAGTGGATGATATAACTGCTGATAAACAGGCCATACGTAGCAGTGGTGGCCATTTTCTGGTTCCTTCAATTCAGACCCCATTCATTTTGCCCCAAAGAGACTTCCAATAATGTTTATATATTTTTATATCTAATTATTTTAAAGGACCACTTCACCACTTTTCAACCCATCTTCATAGAATTGGTCTAGGCCTAGAATCAACCCATCCAGGATCCTGGTGAATAATGACCTCATCAGTCTGAAGCCTTGTCTAACATTCGGAGTCATACATCTAATTATAACAGAATGACACACACATTGTAACTTTGGGTTGGCACAGCGTAGCGCAGCCTGCATGCCTCCTCTGTGTGGGTTTAACTGCTGTTCTTGTAAAACGTTATAAGAGAGATGACATTTGAGTTGAACAAGAGCGGAGACGCGGTGGCAGTTTTTATGGAGTACTTATAGAGGACGGACTGGCAGGGTTCAAGTGGACCCTGGACGTGGACACAAGCGCACGGCCCGGGCCGGACGCACGCATGCAAGCAAGCGTGAACGCACGCATGCACAGGAGTATACTGAGCTCTGGGGCGCTGTCGGACCGCAGGCGTCTACGTACTGTAGGACGTGAACCTCATTCTCCTGCTATAGCTGCGTGTCAGAGCCATCGAAGGAGAGTTAGGACAACTACGACTCAGGCAACAGCCCAGCTTTAATGATCTTAAATCCCTTTATTTTAGTTTTTTAGTTTTTTTGTGATAGTACAACATAAACATTACAGAGACTTTAGTTGTTGTCACTGTGCAATACTTTAAACATGTTGCACACATGCCTAACGTTGCTGATATCTGCGCCGCTCTCATTGAAAACAATGCATTTAAAACTCCATTTAAAACTGTTTTCTGCCCCCTCAATGACGGCACTCTCCTAATCTATACACCACTCTGATAGCTGTAGCTGTGCCTTGGGTTGGCTCTCACAGTGTCAGTTTGCCTGCTACCAGTTCGGGGAAATATCTTCTTGCGATTCAGGTACATTGTATACTGGGCTCCCATGCGGAGGATGACACTCAACCTCTTTAGAAGATAGTTGTAAGTGTGTATATGTATCACATCCTGAGTGGATGAGAGTTGTAAGACAAGATGGCAGGGCCTCTCGGCGCGACTTCACGCCGCGCATCACCCGCTGAACCGCGGTCGCTTTGAGAGCAGCAACCCGTTTCAAACGGCTGCCTTTCACTGCGCCGATATTGTGCCAACGCATTTAATTTAATGTTCTCAGACGCCCGTAATTGGTATAATATTGGCCCCATAATACGTCGCAGGAAACCTTAGCATTAAGCACTAAATTGAAATTTGGAAGCGAACGGTGAAAGTGAGCGCAGAGGCAAAGAAAGCCCATTAAATGTAATTTGTTCTGCATGGCTGTGGGGCTAGGTTAGCGAAGCACTTCTCTATTAACTCACAATAGGTAGAGAGAGGTAGCGCGCTTCACGCTCATACCCACACACACACACGCTCACACACATGCACACACACGCACATACACACGCCACACTAATAGGTAGGAGGTATAAGCTCTGCTGTCAGCTCAGTGTTAGCAGAGGTATTGAACAAGGTGAGTCAGTGTCGCCTTTTATTACAGGAACAAAAGCGAACACTAAGTGCACTCTGGAGGCCTGCTGTAACAGGCACGCACGCACGCACGCACCCACAAATACATGCGCTGGCACTTGTACACCACACAGCCTGTATTTACGTATCAAACACAAGCATACACAGTGTCAGAAAGGAAGAGGAGATTAGATGACGTCTAAACGCTGCCGGATACTGTACGTGCGTGTGTTTATAAACCTCACACAATGTCATATCAAGTCAGGTGTCTTTACTCCATGCGGAAAAAAAACAGAGGAATGATTGCATCCATGGATGTTTGAGCGCTTCTCCAAACGCTAGTTTTGCTCTCGGGTGTGGACAGACAGACAGACAGACAGGTTAGTGTAACAGATGGGAGTCTCACTCTGGGGGAGAACTGACGAATCCGGTCTGGAGAATGCGATCACAGAGCATGACCGACAACATGTCCACTACACCTCCCGCCCCCCATCCCCCTCCCCCTCTCTCTCTCATGCACGCACGCACACACGCGCACACACTCAACACACACAACACACACACACACACACACACACACACACACACACACACAGACACAGACACACACACACCGACTATATACTAACCAATTTCAACCAATACAATAATGGCTGGCGGCACGTCTGTCAATTCCCAAAGCTCAAGGCTCCTCTTTCACACAGCTGATTCCTGGTGGAGACACTAGAGGGCAGCGATAGTCTGTCATACACAATGCTATTTTTCAATCTCAACAAAGATGGAGGACATATAAACCGACGGAGCGGAAGCAAACGCCTATAAGCAGTTTGTTCACAAGCACAAACTAAACGTTACAACACCTGTTGGGGTTTCAGTTAACACGCTATTGAGCACGGCCCTGTTGCAGCGCGTTTAAAGTCCCATAGCCCGAGGGGACGGGAACAAAACATGTTGTGATTGGCTGAGAAGCACCCCAGTCCCGTCTCGCTACGTCACAATATGGCAGCGAATAGCCATTACAGCTGGTCACTATAGTCTCACACACGGGAGACCCAGGTTGTATGCCGAGTTGCAACAATTCAATTGAGCAAAAGTATTTTTTTTAACTCCAAAAACATAATTTTAAAACTTTCTTCTCTCTCTCTGTGTAAGAAAAGAGAGGCACGGGGAGGGGAACGAGGTTGGTGGTGGCATCTCTTTTTATTTTAACGGTTGGGGGACTGACACGATTGTTCTCTCGCAACGACTAGGTTGTCACGTCTCTTCTCTAATCTTCCCGCCATCAAGCAAAGAATAGCTTGCGGTATATATAACGCAACTTCATGGCCAATAAAGGGAGTGTTAAGAGTATTGAAACGCCATAAAACATTCAACAAAAAATCTAATAGGAAAAATAAGCCTCCTTCCTCGCACTTTCTCCATTTTAAAGTTGTGTCGCTGCGTTGAAATGGAATACGTTATCAAAACCCCTCCAAATGAGGCAGGTTGACTCTCCCTTCTGGGCGACACGCTTCCACACAGATCTCTGCTAAGACGTTGCTTTAGAGGCGAACAAATTGAGAGAGAGAGAGAGAGAGAGAGAGAGAGAGAGAGAGAGAGAGAGAGAGAGAGAGAGAGAGAGACGACAATTCGATGTGAAAGCGATGTTAGCGGGCGGGCTGTTCCCTTGGACATTTACGATTTCCTTTCTTTAAGGGGAAGGGGGAGAGAGAGAGAGAGAGCGGTAAGCTACATGACTGATTAATGACTTATATTTCACTTAAAGGCCACAAACTGCTGTTCCTCCCTGCATCTGTGCCGGAGTCCCGTTCATTTAAGTTTAATTTATGAGGGGAAACGTGAAGGTGAGGAGAGGCTCCACGCTCACAGCCACACTCAGGAGACCAGGATGGTACCGGGAGAGAGACTGGGAAGGAAAAACATATATATTTTAATGTGAGCGCATGTGTGCATGCGCACTTGTGTGCAGTGGTTGTGTGTGTGTGTGTGTGTGTGTGTGTGTGTGTGTGTGTGTGTGTGTGTGTGTGTGTGTGTGTGTGTGTGTGTGCGTGCGTGCGTGCGTATGTGTGTGTGTGTGCGCCCGCACGCGTGGCTGTTAAAGCAGTCACCCATAAATAATGCACTCCGTCTAAAAAGTAGTGCTCTGACAAACATGGAAAAAGATAAGTTCATAACAGACAAATCCTCACTTTGTGACTCTTGCTTTAAGAACTTATAATGCCCCATTTTACTCACTCTGACACATTGTGAGCTTATCTATGTATTTGGAGTGTCTCTGTTACCGTCTGTGGTTTTAGTCCGCAGTCCAGGCCACACCTAGAAGACCCTAGACTTTCTTATATTTGTATTGTGTATTTATTCAAGATTCAATATTCCTAGTTTTTACAGTACAACACGTGGCGCCTGTGTCACAGAACCCAATATTTTTTCTCTGAGATATTTCCGAAAATATTTATAATGAATTGTAAGCCTGGAACCAAAACCATCCAGGCATAGGCATGAGCATAAGGAAAAAAGAAAGTTCTTGAGCTCCCAGCATGACTTTAGTTAACTAATTTAGCGCCAATACCCCCATCTGGTGTCTGAATTGTGTACTCCAGGACTGCCAGCCATTCATATTATAATGGAGACACCTTCAGTTTGAAAGCCGTTTCACTCTGAAACCCGAGAGTCAGGAAGTGAATACCGGTAATCGCTATATATGTAACGGGTCCCACGAACGTTATTTAATTCACCCAAACCATACATTTTGTAAACGGGGATCATATCGTTTAGAGAAATGAGGTGCAAATCAAGCTTGAAGAATCCGATATATTATGATTCTAAAAGAATCATGGCATACAACAAGACGGGAGCTATTTAACCCTTATTTTAACAAAAATAAATTAAAATACCTACTTGAAAACGACACGATTCATCCTCTCAAGGGGTTATTCCCAATAAACAATTTCAAAACATACCCTACTTTTAACTTAGACCTATGTTGGAACCGAGTGTGAACTGATGGTGACCTACTTGCAGCTACTATTTGAAAATAGTGCGAGACATCTTGAGTGTTCTTTAAGGGCTTTCTCTTTGTGTTCAGGTGAGCTGCGTATCCAACATGGAAGCCGTACTGCTCAAGGGACTGAACGACTTGCATATTTTATGGAGGGAAAACCTCAAAGCCAAACCTAGATATTAGTCACTTTAGTAATTAAAAATGTATATTGCTCTGTGCGGTCTCACCGCGTGCATTATTAAAATGTGATGTGTGCTTTTCTTATATATTCTCTCTCTCTCTCTCAAACACACACACAATAATGTGGACTGTAAAGTATTTTAGAAATGAGACAGCAGCATTGATTGTGTGTGTGTGCTGTGCACGTCTGCACGTGCATGCGTGCATGTGGCTGTGTGCACTCTCGGGGCATTAACAGTCTTTTACCAGATGAAACATACGCTGAATTTGTGTCGGCAGGATCACATTTCTGTCCGGCGTTCTGTTGCAGTATACTTATCAAGGGGCCAACCCTGTTCGCTGGAATAGAGGCTCACTTCCGGGTTCTCGTGCAGCCTGATGTTCCTATACAGATGTTGCTATTTCACCTTCTACTGTGGATTGTTTTGAATATAATCTCAATATGAGTCCAATGAGGTCTGGGGGTGAACATTATACCTGTATACTTGATTTTATATACTTTATATACTTGAATTAATTAACTTCCCTTAGTGAACACTTTGTTGTCACTTGCCAGTTTAAAGTATATATATTTTCTAATCATCATATGATATGCATTTAGTAAATTATGGTCCCATTGTGTGCATGTCTGTGTTCTATATGTCTCTATAACAGAGTAGCCAACAGCCATCGTATACTGTAAATCAATCATAGTCTCTCACACCCAGATAGCACATCACAGATCTATCTACAAGACACCGACACCGTCATACCACCATCAGGTGTTCCACTGCTGGCCTGCTCGATGGGCCTAAAACAAATGGCAACAAACTCCCACTATACCTTTGGCAGGCAGCCTGCTACACTCTTTTGGTTGAGTTTTTAAAATCCTTGTTGTAGTTCATACTTCATGTCCTCACCGTATTGCCCAATTTACTGCTATTATCTGTTGTTTTATGCCTTTGCTTTTCATTTTTTGAGTGGTGCAACCACTCCCTTACGGAGCTATGTGTGTGGGTGGGTGGCAGCATGGTTGTTTTTTACCACCTGTGCACAACCTAACACACACACACACACGCACATATTAACTGTATATATGGTGATTTCGGGTGTGCCAGTACAGTACAGTACAGTGACACAGTACAGTAGAGGGTACAGTAGAGGACGCGGGTGTGATTTTCTCTATTGCTCTGTAAAGCACTTTGAGCTGCATTTCTGTCATGAAATGTGCTGTACAAATAAAGTTGTATTATACTGGTAGTTTATAGATATGTTTTTTTGGGAACATGAAACCATTGTGTGTGAGTATACACATGAGCTAGATGGTATGAGTATATGGTAACCTACTGTAATAATGTCACACATAAAGAAAACGTTATTTACATTAATAAGGCTACGGTATCATGCACATTAAACAAGTATGTGTGCACTTAAATGCATACATACACGCACAATATATCTCTCACACACTCTCTCTCTCTCTCTCACGCCCCCACACAACTGCAATGGTGTTAATGCATACACACGCATGCACACACACAGAACTACAGTAGCTTGGGTTAACTTGAGTTTTGCCTTTTGGAGTCTTTAGACTGCATCAGACCATTCATGTTGTCACAATACATCTTAAGCACATAACGTTTACACTGTCTAATCTATTACCCTCCAAATGGGATTTTAATTGAAATAGTGTCAAAATGGCAAACAACGACGCCTCTGTTGTGATGAATAAAATCAGTGCAGAATCTATGAGCCTCAGTATGAACCTCCATTCACATCCAACTCCATTCATGTAAACTCTATTGAAAAGAGAATTGCCATTTTTCAATATGTGCCCTCAAAATGTGATTTGAAAAGGGGCTTCTTTAAAGAGCCAACTCCCCAGAGAGAGAGAGAGAGAGAGAGAGAGAGAGAGAGAGAGAGGCCCACAATATGGAGTCAATTATAGTGTATTTGTTTCTACTAAAAGATCATACAGTACAATCGACATACTAGCCTGGCCCAGGCACCATGATTTCTGATATAGAGAGGGGCGGGGGAAGGATCATATTGGTTGACTGATCTGAGTGCCCGCCCCCGCCCTCTCCCTGGTAGAAAACAGCAGACAACATACAGTACGTCACCAAATGTCTAGCGACGCCCCTCTGCACTGTAGTTCACTCCCACTGCTAGATCCGAAAATGGGTCTCGTGTGTCCCCAGACTTTTCCTTTCGAGCCGAATGCGAACGAAAACAAAAGGCCTGGGTACCGACTATACCGAGGGGACGGACGGACAGACAGAGCATGTTTCAACATAACTGGTCTTCATGCAGTGCAAGTATGCCGCCCTAGTCCCTGGAAGACACAACATTTATATTTTGTGTCTCAAGCTGAAAAAGTTTGGTGAACACCTGATCTTAATTCTCCCTATTTCACACCGGGTTGGGGAGGCGCGCGCGCCGCGTCGCGCTCCGCCACGGCACGAGAGCTCGTCTACCTCCGTCGGCGGAGACAATGAGGTGATTAAAAGCAGGGTGTTATGCTAATTAAATGGATATATGCTAATGTTGTCATACTTGGCAGATGGGGGAGGAATTACTTAAGTGTAATGCACACGTGTTCTGGAGCCTCTTAACATGACATCCAGCCCTAGTCTCCTGGGAGCGCTCACTGCCGCCGCCGCCCGTCCACACGCGTTTCACAAACTACAACCAACAGCAGCGCACACACACACACACACACACACACACACGTTCTTACGCTCGCAGACACGCGCATGTGTGTAAACACACACACGCACGTGTTCATACTCTCATATAGACACAAGCACGCATAGACACACGCCACTAATTGCAAACACCTCTGCGTACTTCCGTAGGCCTTCCGTAGCACAACTCTGGCGTGCAATTCAATTCGATGGCAGGTTTTTTTTACGTTGACATTTCTCGGCGTGTGAGAAAATGAGCTTTCTAATAGTGCATTAAATCAGTGTCATGTTATCAATCATTCTGCAGATAAGGTGGTGTCATTTGGCAGATGTTGAGGCATTGTGAGCTTATAGATCTGATATTTTCACTATTTTAAATTGATTTTAAAATCATAATAAAAATGTAATCATTTTAGGGTCACACGGCCACTTGACCTGCGGTGTATTCAATTATTTTGGGGGCACAAAGGGCAAATGCCAGGGCAATAATAAGGCCATCAAATAAAACAAAGCCTTTTTTTGTATACGTATGTATTGAATAATTACCACCTGAACCGTCTGTGACTAAAGTAAACACATTTTGATTGGTTGCCGACACAGCCAGCCATACTCTCAGCAGATCTACAAGCTCGTAGCGCGCCACCGAGTGGCGCGCTACGAGCTTGTAGCTCTGCTATTTTTGAAAAATCGTGAAAATGTGCCTCAAATTTGGAATATATTTTTTCAGAGAGAATGTTTTTTTAACTCAAATCTTTGCTTCTGGAGGGTCCCTGGAACAACATATTTTCATATGGGGGGGTCTCGGGGGTCTTTGACATGAAATATTGAGTGATATAGGCCTAGAAACATATGGTATTTCAGAAAACTGTCAGGATTTAGAAGACATTTTTTTCCAGGCCTAAATGGGTTAAGAGAGTGCTGGCTACAGTGTATGACATGAGTCTCTCTCTCTCTCTCTCTCTCTCTCTCTCTCTATGTACATCAGAGATCAAAGGAACATACAAGGTATGAAAAAGTCACTTGTGATCCCAGTGAAAAGGGAAATCTGGCCCGAGGCGTCCCGACAAAAAAGAGACCACCTCACAGATCAGACCAAACGGAGGGGCTGGGCAGTTGGGAGAAATTAAAATTGTCCTATGAGACACATTATAAAAATATCACGTCTTTTCACCCATTTGGTATAAGGGAAGTTAACCAAGTATGAGTCGGTGCAGTGTAATGTTCCTTTAAGCTGTCATATCAACGCATACCTATCATCAGTCCCTGAGCCGGGCCGCGTGCTGATGGTGCTCTTGATGAACTGTTCCCCATCCAAGCGTTGCTTTCTCTATTTCTGTCAGGCCTAATGGCGCCGGCGCTGTAATTATAAGATTATTCACAGTTCACACGGCCCTCACTGTTAACTTTTGAGATATGAGACCATTATCATCTTCTAATCTCTTTTTTTTTTTCCTCCTCCCTCTCCACCCTGAATTGGAGCGGAGATTCATATCGCCGGGAGAGTGATCGCACGTTGCGTTTCTTTATCGTACTGGTGCGGCAAGAGTATCTATAGATGATAGATACCTTTATTGATCCCGCGGGGGGCGGATTCAGCGTGGCAGTAATAGTTACAGATATAGATATATTGGTGAGTGACAAATAAAGTCTTCCTGATTCCTGAATAAGAATCA
>NC_137885.1:10377572-10387572 GCF_963924005.1 Protomyctophum bolini
TCAGCGAGACAACCCCAGACAAAATGGACTGTAAAAAGTTCGTTAAGATGGAAATATTAAAAAGGAATTAAGCTAATGGAGGTAAAATTAAAAGAAATGAGGCAACAAACACTTGGGCGCCGGGGAAAATGGCACGGACATGTGACGGGCTGCGACTCCTAATGACGGGCCGCATTTGTCGCTGTCGTCGCGGGGAGGGCGTGAGGGGGAGGGGTGAGGGGGGAGGGGGAGGGGGAGGTATAGGGGATGGGTGGTCTTGGAATGGAGGGGAGGGAGAGAGAAAAATTAAATGGCATCCTGTACTTAAATGTCTTTGAGGAGTAATGATCCGAGAACAATGCACACTGCAGGCATAAGGAAGGGAAATTATCGGGTGGCGCTTTGGAGTCAACAACAGGCGAAGACGTCCCGCGGTAATAGGCAGCGCACGCGGCCGCGCGCATGCACGCAGGGGCGTAACTGGCGTGACGCAGACAAACGCAATTACGTCGGGGGCCCCAGAGACATTTGGGGCCCACGGCCGCCCACCCGGTAAAATAAAACTATAAATACATACAGAGAAGCAATGACCATAGCCCCCCCCCCAGCTCTGGTGGAGTGTAGGTTAATAACGAGTAGGACGTCAGAAGAGACGAGGGTGCAGTGGGCTCCCCTGACTGCGCTCAGCTGCTGCTGCTCCGTTCATAATCATCACACGTTAGGTATACGTTCACAACTGGCAGAGTCTGGCAGTTTATAAACCAAAACTCAGTTTGGACTGTTTTCCCGGGGGGGGGGGGGGGGGGGGGAACCCGCTGACCTGCCTGTGTCGGGGCCTGTACTGACGTCTAGTCACGCCACTGAGACGCATGGACGCATGCCTGAAGTGTCCGGTGGGCAAAGTCAAGAATATGAGTCAAAGAGGTGTGTGTGTGTGTATGTGTGTGGGTGTGTGTGTGTGTGTGTGTGTGTGTGTGTGTGTGTGTGTGTGTGTGTGTGTGTGTGTGTGTGTGTGTGTGTGTGTGTGTGTGCGTGTCACACGCAGATAAGAAAATGAGGGCTTTTTGCCTCTATAGTTACTATAGTGGTGTTAACTTCCTGTGCAGCGAGTTCTTGGCGTTCCTGCCTTCTGGTGAAGCTGCTCTCTTACTCATGCATGGGCCAAATGTTTCACCCAAAAAACTTTTCAAACAGGCTTTGTGCCGCACAGCAGAGGATTAGCCGACTCCTGCTTCACCATCAAATTGCAATAATTAGGTGGAATATGAAGCCAAAGTGCCTTTTACATATTGGATCTCGGCGCATATATGCATACTGTACACGCACAGACACACACCATCGTTTTCTCAAGAAGAACCTTCCATTTCAGGCAGATTCTCAGAGTGGTGGATTGCGTGCCGGGGCCTCTGTTCAGCTAATCTCCTGAAGGGGGAAAAGCGAGGCGACAATGGAAAAGCACCTCCAAATAATTGGGTCCAACAGGCTTACCGTATTAAGACCTGGAATGAGTTATTCCCCTTTTAAGTGAGGATCCATTATTTCAATCCGGGGGAAAAGGGAGAAAATTCCAGTCTTTGAGAATATTAATAAATCCCAGCCATGCCGCACATGAAAAACCCACTGTTCTCCTCGTCCTGTGTACCTGAGGTCTCACCAAGGACACACACTTGAAAGACCCTCGTGTCTCTCTCTCTCTCTCTCTCTCTCTCTCTCTCTCTCTGTGTCTTCAGAGCGTCTTGAAGAAGGAGACCTTGAGGCCTCCTTTGTCGTCCTCGGTCCCTTGAAACAAAACACACAGAATTCAGGTCTTTTGATTGGCTTTAGTGAGAGAGTGCCGATCTTGCCACGTTTTCTCAACACACTCATACCATTGTGTGAGTCAGAAGGTTGGGGACCTCAGAGCATGTGTGCCGGGCTGCCACATGCATGCTTTTTGCATTGAGATGAGGCGGGCAAGTCTTCTAACTTTTTTCCTGCGCGCGCGCACACACACACACACACACACACACACACACACACACACACACACACACACACACACACACACACACACACACACACACACACACACACACACACACACACACACACACACACACACACACACACACACACACACACTGAAATAGTAATGATGTTGCCACTCCATCACAGTATTAGTGCGTCCTATTCTATCCATAGACTGTATATAGAAACCCTCTTTCGACTAATTCAAATACACCATTTTGGAATGTCTGGACAAATAAATGCAGAAACACATGCTATTGGCTGGTAGGGCAGCAAGGACGGGTCTTCAATTAGTAGAGCCATCAGACACCATAAAAGCATACATCAAGGATCCGCAACAACCTTTTTGACATGAAGTGGCATGTTTTTATCTCACAAGTGTAAATAATGTATTTTTTGTTGTTTTTGTTATTTTCCATACCTATGTTTGATTACTTTGTCTTACTATTTGTATATTATTTTTGGTGAGAACCACATATAAGCCCTCCCTGGGTTTCTTTTCTCACCTGCACACACTTCTCTTCTCTTATTGATGTTACCTTTTTTTTGTACTGTTTTTATTGTGCGAATAAACTAAACTAAACTAAACTAATTATGACACCACAACCACATACAAATATCTCCAACAGATTCTGATTGTCCATGAACTTAGGTTCGGCCCGCTATGTGGCCCGGACATCTACTGTAGTAACCCAGGCCTGCGCACAGTTACACAAACCATGCCGGTTTCAATATGTCCAATGTCTCTCAGTCAGTTACACAAACCATGCAGGTTTCAATATGTCCAATGTCTCTCAGTCAGTTACACAAACCATGCAGGTTTCATTATGTCCAATGTCTCTCAGTCAGTTACACAAACCATGCAGGTTTCAATATGTCCAATGTCTCTCAGTCAGTTACACAAACCATGCAGGTTTCAATATGTCCAATGTCTCTCAGTCAGTTACACAAACCATGCAGGTTTCAATATGTCCAATGTCTCTCAGTCAGTTACACAAACCATGCAGGCTTCACAATATGTCCAATGTCTCTCAGTCAGTTACACAAACCATGCAGGTTTCAATATGTCCAATGTCTCTCAGTCAGTTACACAAACCATGCAGGTTTCAATATGTCCAATGTCTCTCAGTCAGTTACACAAACCATGCAGGCTTCAATATGTCCAAAATGTCTCTCAGTCATCCTGTGAAGATTGTTCCAGGTTTCCAGTGGGTGGATTTATCCCCAAAGCGGGTCTATCACAATGCGTCAAGATAACGCTCACCATGCAGTCAACAACGAACTATACGTACTCACACACCAGCTCATCCGTGCCTTTGACCAATGTCGTGGACACGCGGCATGGACTGGATCAATGTAAAACATTCTTGCTCGACGGTGGGGTTATGTTCGTACACCGACGAGGTCGACACAATGAAGCAGTGGCAGCGTGTCTGGACGGGAGCTCTGCTTTCTGACCTGAGTGAACCATAGCGGAGGAAGTGGTGGACGAGTTCTTCTTTGCACACCGTTCGGCTGGGTTCCATACAGAAAGACGGACGGACGCGTATGACAACTAGAGTGTCTGTCCTCACATCCAGTTGTGAACGCAGTGAGCACTAACTATGAGACCCTGCAGATCATGTCTGTGTGTCTGTCTGTGTGTCTGACTTGTCTGTCGCGCTGTAACACCACCCGCCCGCCACCAGAGAGCGCAGCTGTATCGCACGCACGCTCGCAAGCACACACACACACACACACAGTAGAAAACAGACTGCCACAACAGCTGCGTTCGCTTCCCGCGTTCACGCGTCTTACTTGTAACCTACAGTAGAAGCCTGCACACTGTTACTCAAAGTAACCAGTGGTGTAAAAAGTATTCACATTCTTTACTTAAGTAAAAGTATGAATACTGCAATATACAAATACTTTTACAAGTTCGGAAATTGGAAATGTACTTGAGTAAAAGCAAAAGTATTGGTATCAAAATGTACCAAAAGTAATAGTACTTATACCGGTATAGTCATTGTGCAGAGAGTTCCATTTCATGTTTTCAACTGTGTAAAAATCTTTTGAAAATAATACAAGCTCACAATGCATTGAGAGTCGCGACGCATTGTGAGCTTGTAGATTGGCTATCTTCAATTTGCAGAAATGTATATAGCACTGAAGTGTTTTGTAAAAATTATCGAAATCTACAAAGTATCTACTAACTAAAGTTGTCAAATAATTGTAGTGGAGTAATAGTACAATATTTGTCACTGAAATGTAGTGGAGTACTCACTGTTATGTCCACGCACAGAGCTAAGGTATATCAATGACATAGTTCAATGTTAAAAATGTGGTATTTAATTGAATTGACTGTAGAACAAATATTGTATTGTAAACCAAAAACCATCTCTCACACTCATGCCAGTGTGCTAGATATAGATTACCCTCATCTGTGTCAATGTTGCCCAAAATGATAGGACCATCATTTACAAAGATTCATGTCATTGTTAAACGACAGAAGACTTTAAACCAGCGACTGCAAGCATAAAGTATTCATGAAAATCATTATGAAGGTATAATCACATCAAGTCAAGTCAGTGGTGTGGCCATTCCTGTGCAGCCGTCAGAGAGGGGAACAGTGACACCTAGGCCGATAGTGAGAACTGCAGCGCTGAAAAGCACTTCCTCATTGGCTTCATAATATACAGCAGAGCTTCCGTGCCGCCTGATTAACACAAAATGCCCTACAAAATGCACCTCCCTGTAATGGCCCCGCCCCCAGGCCTGTCTATTGCCCTGTTTGCCTGCTTACCTGCAGTACCCAGCTGGGTGGCAGCCTTTAATTAGGGCCATGGGTGGCTCATCATATCTCTCTCTCTCTCTCCCTCTCTCCCTCACGCTCTATACCCACTGTTGTCACTCATCCAACAGTCTCACACCTCGCATTGATCTACTGACTTCCAACAGCCGTTTGTTATTTGCCTTATTCTCTTAATAAAGTCCGGGGGGGGAAAAAATAATAATACAGATATTTACACCGTGGAGTCTTAACGAGCGGTCGTAACACACTTCCCATCAGGGAGGAAAAATGTGTAGCGTGATGGTGTAGCCGTGCAGCATGAGTGCCGCGGTCAGACAACATTACTGGCCTGGAGAAGAAAATGATCTCATCTGAATACAGCTCATGTGACGTCTGTCCTTGAGCGCCATTTTGTCTAAACAAGAGTATAGACAAGCAGCGCTTAGTAAATGGCACACAATGCACACAAGACTGGCAAGCTGTCTATGAGAGGGTCTGTAGGTGGCAAGCTGTCTATGAGAGGGTCTGTAGGTGGCAAGCTGTCTATGAGAGGGTCTGTAGGTGGCAAGCTGTCTATGAGAGGGTCTCTGTAGGTGGAAAGCTGTCTATGAGAGGGTCTGTAGGTGGCAAGCTGTCTATGAGAGGGTCTGTAGGTGGCAAGCTGTCTATGAGAGGGTCTGTAGGTGGCAAGCTGTCTATGAGAGGGTCTGTAGGTGGCAAGCTGTCTATGAGAGGGTCTGTAGGTGGCAAGCTGTCTATGAGAGGGTCTCTGTAGGTGGAAAGCTGTCTATGAGAGGGTCTGTAGGTGGCAAGCTGTCTATGAGAGGGTCTGTAGGTGGCAAGCTGTCTATGAGAGGGTCTGTAGGTGGCAAGCTGTCTATGAGAGGGTCTGTAGGTGGCAAGCTGTCTATGAGAGGGTCTGTAGGTGGCAAGCTGTCTATGAGAGGGTCTGTAGGTGGCAAGCTGTCTATGAGAGGGTCTGTAGGTGGCAAGCTGTCTATGAGAGGGTCTGTAGGTGGCAAGCTGTCTATGAGAGGGTCTGTAGGTGGCAAGCTGTCTATGAGAGGGTCTGTAGGTGGCAAGCTGTCTATGAGAGAGTCTGTACAGTAGGTGGCAAGCTGTCTATGAGAGGGTCTGTAGGTGGCAAGCTGTCTATGAGAGGGTCTGTGTGTTTGATGTATGAGGGTAAACACGTAAGCTACTGGGACAATCAGCACATCGCTTAGGCTTGTACTTCAATTTAGAGCAGTAGTTCTAGAGAAATTAGAGAAATTAGACGCTCAATTTGTAAACTTGTAGATCGGCTGTTTTTCCAGTAATTCATTTTGAAAAATATATATATTTAATTTGTTTTGAATTCATGAAAAACTAGAAAAAGTTCCCCTCGGGGTACAGGTCTCCACCTGTGTCAGGTTGTGGCCTCCACTATAATAGGCCAATGTGAAAAGGGTGACATTTCTTCTTATGCCTTGGATGGCAATTGGATGATTTGAGGCATTTTGTTTTGCAAAAATCCACCTGTTGGTGGCTCTATAACAGGCCAATGTGAAAAGGGTGGGATATATTCCTTAGCCTAGTAGGAAAATGTGTAAAAGATTTCACGTAAATTGCACGTTTGAGGCTTTTTGTTCAAAACAGGCCAATCCTGCAAACTTGTTAGCCAATTAGGATGGAATATGAAATATCGGACAGATCCGTCTTGAACACAATGAGTATAGAGATAGTGTGTAACGATTTGCAGGATCTTTGGACAGAATCTGGAGGAGTAATATTAAAAAAAAATGTTTTTCAAAAGTCGGCCTCCTGGTGGTGCTATAAGAGGGCGTTCTGGAATATTTGGGGCAGAGGTTCATTGTTGGCATCCAGGGAGTGTGTTTGCAAAATGTGGCATCGACCGGGTTAACAGTGCCGGAGATTAGCTGGTCTAACAGACGGACGGACGGACAGACAAATAAAGTCAGGTCAAGTGGAACTTCTAGACTCAAAATTTGTCTTGTTATAATCAGAATCCGTTTTATTTGTTACATCACAGCTTACAGGTGCAAAACACCTCTCTAGCACTCTCTCTCTACCTCTAGGGGTAGAGAGAGAGAGAGAGAGAGAGAGAGAGAGAGAGAGAGAGAGAGAGAGAGAGAGCGAGCAAAGGGAATATATTTTTATAAAGGAAAAATAAAGCTACTGTATAAACAAAGTGAAATCAGATAACATGTGCAGGTGTGCATGTTCTATTAGTATCATGCGCAGGTGTAGACAAGGACATTTTGCTTTATAGTACTTGCTTTAAAACGGGTGCATCTCTCCTCCCCCCCCCCCCACACACACCCAGTAGTAAATACAAGGGTCCCTGCGTGCTCAGATACCCCAGAGGACTTTAAAAGATAAAAGAATCACGAGCGAAAGTAGATGAAGTGAGGGAGAGAAAACACTAATAAAAACATCAAGCGCAGGCATTTGTTTTGGACGGCTGCGTGCGTCTTTACACAAGCTTGCATCATTATGCCGTGTTTAGTCTGCACATCAAGCCCCGAAACGGCTTCTCCAAAGCCTTTTAAGCACTTGATTCAGATAAGCTCTCTTTGATAAGAGAGATAAATAAGAGAGATGCGTGCCTGGGCCAAGGAAGAGAGGGAGAAGAGGAAAAAAATAGCATTGAGATAAATACAAAAACTGACATGTGTTAAGCAACTTTTTTGATGCAATGTTGCCAGGAAAATTGTGTGTGTGTGTGTGTGTGTGTGTGTGCGTGTGCGCGCGCGCTTATTTAAAGACATATTAGGATAGGATGTGTTAAAGGTTAGTATTTCAAGGTGCCATAGGTGATATGTTGTTTTGTTAAAGAGTTAAAGCTCAATATTCAGCATGTAAAGTGTTTGTTCAGGGCTATTTCCTAAACGGAAGATGCATGTCAGGTGGGGAACCAATTCCGTTCCGATCAAGAGAGCGGCCATTTATCAGCTTTCAATTTTCATATGGTTCCAATTCTGTCACCTCATTCCTTTGTTTGTCCCATCACTTCCAATTCCCCTTTGCGCATCCTGTACCCTGTATATGACTTATAATCTGCAGATTGGATGGCATCGCAGGATCCCGACCTGAAAAAGTGTTTTCTGTTTCCATGAATGTTTATTTTGGTGCTTTACAGTTACATGGTAAAAAATACCTCAGTTGAATTTAAATAATCAGGGGTGGCACCGAAAAGGTCTAGGCTGAAGCCGAAGCTTATTTTGCCGAGCCTTATTTAAGCCGATACTAAAGACCTGGGGAGATGGGGAGACCCTAGCTGGAAATTGAACAAACTCTATATAGCAATGATTACTATGAGAAAGAAAGCTATTTAGCACATATTTTAACCTATTAATATCTATGTACAAATGACCTAGAGAGATATCCGTCAATGCTTGTTTTAAAAAAATGTAAATGCAAATCATTTGCTCATGGTATTCATGTTGAGTAGGTGAAATAGCCATTGAAAAAAACCAAAACAAGGACAACTACTTAAAAGACTAAATAAAACCTAATATGCCATCCTTCAATATCTCCAAACACAGCAGACTCCGGTATATGTGAAAGTTTGGTTTGACAACAGACGTCTCAAATTACCTCCAGCCCTTCACACGTGAAGCACACAGGAGATAAACACGGCACCTTTTTGTTGCTTGGAGATAAACTCCATATGTGCACATCGACGGGCGGAGCCTGGCTGCACGCTCGCTGCTTATTTCATATAGACACACAGCGGGGTGCTTTTCACAGCCAAGTGCACGTTCTCCTCCAACTGTTCCAAAACATGGCAGCCAGCGTGGCTTACCTATCATTACACCATGCCAGGCGAAAATTGAGCACTTCAAACACAAGAGCATATTAACACCCAGAGAGCAATTAAGCACAATTCGTTTTGTGCGTGTGCATGTGCGTGCGCTTGTTTCATTTCCACCAGGTAGAGGAGATGTAATGGACTCAAATGCAGAAATGCAGTTTAATCGGCCGTGTTATCTGTGCTTTGCCGTGAAAGAGCACCGGGGCCTCCGCTATGCACAGGTGCTGTCCTCAGCTGTGCCATATTGGTTAATTGAGCAAATCTCTTATTTCTTTTCTGCCCCTCCTATAGCCACAATTATCTCCTGGCACACACACAAACACACACACACACACACACACGCTTCACCGTTCTTTACGGCCTACATGGGAAATATGACGACCATGGCGAGTTTACAAGCCAGGTTGGTGATGTCGTGTGGAGAAGAGGTGTTAAAAAAATACAGCGACACCTGGCACTCTGTGTTCCAATGGTTTACTGTCATGGCCGCTGCACACGCGGTGTGATGTGTTCTGTTTAATGTGGAGGTTACGCACTTGCACATTACATGTAACGTGCCAAGTGAAGTGAAGTGCAATTGGATCTTAAAAATTAAAATAAAAGTGTGTTCAGTGTGTGCTTGCAGTATGCATGCATGCACATATTTTAGAAAAAGTGTAGCAGAATATTACCATTACTTTATGAACACATACTGTGTATTTGTGTAAACAATGCTTGATTAGTAATTATCGTCCGTCCGTCCGTCCGTCCGTCCGCCCGCCTGCCAGTCTGTCTATCTGCCTGCCTGCCAGTCTGTCTGTCTATCTGCCTGCCTGCCTGTCTGTCTATATCGGTATGCCTGCCTGCCTGCTACAGTGTTAGCAGCCCCTCCCTGTCCTGTCCTGGATGGCTGCTCAGTGATGTGTCATATCAGGGAGTGTGCTGAGTGCCACATAATATGTCACATTAAATATGTATGGCTGAATTAGGCTGATCTCAAGGTCTTCTATCATTTACATTCAAATGGCTTCAGTAGTGTCTCATTACAGCGCTTGAGGAATTAGCAGATGAAAAACAGTGTGGCAGCGCCTTCAGTATTGAGGCTAATTCACCCTCTGTTCAAAATGTCTACTTTCTACAGTCTTTATTCAGGGAAATGAGAGTGTGATTAATTTGCAGAGGTGACTGACGTCTAGACCAGCATCTCAGAGCAAAACGGATCTACCGTTTGGCCCACACCTTGCGCAATTTGTGCCACACGTTTTCTTAATAAAAAATTACACTTTTCGCTACTAGTCCTACACATTTTATTCTAAACGGGAGTCATACGATCAAGATGTATCATGACTTTCCACAATCCATTCCGACGGGCTACATGACAAAATGTACAGGCCTTGTGGGCAGGCCTGTCACAATTATGACATAATCGCCTAATCGCAAATATTTGG
>NC_137885.1:10390072-10435072 GCF_963924005.1 Protomyctophum bolini
AGACAAAGACAAACTTCTATCCTCAATCCCGTTCCCCGTCCACCAGCCTCTACCTTTTTTCTTCTTTTCACAGTATTATTGTCTTTCTTCCTGGTCATTGTTGTTACACTGAAGCTTTTCGAGGATTAAAGAGTAACAAAAGACAAGCTTTTAATTATTGTTTTTCCCCGCTACTTTTGCACAATAACAAGTGTCATACGACTGTATAAAATAATGCAGTGGTCTGCTGCAACCTTCTCTGGACCACCAGGGGCCCACTTGAAAACCATGAACCCTTAACTTCTCACTCCACTACATCCCGGATCCAAATGTTGTACTTTTACTCCACTACAATTATTTTAAAACTTTAGTTACTAGTTATTCGTATATTCAGGTTATTATTACAAAACGGACATTAACCACTTCAGCCCTATATACATTTATATACATTAACCACTTCAGCCCTATATACATTTATATACATTAACCACTTCAGCCCTATATACATTTATATACATTAACCACTTCAGCCCTATATACATTTATATACATTAACCACTTCAGCCCTATATACATTTATATACATTAACCACTTCAGCCCTATATACATTTATATACATTAACCACTTCAGCCCTATATACACATTTCAGCCAACCTACTGTACAAGCTCAACGATAATTGGACATTCTGCACAATGAGCACTTTTACTTTTGGTACTTTAAGTACATTTTGATGCTAACACTTTTGTGCTTTTACTAAAGTACATTTTGAATTCCCGACGTTTACTGTTTACTGTTGACGGACCTGACGGATTGAATCATTAAGTAAGAAATGTGAGTACTGTACTTATTCCACTACTCCCTGTACCTGAGAACCACTACAATAATGTGTATGCAATACTGTACTGTATGCATTATTGGATTTGTGTTTATCATATCATTGTGATGAAGGACAACATTATATAGTGTATTGTTGCCGTCCGGCAGAACCCAGCTAACTCCGTTTTCCATGTTTTTTTTTACCTCCTTTACATCCTTTATGTGTTGGTATAAAAAAAAAAACATATCGAACCAATGAAAAGTATTCAAAAGAGCTTCTGACAAAACCAGCTAACTCGATTGGAGCCTCAAACTGTCTGCTAAACCAGCTAACTCCACTGGGGTTAACGGGTTTTGCCCTCTCCCCTGCATAGGCAAAGGAGTTTGGAAATCCATTGTCAGCTGTTCTCATCAGAGATATGGAAATTGTTAAACAGTATTACAATTTAGGCTTTTAGCAGACTTACAAGTACACTACGATGCTATATCTACAAAAAAAGTCACCAAAAGATGCTATCTAAGTCTACAAAATATGTATATATATATATATATATATATATATAAATTACATAATTTTACTGTTTGCATATATGCCTGCAATGTTGTCGTTATAAAGGATCCCAACAATATTTGAAGTCTGCAGCGGTCCACATGGAAGCCACACTGTTATTCGACCTGGTCTCATTATGTCATTCCTTTTTTTGGAGACGGTACAATGGCGTACAGGTCCCGCAGGGTGCGTGACGCAGGTACTTTTTTTTAGGTTTTCAGCGGGGCGTTGGAACGAGTCTTAGGGGGGGGAGGCGGCGACCATGCAGCCTGGACATCTGGTGCCGAGCTACAGGCCGTCGCAGTTCACATGGCGAGGGGACATGTTGGACAAGCAACGTGCCAAGGATCAAAATAAATACATTACGGAAGGTATTCCCCCCTCAGGTTGAATAGCAAAAAAAAAAGCAAAAAAGCAAACATAAGCCAATCTACAAGCTCACAAGCTTGAGGGAAGCCGGGCAGGGAGGGTGATATGTGTCACAGCATATGATGTACCCGTATGGGCTGGGGCAACACATGTCAGCAGGGCGTGTCTCACAAGTGCGCCCCACCCCCGCACCGGAAAACACGGGCACGCCCGTTCAGTTTTTCTCGATTTCACTGGTTTATCGATTTTACTGTAACATATATTACGCAAGCGTGTTGGGGGAATCAATTGGCACAGCAGCAAAAAAAAATGGAGAGAAAAGAGTGGAAAAGGAACCCAAAAATATATATGTCACAAATGTTCTTATGCCAGGAATGAGTGTGCGTTATAGACATGCCAACGTTTCGCTCGCTGTAAAGGAGACGTTTTTGATGTCATCTTTCACGGACACTTCCGGGGAATAATATTTCCCTAGCAACCCCCGCCCCAGTCCCAGAGTAATCAGAATAATACCATTTGATGTCTTTATTTATGTGATTAAGTCCCCACCGCCTGCCCCTCCACTCCCAAACAACCAATAGGCTCAGATTGTCAACTTACTCTCTAGCACTCTCTTTCTTGTGTGCCCACATTTGGGACTTCTTTGCGAGGGACTGTGGGTGTAGGGGTGATCAAAGCACACAACTCTCTCATGCACGACTTCAAGTGAACTTGAAATGGAGCCGGAGATGAAACGGAAAGAGAAAAGTGAAAGTTAAAAAACATTGTTTGAGTGTGTCCTGTCCGCTCAAAGCCTCTCTCTCTCTCTCTCTAGAACAAGAAACTGAACTAAACTGAACTATCTGATGGAGTTCAGCTTAAACTACTTGTGAACTTGTGTTTGTACTCAGACGCTAGCAGGGAGCTCGCATGCACGCACGCACGCACACGCACACGCACACACACACACACACACACACACACACACACACACACACACACAGAGAGAGAGCGCAGTCTTAACCTGAGCAATTAACTCAAACTGCAAAGCTGGCAGGAACAAAGCAGTTGACGAGTGTGTATATAGTACAGTGAGTGTAGAGAAGCCCTAATTATTGACTGGCGCCTGGTTCCTGTGCAAACCAAATACCAAATAATAAATAAAGAACACAGCAAGATTCATTATTCTTTCCCCCCGTGGTAATTTGTTTTTTTGTCTGACATTTATCATGTGTTGTATTGTTAACCTTTATTCATCTACTGTTGGCACTTTTTGTTTGCTGAACTAAGACTTTGAGCGCGAATCCATTTCCCGTTCTTTGTTTTGTTGAATTAATTTATTTAGTCTGGGCGGTTTGTGAAAAGTGCAAATGGCGCCAGAGAGAGAGAGAGAGAGAGAGAGAGAGAGAGAGAGAGAGAGATAGGGTGTTCAGGTGTTGTCATTCATTCATGGATGTTTTCTGTACTTTTATTCTGTTCTGTGTGTTGGATGATGAAGACCCGGAGGGGTCTAAACGTTGATTCCTGACCATTTCCTAATAAACTACTGGGAGCTTAAAGAACGCTGTGCGGACTTCCTACTGTACCTTCTTTTTGTATGTATATTTTTGTCCTGCACCCGTCAATTATTTTTAGATGTCCGTGCTTCCCGTTTGGATGTTCTCTGACAGAGACATTGTCATGGGTTAGAGGCATATTTCGCAATCAAATCAAATAAACATTAAAAATCTAAAAAGTAATGGAAAAATGATGCCCAAGTGACGTTAAAAATGAGCCACGAGAGTCTCAAGGCACCGGCACGTGAGCCTCCCGGCGAGCGAGTCGCTGTCCCGAACGTTTGCGAGGAATATGAGGAAGAGTGTATCTAAACTATGAATAGAAAACGTGGTGCTGCCATGTGAAGAAAATGAGCCAGTGACTGGAACAGTTGAGACGGCGGTGTTTGTTTTACCCTGCCTGACATCACACATACGGGTGGGCTTTATCCACATCGGCCCCATTAGTATAGGTGAGTACCGTACGTATATAGGTAGTGGGTGGGTAGGTCTGTACAGTAGGCATGCAGGCAGGCAGGCAGATTTACATGCAGCTCAGGTCGGCATTAGTCAAACGAGCGTGGGCTCACGCATCGAAGGAACTGCAACTTCAGGAAAGTTTAAAAAAAAAGAAACTCAGGAGAGTCGAATACAAGGTCGATGAGAGAGAGAGAGGGGGGGAGAGGGAGGGAGAGAGAGAGGGGGTGAGAGGGAGGGAGAGAGAGAGAGAGAGAGAGAGGGGGGGGGGGGGGTTAGAGGAGGGAGTTCACGGCTATATAGCCTCCAGGTCCATCAATCACCATCAAATCAAAGAGGAGGTGAGGCGTTGCTCTCCGACGGACCAAAGACAGACATACTGTACAGTATCTAAATGCACCGTCTCACATACTATCCTCTGTGGCCATCGGGCGCACTGGTAACGACAAAGATGATGATGGTGATGATGATATCTGACCAGTTCTGACAAGGGGGGGAATCCTTTAAGGTGTGTGTGTGCGCAGTGTGCGCAGTGTGTGTGTGTGTGTGTGTGCAGTGATTCAGCCCACGTTGCCCGCGGGGTCCCATCGGGCGCCCCGGGCATTATCCGCGGAAACAAAAGGGAGTCGGGCCGAGGCGCCCTTTGTGCGTTCGGCGGCATTCTGTACATATTAAAACAGCTAAACAATTTCCCTGGCCTTTCCCCGGTTGGTTTTAATTAGAGAGGAATTTGATCACGGTATAGCGCAGTGCGGCTCTCGTGGGTCGCTTTTGATCTTAATAAATGCAGCTTTACGCCTGATTTATTTTTGGCCCCCCCGTACCTTTTTGTGAGGCTGCCCCCCCCCCCCCCCAATATGAGAAGGAGGGGGGCAGGGGGAGGTGAGAGGGAAGAAAGGAAAAGCTGTCAAGAGGAGAGATCGTGGTCCAATTGTACATGGAAAGAATGCATTGCGCGCACGCACGCACGCACACACACACACACACACACACACGCACACGCACACGCACACGCACGTGCCAAGTAGGGGCTATGAGAGCACAACTTTACCTTGGCTGGCCTCTCTCTCACATTAGCACAGCGCACACAAACTATATTCATCAAATACATGAATAACTGAAGAGCAATGAACGGTCTCCCTCTTAATATTACTGCACCCCTGTCCTTTCCTCTTTTAGTCCCCTCCTTCTTTGACCCTCTCCGTCTGTCTGTCTGTCTGTCCATCCCCCCCCTCCCTCCCTCACTGTATAACATGGTTCCACCTTGGCCTTGGCACAGCTTCAGGCATCTGCTGCCTGCCTCCTGTGTCTGGCTGTGTGTGTGTGTGTGTGTGTGTGTGTGTGTGTGTGTGTGTGTGTGTGTGTGTGTGTGTGTGTGTGTGTGTGTGTGTGTGTGTGTGTCTGTGTGTGTGTGTGTGTGTGTGTGAGCTCGCCGTATTCCAGCAAACATCTGCTTCCCCCAAACACAAAGGGGACAACACAGCACTTGACAGGTCTGCATTCTGCCTGCATATTCTCTCTCTCTCTCTCTCTCTCTCTACCAAACCGTCTAATGCGTCCTGTCGAGCCATTAGCCCGGCCGATACGATCAAGCGCTCCCAGTCCCCCCACATTAAGCCATCAGTGTCCACCTGTGATAAAGACGGCCATTTGTATTTCCTTAAAGCCCCCCACTTAATGTCCCCTTAACTCAATTTGTCAGGAAATGTGCAACAATTTCCTCTTCCACCCCCTCCGCCTCATTCTACCCCTCTCTACCTCCACCCTTCTCCTCTGCAGGCTTGGAGCCTGCTCGGGGTTCAAAAGGAGAGGAGAGGAGACACGAGGAGATGTAAATTGTAACGAGCTACAGTACAACAGGTGCACAGAGAGAGCAAAGCCTCACATTCTGAAACAGGAAGTCTACATTGTCCACCATACTGAATTTGTGTCCAAGGCAAACCTGACACAAATATTTACTGAAACGCCGTAGGCCTGATCAAATTGAAATGTGTATTAATTATGTGAAAGGTGTCTTTGCTTTTCCTCCATTTCTCTCACCTGGCCAAGCGGGTTCAAAAGTTGGTCCAAACTGACCAAATCACATGGGAGTTCTAAACAAGCTGTATTATTCACCGTTAGGATTTTCTTTGGCCCAGAAACGACACACACACACACACACACACACACACACACACACACACACACACACACACACACCTCTTCTCTCCCTCTCATCCATCTGTCCACAGACAATATTATGCAGTTGCTATCCAACCTGATGATGGTAATTGTGTTGGGATATCTTGTGATTATTAATTACTAATTATAGATGTTAATGATAGTTTGTGACTGAATAAATGTTTGATTTATCATAACAAAGTAATGTCTGATTTATTACAACTGATAATCGCATATACAATCAATATACTGTAGCCTACATATTACCAAGTGAATGCTTTGATGTTTGTTGGCTACAAAGACCCAGCCATGTACATGAATGATCACGGTTTCTCCAGATATTGACATTGAACTTATGTGCATAATTATCTTCCTGGTGTAGCAGATGCAAACTCATCTATTCACAGGCTTTGATTGATTGATTGATTGATTGATTGCATATTACTCAGGAGGTACAAGTCAGACATTTAGGCCATAACACCAAAAATCCTGTTTGATTCCAGTGTGGTCCTATGCATTCACAAGCAACACACACACACACACACACTTTAGGGTCGGTCGGTTGCACGCACGCACGCACACGCGCAGACAATCGCATCGCAAATGCTGTCTTAGGTCGCATTCTCACCTAATACTTCGGTAGACTCGAATGCGTATGGGAGGAGAAATGGGATTCTTGCATATTTAATTGGCTACGGTTTGCCTTCACACTGTCATGATCCGCAGAAATTGGAAACGCAGCAGGGGGACCTTTATCAATGTGTTACATTCATAAACTAGCCTACACAGTGAAATGATAAATCTATGGTGATAAAATTATACTCATAACGTGCATTATGTGTCGTGCCGTCTGGGACTGCCCCCCCCCCTCTCTCGCTCTCTCACTATAAGCACGCAGCCACGCACTGTTCTTTTGGGCATGGAGCATAGAGTATTAAAAGGCATGGAGGCACAGCGCTGAGCCGCACTGATATAACACAGACAGCAGCGCAAAAATGTTTAGTTGTTTACAAGTTTATCGAGATGAAAGTTCCTACCCCCCACTAGTCCCCACACAGTGACAGCACTCCATGTTTACGGCACGCACAGACAGACAGAATATTCTGTAGGCTATAATACTATTACAGTGTTTGTGTTTTCTTAAGCAATTGATTAATGTACTCGTCCTCATTTCGATCAGGGTTTCAATCTCCACTCTCCTCATTCGACCACGTCTATCCACGGTAACGGGACATCTTTGCGCTGCGTAAAATATGCCTTCTCGGCTTCTCCGTCTCCAACTGTGTTCACTAGCTCCTCACCCGCCACATTGTTTGCTTCATTTCCTTCCTATTTACTGCGGATTGCATTCACACCTGCACCGAATCGTAATCAAGTGCGATTGGAAGCGAAGCGAAACCCCCGTTTTTGCTCGGAGTAAAATGCGGTTCTTTGCTGCGCATTAGGATTCGAATGAGCCTTCACACCTGCCAAACGAAGCGCACTTTCTGACAATGCGCAGCAGGATGCGTTTTAATCGCAGCAAAGCTCTCTGGTTAGAATGTGACCTTAATGGCCCTGACATGCACACGCACACTCGCACACACACTCCTTAGAGCACCTAGCAGCCATTGAAACATCTGTTTATGTTTTGTCTGGAGACAGATCATTTGGATCATGTGCGTGTGTGTGTGTGTGTGTGTGTGTGTGTGTGTGTGTGTAGGGACCAAAGAGAACATAATGATCCTTTGCAAGCTTGTATTCCCCAGCATTTTGCAACGCGTAATAAATCAACAATTTACCCCAAAAAAACCCGTGATTTGCATGGCAGCACGCACACACAAAGCACCTCATGTAGTTAGCCGGTTAGGGCCCCGTTTGGCCCTCAGCCTCGCTCCCTGAGGGCCAAGCGGGAAGACAGCAGAGTGGGCGGAGCCCCCACGCGTCTCCCAGCATGCAGCATTGTTAACAGCGGTATAGCGACAGCGGCGGTGGCAGCGACGGTATCGACGGCATCTGTCGCTCTTGGAAATGGAGCGGCGCGCTGCTAGCTAGCTGGCCGTTATCCTGAACTCCTAATGAAGTGTGGACCGCTCACACATTGAGGGGGGAGGGGGGGGTCTCGCTGGAGTGTGTTTGTGCGTGTGTTCACACACTTGTGGGCATGGGGAGTGTTCAACATGTCCGCACAAGCGCACAATCACAGCACCCAAACAGCTGCACGCACGCAGTCGCACACACACACAGAGAGAGAGAGAGAGAGAGAGACAGACAGACATGTAGCAAATGTTGGAATGCATCAACGACTCATCAAAGAAACACACTCACTCACACACACACACCTGCAGCACCTGGGTGTTTGTCTCCCATCTGCCCCTGGCCTGCAGTGCCCTCTACTGCCCCCTGTGGAGAGCCAGCGTTCTGGGCAGAGAGACACTGGGACCACTCCTCTCCCAGCAGTCACAGGCTGTGTGCAAGGCGATTAGGCATCTCAACCACACCCTGTGTGTGTGTGTGTGTGTGTGTGTGTGTGTGTGTGTGTGTGTGTGTGTGTGTGTGTGTGTGTGACTCTATGCATGCAGGCTGGTCCACACAATGAGGATGTGCAGTGCAGAGTGGCACCACCATCTAAGTACCTGCTGCCCTCACAATAATGCTTCTGATTATACAAATGCCTTCTAAATCAATACAGGGTTGACGCAGGTACAGGTCATGTTCTACTTGCCCAAAGGTCTTGCCCACTTGCCGGGAAAAAAACACACAACATTTGTTTTACTGTCTGTGCGATAAATGACATACCTCAATTGTTATGCCAAACACCTACATACAGTAGCTATGAATATGACTATGGGTTCACACAGTTGTTGTTGAGTAAGATTTGTAAGTGTAGCAATAGTGAAACCAGCACAATATAGGTAAACAGTCCTCTGATTTTACATTCCATAAGACCAGAAGACAAGAGCACTTGGCCGGGTCGGGCAACCTGAAAGCAAACGCCACCAGTTTTATTTACTGCCGTGGGGGGGGGGGGGGACCCTTGGTGTCAACGAAGTTCTCATACTAGTTCAAGAATAGCAAAGATATCAGATCTGCTATAGCACCGTGTATGTCTGCTATTTGTAATAGCCGACGGATAAATCTAAAATGACACTTTCATGGTTTGAAATTAGAGTTGTTCTTAATTCATGATGATGATGATGATGATGGTATTTAATTTACAATAAATGTATTACTCTTACTGTAGCTAATATTTATAGTACTTTACTAACTGGTGACTGCCCTTTAACAATTAGTAATGGAATTGTCATTCATTCCTTGACTTTCTGTCACACTCACGCATTGGTATTGGATAGATTGATATAAAGAAGATGTATTATTAGATTTATTATGATTATGAATTTATTATCTGAAAAACTATTCAAATTAGATTTGAAATAACTAAAGAGAATACAGAAGATCAGATTCCCACACCAGTCAAAGAAGTCTGGACACACACATGGTCAGCTTCACATATTACAAGCCAATGTAACGCACACGCACACGCACACACACACACACACACACACACACACACACACACACACACACACACACACACGGTTTGCATGCATACGCAGGCACTCGCAAACAACCATGTGTCCTGCCAGATGTACACACTCACAGGCATGTGCTCTCTGTCACACACAACAAATATGTTTTACACACACACACACACACACACACACACACACACACACACAGTTAACCACATTAGGGAACATGTCATGATGGATGTTGCCATTCTCCCCTGGGGGTTCAGGGGTGAAGGGTCACCCCTCCCTCACCCCCGTACACAGGAGCAAGATAGATGAGGTCTGTGCCTGTGCCTCTCTCTCTCTCTGTTAAATGGCAGAAAGTGTGTCTCAGAGGAACAGGGCTTTGAAGGTGCAATAATGACCTCTGCTCACCGGGTAGCGGTTGGGATTGGGAACCAATCGGGGAAATTTTAATTTCCACAGTTGTAGCACATTGATACGTAAACAGCAATGTATCGCCAAAAATGAACGCACCGCTTTGAACGAATCACTCGCAAACGTTACAGCACGATCACTGGGGTAAAAGCCACTGTAGAAAAAGAAGAAAAAGGCCGCACACTAATAGCCACAATGCTGGAAATGTATAAAGATGTCCCTGAAGAATTCCGTACAGGTCGAAACGTTGGCTTCTTTTTAATACATTCCCAGCATCGTGGCTATGAGTGTGCGGCCTTTTTCTTCTTTTTCTATGTTCAAGCCACTGTACACTCGATGCACAGCAGCCATATTGGAAAGAAACCGGGCCTCTTCCTGAGTTACACACTCATAAGGGGCCATTTGGAACTGACTGCAAGGAACCATGCAGGTACCTGGACCACACTTTGAGACCCACAGGTGCAGTTAGAGTGTTTCCAGTGAGCCAACAATACCATGTATGACCAGAATGGAACAGAACCCTAAATAGCATCATTGGTAAAACGACGGTGTGAAGGAAGTGAGGAAGAGGTTAAAAAACTGGGTTCTCCCCAGGTACATTATTGATACTTAGGAACCAAATGGACCCTTAAAAGATCTGAACCTCTTCTGAGAGTACAATTAAAATGGTTTGAGAACCACCGGTGAAGTGTAGTGGAGTCACTCGCCGTCTGTCCCTGCTTGCACCAGTAGGATTAACCCACTTAAACCCTATACTTGGTGGTCCCACAGGGCTCCATAGTAGTGCCTTTTGTGATTTCACTCTAAAATGACACATCCTCACTATTTAAGGCCCATTACTGCTGTGCACACCACATGCACACTTGAATTATTTATGCGTCTACAAAAATGAAATAGAAATAAAGGACATACAGTCCAGTCAGACAATGTGGCAGTTATATTTACAGTACACATTCGCAAACAATGCACAGTAAAATAAATATATAGGCTATATTATATAAAACAATATAAAGAATAAAAAAGATCAGTTACCAATGCTAGTGGATCAATAGAGCAATATCTTGCCAACTGCTTGGCGACTTCTCTTAGGAAGCCATGTCATTATGAAGACACTCTCAAACATGACCCAGGCTGCCAAATCTTAAAAAATCTTATCCATCTTGGATAAAAAAGGCACACACACACACTCTCATTCTCAGCTCTCATATCCATCTCTCCTATACCGTCTCCCTCTCAGCTTTCCTACTGTCTGTCTCTCCTACACTGTCTCTCGTAGCTTTCCTACTGTCTGTCTCTCCTACACAGTCTCCTTCTCAGCTGTCACGATGTCTGTCCGATAGACGGCTGTCTTTTAAAACAAGCTTTTAATGAAACAATCGAGAACGTTAGTTTGATTTCCACAAAAATGTCATCCGTCTAAAATGCATTAAAACATCTGATTCATCACTACACAGACATAACCAGCACTTTCAGGCGCGTGCATGCACACACACACACACACACACACGGCCCATTTATCCTGCCGCGATGCTGTGTGTTGTTCTTGAGAGAGCCTGACAACAAATCACCACTAACATTTGAGAGAGAGAGAGAGAGAGAGAGAGAGAGAGGGAGGGAGGATGCCAAAGCTGAGTCAGCACGTAATACCTTATAAATGAGCCACACCTCCACATATGTCTTACATAGAGACCCCCTCATTCCCCCATATACAGACATGACATGTGACCTCTTCGCACTTCCCTGAGCTATACCCTGTAATATAATTTGTTAATGTGAGATTAATTAAATCAAGCCCTTATAGTTTAACTGAGATATGTTTAAAGTTTAAAAATAAAAATAATAATAGAGTACCACTGATCTATAAGTTTCCCATGGTTGCCCTTATTCCGTTCTCTTAATCTTCCAAACTCAAGTTAACTGATTCATTGCAACATACGTATGAGCGAGCAGAAACATACAATCGATGATATGGGCAAATAACCTAATAATGGTGACTCTACCAGGAATTTGTTGGCACCCAACTTCCCAAACATTGACGCCAGTGTTGTTTTTGGCAGCAAATTTTGATTTTTAGTTTTAGTCATAGTCTCTTGAATAGTTTTCACTTAGTTTTAGTCACATTTTAGTCAACCCGGAGTGTTTTAGTGTTAGTCTAGTTTTAGTCGACTAAATATCATGAGATTTTAGTCGACTAAATCTACAGGTGATTTAGTCGACTAAAATGTATTCCGGTGGGCCTTGGTGCCGTGTAATGATTTTACACTTGCTGAAAATAGCGCTGCGACACGTTGTGAACTTGTAGATCAGCTATTTGCAGCATGCAACCAAGTGTAAAATAACTTATACTGGATCTCTTCTTGTCCACTATAGTCCCTTCCTAAGATTTGAATCTAGTTTTTATTTGTTGACGAAATTGTCAATATATTTAGGCTTAGTTTTAGTCATCATAGCTTAGTTTTTATTTCCAGTTTCCATTTAGTTTGTCAGTGAAAAAAGGTAGTCGACGAAATACCGTAATACCGTAATCAGGGACCACATGTGGTCCCTGAAGGTAATACATGTATGCATTACCTTCACGGACCACCAGTTGGAAACCCCTGCAAGTATAGCCCAAACCACACCAAAGAGTCGAGGCGGGATGAGACGGCTTCAGCATTCGCCCCAATGGTGTGATATGTCCTGTTGCACGTCGATGGACCTTAATGCAACATCTAATGTCCGGCAGTTACTCAGTGTGGACACCTAATCCATCAAGTCTGCTATTCACCAGCGTCGAGGATCTGTCTCACATCAAATTCTACGATGACAAACTACACTCACTGACGTCACTGTGACCTGTCTAGCATCACAACCTACAATGACAAACCACACTCACTGACGTCACTGTGACCTGTCTAGCATCACAACCTACAATGACAAACTACACTCACTGACGTCACTGTGACCTGTCTAGCATCACAACCTACAATGACAAACTACACTCACTGACGTCACTGTGACCTGCCTAGCATCACAACCTACAATGACAAACTACACTCACTGACGTCACTGTGACCTGTCTAGCATCACAACCTACAATGACAAACTACACTCACTGACGTCACTGTGACCTGTCTAGCATCACAACCTACAATGACAAACTACACTCACTGACGTCACTGTGACCTGTCTAGCATCACAACCTACAATGGCAAACTACACTCACTGTGACCTGTCTAGCATCACAACCTACAATGGCAAACTACACTCACTGTGACCTGTCTAGCATTCACAACCTACAATGACAAACTACACTCACTGACGTCACTGTGACCTGTCTAGCATCACAACCTACAATGGCAAACTACACTCACTGTGACCTGTCTAGCATTCACAACCTACAATGGCAAACTACACTCACTGTGACCTGTCTAACATCACAACCTACAATGACAAACTACACTCACTGTGACCTGTCTAGCATTCACAACATACAATGACAAACTACACTCACTGTGACGTGTCTAGCATCACAACCTACAATGGCAAACTACACTCACTGTGACCTGTCTAGCATTCACAACCTACAATGACAAACTACACTCACTGTGACCTGTCTAGCATCACAACCTACAATGACAAACTACACTCACTGTGACCTGTCTAACATCACAACCTACAATGACAAACTACACTCACTGTGACCTGTCTAGCATCACAACCTACAATGACAAACTACACTCACTGTGACCTGTCTAGCATTCACAACCTACAATGACAAACTACACTCACTGTGACCTGTCTAGCATCACAACATACGATGACAAACTACACTCACTGTGACCTGTCTAGCATTCACAACCTACAATGACAAACTACACTTACAGTAACACAAAGACATTTTTGCGTGCATGCTTTTCTGTCTTTCACTGTACGTTTTGAATTATGAAGAGTGTAACTGAACATCCGGTTTACACTCTTCAATATAGCGTATTTTCGTTATGAGACATAACTGTCCGACGGTAGTACTAGTGTGTGAATAACGTTCTTGCAATTACAATCGTATCTTCACGTCGTCATGTTTGACATTGAGACCCTCTTATTCAGGTCGACTTCCTACCTGTCAAAGTGTGTGTGTGTGTGTGTGTGTGTGTGTGTGTGTGTGTGTGTGTGTGTGTGTGTGTGTGTGTGTGTGTGTGTGTGTGTGTGTGTGTGTGTGTGTGTGTGTGTGTGTGTGTGTGTGTGTGTGTGTGTGTGTGTGTGTGTGTGTGTGTGCGCGCGCACACACGCGTCACAGGGGGGAATTGTGCCATTTAAATCCAGCCAGCTCCACGGTATCACTCACCTATATTCTGACAGGGAAGTAATACTCTCTTTGTATTCACACAGGGGCTTATCTGGCCTTGTCACACATCAGCCCAGAGAGAGAGAGAGAGAGAGAGAGAGAGAGAGAGAGAGCTCAGTGTGTCTATAATGAGAGGTGACAGGAAGCTGCAGGTAGGTGAGACTTCATGCTGACATGCAGTCAGCTCTGATCTGTGATCAGCACAGAGAGGACAACTGCCAACACTAATATTAATAGTACAGAGAGAGAGAGAGAGAGAGAGAGAGAGAGAGAGAGAGAGAGAGAGAGAATTATCAGTCTGCAGGACTCTAGTGCAGGGTTTGTTTCAGTGACTGTTTCACCCTAGGGTGCCAGGGATCTAGCCTGGCTAATAAGCCAAACTAATATCACACAACACTGTCGCGTGATACTAGTCTGTGGGCTGGCTCCTTGTGGATTTTATTTCCCCCGGGGGCGGGTTCAAACAATTTCTCTTTGACTCAATTGGTTAGACCTACAGTCAGTCAGAGGCACGCAGCCTGCTACGTAACACTCAAGTTCGTGTGTTATATGGGCAGACACTCTTTTGTTTAATTGAGAAAAATATATATATACTCAGTAAAACTTTTAAACTCTTAGTGGTCTCTCTCTCTCCCTCCTCTCCATACATCTCAGTGTGTCCTCCCCAGAAACAGATAGGTGTAGTGTGCTAGGTTTCCACCAGTCATGACCTCCATCTCTTTCTCTCTCTCTCTCTCCATCTAAGACAGATGATTACCCCGTTTACCCAGCATGCCCGGCTGCATCTTCTGAGGGAGTTCCCGAGCAGCGAAGGGCGGCGGGGTTGAAGGGACTGATGGAGAGAGAGAGGGAGGGTTCCTTATCTCCTCAGTGCCACACACAGGATTACTTTAGTGAGAGGAGATGGGAGAGAGGATAGATTTTGAACACCACGTCCTCTCATTCTCCTACGGAGAGAGAGAGAAAGAATCTGAGAGGACACGACCCATACACAGATTACACGTCACACACCTCTATGTCTAGTTCAGCGGTTCTCATTCTAAAAAAAAGTGGGGTCCTCGGACTCCCAGAGGCCCTTGAGCAAAACGAGTTAATATAACCTAAAATGTGTCTACCACTAAAGTACATTGCAATTAAAAAAATAGCATGTAGAAAAAAATGACATGTTCAAAATGTGAACAATTTTGTCTGTACAAACATTTTAACAGCACAGGCATTGCATTAAAGTTCTCAAACTCTGCCCGAACCCGACCTGGCCCCGATCGGTACCGACCTGACCCGACGTTATCGGGCTGAGCCGGGCCCAAAACCTATGCTAATTAGTCGGGCCGGGCTGAGCTTCGAGCTCGGTCATTTTCCGTGACTTAGTATTTTTTTCTTTCTTTTTTCTAAAGAGTGTTATTATAATAAAAATGGCAATTCTGTTATTTATGTAATGCGATTGTGTATACATGTACAGTATATGTATTTATTATGAAGAGGACTGCGCTAGGCGATTCACTTGTGACAGGACTGGAGGCAGGGGGTCGCATCGCACTGGCATTTCAGACTCAGAGGCCTCGTACACACATGTCAAACCACGTGCCTTCCATTGGAAAAGCATTGAGCCTGAGGTGGCCATGAAACACAGACAGTACAGATCATGTCCGTCCGGCATGTGTGTACGAGGCCAGAGCAGCATGCAGTCCTGCACTGCGCGCAGGCAGTACAGTAGAGAGAACAGTGAGCGGTGTGAGACTTGCCTTGCTACCGCTGGTTTCCCTCTGGTTTGCGCACCAAACGAGCTACTAACCACCAGTCAATTTGTCAAGTTGCCATTATGCTTAAATGTTTTATAAAATCAATCGGATTATCACATGATATAGCTGAAGCGCGAGTCTCGTTAACCCAGCTGGCTGCGATGAATAAAACCTATAATTATGAATCAACGTCACCAAACGATCCATATGGTGATATAACTTAAACGCTACACGTAAAGCAACTTCACTTCAGAGGAAACTAAGGGAGGGAGCTGCAGCTGCTATTCGTGTTTACTCACCACCACTGTATGGAATCCATTAGAATGATTGGAAATGGAACATTAATAGCTTATTCTAACGTGAGTTACATACATCCTTTATTTCCATAAGTCTGTTGATCTCCATTCTCACTTTCACACTGAAACACGGCGCCGCCATTTAGTGCTGTTGTTTTTTTTTCTCTCTTTTTTTTCTGTCAGGCTTTTGTCGGGCTTAACATTATGGTCATTTTTAGGGTCATAATTTTCGGGTCCGTTGAGAACTTTACATTTCACAACATATTTTCCTGTGGCGGCCAAATACAATTTGGGGGTCCTTGACATGAAAACGTTGGTTTCGCGGTGCATCACCTCTTCCTCTTTCTCAAATCCCTCAAATCTCCTTCCCTTACCTCTTCCTCTGCCTCCACCCACACCGCCACCCCCACCCCCCACACCCACTCACACGAGCGCACCATTTGTCCTGCCAACCGACCGGGACGCTGACCTCAGCTGAGCAAAACGAGACCACGTTCGGTTCAATTTCGTTCTCCTCTCTCTCCTTGTCCAATGATGAAACAGTAAATGAACGCACGTCTCCGCTCTAACAAACGGGAGGACAGCAAAACAAGCTTTCTACAGGCAACCTTTCTGTCACAGTGGCACAGAAAGAGAGAGAGAAAGAGAGAGAGAGAGAGGAAATGGGGTAACCATAGTGTGTGTGTGTGTGTGTGTGTGTGTGTGTGTAGGGCGAGTAGCAGCCTCAGCATCTTTTTTTTTTTTTTGCGGAGTGTGAGACGGTGAAAAGTGACTGCTTGATTTATCGCCCGGGAAGCTGAGCCACAAAGTACAATTTTCTACCTCGGCCACAAAACAATAATTCATAATGATGCCTCGTCCCGATAGCACAGACCCCCGCCTCCCCTCGTCCCCCCACCCCCTGCTCCCGCCGCGCTTCCAAAATGACGGTAATAAATGTCAGGAGTTTGCAGGTAAATACTTTAAAATCCATTAGGAGCTTGCTGGTGGTGATGGCAGATAGCACAGTGCGCTCATATGTTGTGATAACAACTTCCAGGACGGATGAGAGCAGATAGAAAACAAGAATGGAAGGGGGAGAAAAAAAAACGAAAGGAAGAAGGAATATAACCGGAGACAAATGTAAGGCTTGTTTTATTAGGAAGAAGTTCCCACGTGGATCGGTGTGTGTGTGTGTGTGTGTGTAGGGGGGTATAGTAGTGGATAGCAGAGGCTCAAGGACTATTGCAGATAAACAGGTTATGTCAATTGTAATGCCTCCATAAAATGGAATAGTACTAGCGCACGCCAAAGACTGTACGAATGAGTCCGCCTGGTTCATAATTCTACAACTGTCTACTGTTAGGTATAGGGAGATGAAGAGTTTTCTAAACATGTCCAAACATTTTTGGAATAGGGATTAAGTGGTTAATCCCCATCCGATTCGCATAGCCATTTTTATATTCTCTCAATTATAATAATTCAATTAAATGGACCCATTAAATTGAACACATATCGTGTGGAATTTAAACTCGCAAACTGAGAGCATTAAGGTATTCATAAGAATCATTACTAAAAAGGTAATAAAATAATGTGTAAAGTCTGGTCAAATCCGTCACACGTATTGGGCGTGGTATAATCGCTCCGCAGCCAGTGCGGGGCGGGGCAAACAGCGACACCTGTTCAGCCATTGATGAGAAGAACTGCAGGGAATTTGGCACTTCCTTAAATGTTGGCTTCCATTTTAGAAAGCGGATGCTTGCCGCCTGGCTGTCACACGTCTGTGCGCTGGCCTTTCCACTGGCAACACGGAGGGAGCAGTGAGAGGTGCGCCCATGCATCACGGTGTAATGGCGTGTCACCCAGACGCCATGGTCTTTCCTCTCTAATGCCTTTTTCTTGTTGCTCTACTTTTTTTTTGTTTACCGCCGCATCGGCAGATTATAGGAGGCTGCTAATGAACTCGGTGTGTGTGCGTGCGTGTGTGTGTGTGTGTGTGTGTGTGTGTGTGTGTGTTGTGTTGTGTGTGTGCGTGTTCTTTGGAACTGGTTTGTTCAGACACTTTTCTGTTCGCAACTTTGTTTGAGACGCTTCGAGAGAAGGAGGAAAAAAAAAAATGGGCATGCAACTTAAATAGAAGCACATATTGAGCACAGAATCTAATACAGAAAACAATACTTGTGGATAAAAAAGAAACTAAGTGGTTGAGGGTACATATTGGCCTGCGATCATGTTCCACATACTGTACATTGATGGCGGGAGAATATTGCATCTGGAGGGCGCTTGCGTGTCATTCGTTTGAGTTTTGCTCATAAGAACGGCACCGAGTGTCAACGCGACGTTTCATTCACGCTTAGTATCGTTTCCACAACGGAGAATGTCTGCAAGTTTATTGTTTTCATGAAACATATATTGTATAGATTTGCACTGATGGAGTGCACTCGTTCTGTCTACATGTACAGTTTAACCACTTTAAATGCATGAAGCCCTATAGGGTCCCTATACTCCGGGCAGGACTTTCGGCAAACACAGCAGATCTACAAGCTCGCAATGTGTTGCGCTGTGACACGCTGTAAGGTTGTAGACCTGCTCGTTGGCACTTTTCCAGCCGGACATGAGGCATGCCCATGTGAATTTGTTATGGTCCAAATGGTCAAGACATGTAGACGGCCCTATAAGGTATTATCATTATGTTCAAATATTTTGGAATTTTGGATTATGCTACAATGTGCGTTGTTTTAATTTTCATAAACCTAGCACTCGAGTTATATGTGTATATATGTACACACTCATGTATCCACTTGGCTTTTCGAACAGCACAACATCCAGACACCAACACAACATCAGTGTAACAGCCGGGATTTCGAACTTGCATCCCCCACGTGGAAAGCAAACATCTTAACCACTAAGCCAAAGGGAATGTCCTATGACTCGGGGGAGATACTAGACTTTGAGGTCATCAGGCTGAGGCTGTGAGCCACTACACCAGGACAACACCAGCATAACACAACTACACAACACCATCACATTTGCACAACAGCACCTAGATAAAATATAACAACACAGAAGTTGTCACTAAGGTCTCAAGTACAGTTCATGTTCTACAGGCCCGCTTGCCAGTAAATAGTTCATTATACTGTAAAATGATAGGTACATTTTGAATTACCGTTCAATGTAACCTTTTCTTTTTCTGGGGCTGTGTGATATTTTGTATGCCAATACCTACATAGATGAATATGACTATGGGTTCACATGTAGAAACAGTGAAAACAGAACCTTATAGCACCTTACAGTGCATTCCACAGACCAGAAGACAGAGCGCTCTGCCACGTTCAGGTATTTAGACAGATCAACTTGTGTTGTATTTACAGGCGGTTGTGTCCCCTCTCAAACGAGCGAGCTGAAAGCAAACTCCACCTGCCCGAAAGTTGTATTTACCTGTGGACAACCCTGTCAACGCCAGCACAGCTGATACACAACTACAACAACATCAGCACAACTGCAACACCAACACACACACACACACACACACACACACACACACACACACACACACACACACACACACACACACACACACACACACACACACACACACACACACACACACACACACACACACACACACACACACACACACACACACACACACACACACACACACACACACACACACACACAGTTCTTGTGGTACTCCTGTTGTTGTACACCAACTTATTCACTTGTCATCATTTTCAAATACAAGATATAATGTAATGGTGAGAACCATACCATGGCTTCTGATGGCCTTGCTGGAACCTCGGTCTCTCTGAACCCGGGGCAGTGTTCTCCTCCTCTCTCAGCCTCAGCATGTCTTCTTCCTGCAGCACCCTTCACAGCTAACTCCAGCTTTTGGTTCTCATGTTGGCCGTGATGGTAATGCCTCTGTATCGCGGGGTCCTGTGTGCAGGGTTTGTTAAAACAACAAAAACTAAAAAGTAAATAAACCAACAAACATACAATGGGGTCATTTTCTTAGCCACCCTATGTACATGTAATGTGTCTCTCTTCCTGCAAGACCCAGGCCCCGCCCACTCGGTTGCCATTCACAGCTGTGTTCATTCTGGAATCAGTACCCCCCCCCCCCCACACACACACACACACACACACACAAGAAGGAGAAAAAAAACTGTCAAACTCCTTAGACACAGGCAGTTCAGACAATCTGCTTTTAGAAAAGCCAAATCAGCTAGGCTATACTCAATTATTATAACATGGATGGGAATCTATACTCAGGAGTCATTTACAGTTAGGTCCCTGTCCACATGTTCTTTACACCTTCATATTTTATATATATATATATATATATATATATATATATATATATATAATGGAAAACGGCTGTAAGGCAGTGCAGCAGACACACACACAGGAGAGATGGGTAATCCAGCATGAGACTGACTGTCATATCACATGTACAGGACACGACCTGAAGAGAGAGGAGAGGAGAGGAGAGGAGAGGAGAGGAGAGGAGAGGAGAGGAGAGGAGAGGAGAGGAGAGCAGAGGACGTCCCGAGGGGCTTTCTGTCCCCACTCAGCCTCTCGTCTCCTGGGAGGGGGCTTCTCGTCGTGTGTGCTTGCGTCCCCAGAGGGGCCACACAGGCAGCACTGTGCTGGCTGGAGGGCCCCGCAGACATGGGGGGGGGGGGGGGGCCCTCAGAGTTCAGATGCTCCCCAGAGCAGAGTGCAGAGCCCGGGGGCCATGTGTTCTGGCATGGCAGGGCCTTCTGTGCCAAGCAGGGCCTTGAGGTGCTGAATGTCTGGGAAGGAAATAAACGAAGGGGGGTGGGGGGAAGGGCGGCCCGGGAGGACCCTTATTTAAAGCAGCGTGGCACGAGAGGGAATGCTGTTATACCGCCTTTTTCATTTCAAGGACCTAAATATGATTTTAGTTTTATCTCTGGGACTCCGAGGATGAGAGGATGTGAGGATGCGTCTAAAAATGCTCACCCAAAGTCCAAAGTTGAACTTTGGAAATGCCAAACATGCACAGCTGCAGAATAGACCCTCAGTGCCTTATGTTGAAACAATTCAAAACAAGCTTAGGGGAGAATTCATAATCAATCTATCTTATGAAATGATTACAATAGGCACGTTGTATATTTGTCAATCATTTACCTGGGGACCCCGTGGAACCCCTTCAATGATCCCTGGGGGGGCCAGGATGTTGAGAAACACAGCTGTAGCCTATACACGGCAGTGATTACCCGTGCCTGTTAAGTTCATCAGTTTGACTGATTCACAAAATCCCTTCTGTGTCTTTTCTCCCAACTCTGTCTCTCTCTCTCTCTCTCTCTCTCTCTCTCTCTCCCTCTCTCCCTCTCCCCCTCTCCTCCTCCTCCTCCTCCTCCTCCTCCTCTCTCTCTCTCTCTCTCTCCCTCCCTCCCTCCCTGCAGGCTGCTCTCCCCCAGGTCCTCAGATAGTGACAGATCATTACAGGAGCACAGAGGGGGAGGGAGACCCTTCTCTCTCTGCCCTGTCTCATTACTATCAACAGAACTCCGCTCTGATTGGCCTCCGACTGTCCGACGGTACGCGCGCCCCGCTTGTCACGGTGTCACCGACCGCCAGGAAGAGGCCGTTAATTAAAACTACAGGAAGTGATGAGGAACCGTTCCAGACGCTTGGTGACACAACTGGTGGCAGAGCAGAGTTCTACAAGTTACATGTTCTACCACTTAAACCCTACGCTTGGCTGACTGGAGTCCCATAAGGCTCTATGCTATAGTTTATTTTTTTCACTGCATTAATTATTTGAGCTGGAAACGGCCGATCTACAAAGCTCAATGCAGCGGATGCTGGGGTTTAAGTTGTTAACGCTGATTAAATAGAGATCTAGAAGCAACATGTGTCGCAAACCCACTGAATAAAACAGGGTGGTCACAGAGCACCAAGTCTGACATCATTTACACATCCTACTACCTCGGTCGTGTGTTTGTTGCGACCAAAGGTCACATATAAGCATTATCATTATCAATGCGTATATGAGACGATTCTAAGAAACCCAATGTAATTCTTGAAACAGGGAACGAGCGAGTCACAGATTTCTGTGCTCTATAGCTGAGAGAGAGAGAGAGAGAGGGGGGGGGGGGGGAGAGAGAGAGAGAGAGGGAGAGAGAGAGAGACTGCCGCCTGGGAAACAGAAGGTCCACGCTTCGAGCGGTCTAGTATGTGTGGAAGTGTCCCATGAGCAAGACAGTTAGGTCCTAACTGCTCCCTGAGGTGATGCCTCATAGTGCCCTGAGGCTGCTGATACTTAGGATGGGTTAAATGCAGTTATAGGCCTATACCACATTTCACTAAATATGCAAAACTATGCGGTGACAAATAGTTCACTATTATTAGTTCTAGAAGCTACTGTACGTACATGCTTTGTACCAGTGGTGGAAAAAAGTGCTCAAATATTTTACTTACTGTAAGTAAACACTGTAATGTTAACTACTTAGTTTATAAACGGACAGAAAGACCTTGCACATTGCACATCTGATTACATTTGATAATGTTAGATAAGGGTTGGAAAAAAAGTCAGAGTTATTTGTGTTTTGTGCACAGCTTGTTGAATTGCCATGCATCCGTACGTGACTTTAACACGGTCCAAAAGTACATTCTGATAGGTATGAGATGTATAGTGGGCCCTTGGGTGCTTTCATATTTTCTAATATGGCCCCCTTTGAAAAAGGTTTGGACAGCCCTGAGCGTGGAGAGTTTCGACAGGAGGACAGGACATGTGCAGAGGAACTTCTCAGCTCCGCTAACCCTCCCCTATGCCGGCTTGCCACCAGCGAACACAGCCAAACTGTGCTCGGAGCGCCCTGCCAAGCTGGAGGCACCATGGAGGAATCGAACCCCGCAGTGTGGGCTGGGTATTTTCCCCTGGAATGTTTGTTGTTTTAAAAAAAAGAATATCTCTGTTTTTTGGATTTTTTTGTGAGCGATTTTTTTAAGTGAGCGTCAATGTCATTGTGTAATGGAATAGTTTGTGTGTGTGTGTGCGCGTGCGTGCGTGCGTGCGAGAGAGAGAGAGAGAGAGAGAGAGAGAGAGAGAGAGAGAGAGATGGTGTGTAACATGTGCATGCTGTCCAACAGAACAGGAGTCACCAGCCAGGAACAATAGCGTTTTACTAGCAGCATGGAGGCATGTTTGTCCTCTGCAACCATGCCAAATACTGTACACAGAGACACGCTGAGGAATTACAATAGACAGGCAGAGATAGAGAGAGAGAGAGAGAGAGAGAGAGAGAGAGGGAGATAGAGAGAGAGAGAGAGAGAGAGAGAGAGGAAGAGAGACAGACAGACAGACAGACAGACAGACAGACAGACAGACAGACAGACAGACAGACAGACAGACAGACAGACAGACAGACAGACAGACAGACAGACAGTTATCTTGGCAGTGCTCAGATCAGATAGGTGGCACGGAGCGTTAATCCCTGGGTTTAGCATGGTGCCACCCAGCCTGGAAGGACAGGGGCCACCCTGGCACAGAGGACCGGCCATGTGGCGCTCGCCGTCCCCCAGGGGACCTCCAGCAATCCCTCCATGTTGAATGTACCTTCTGCACAGGTGGCCCCGGTGGCCCCGACGGCCCCTAATTGTCTAGTGCAGGTTTAAGTCCTCTCAGCCTGCCAGCGGGGATAATAGAGTCAGTCTGTCGCCCGTCGCTAGATGCCAAGCGCTACATTAGTGTGCTGCTGCCACTGTCAAACACATCAACTATGATTCTCCCTGTCTACTAATAGAACCACTGAAGACCGGTTAGAAAGCGTCTCTCAGCCTTTTGTAACTAAAAGCCTGCAGTGGTATGTGTCGAGATGGTCATGTAGAACCCGCATAATGACACAAATTGAAATTGTAGCTTTATTGTGCTTAAACAATGAATTAAAGAAACAGATATAAAACATTACCATCTACTGTATAAGGCCAAACCTTGCCAGGAAAAAAGATGTAATATTCAAATAAAAATAATGACATGTAATTTTAAATATTAGGCTTGAATGGTTGCAAAATTAAGTACTTTTCTTGTTTTTTCTGATGAGGTTTGGATCAAATTTCCCCCTGGGAAGTCCGCCCACGGTGCAAGGCTGCTGATCAGCACTGTACAAATCGGTATGACAGGCCCACAAATCTGTGTTGTTAACAATACCTAATTGGCATGTATTTGTGCTTGTTAGAAGTAAACTTTTATTAGACTGCACATCTAGAGTCCTCACACCGGGGCCCCCCCAAGGGCCATGGTGGTCCAAAAGGCAATTTTTCTCAATAAAAACATGCATCTGTCTACCTTTCTATGTCTATTGTCTATGGTTGCCTTTATTGTCCAATCAGAAGAGGGCAGGACCTATACGCATGAATGTCACCGTATATTATCCAATCATATGAGGGCAGGGGTAGGGGGCGGGGCATGTAATCGTCATCCAAAGAGAACAAAAGGACCAATAACAATATAGTCTGTTTCAGCAAGTGTCCGGCTGCCGTACAAATGATCATGTGGGTCAATCTATGTTTTCTGGCTTGGATTAAGTTGCTAGTGAAAACTAATTTTTAAGGTGAAAATAAATGTTTTGGTTATTTTGTGAATATTAATGTTATATTAACATATTAACATACACGTACATGTCTTTAGTGTTTCACAATGACTTGGGCTCCCGCTTAATTGCAGTAACCTGAGTTGCAGTGGGTCCACCGGTGGGCCTCGGCCCACAGGATGAGGATCGCTGGTCTATAACATCAGCACAAAGAGTCACTAACGAAGTGATGGTGACCATAAGGTAATGAGATGCTACCGTGATCTCAACACAGTGTGGCCGTCGGGCAGAAACCTCCTATCTCCATTACTCTAATGTGTTGTGTTTTCGTCACAAATTAACGCCCACTTGATCATACTACGTCGTCACACAAAGGCAGAGGCAGTTCCTCTAGCTTGAGCTTGTATAGCGTTAGCTATACAGCTATTTTGCTATTTTTGAATTTTAATGCTGAAAAGTATAACATGTTTTGTGCATGATGAGGTTTCCACCGGACCGAGACGATATTAAGTTGTTGTTTTTTTGAGTGAATGATATCTGGGCTTTTTGTCCACTGTTCTGCCAGCCGCCCTACAGAGCTGTGTTTGAGAGCCATCCACCGTTCATCACGGCTTTAATTGCCACTTGCCTCGGTGGTGCGTTCAGGGAATAGAAGGGCAATTTCACCAAGCCTCTCTCCTTTAAGACAATTCAGAGTGAAAGGGGGAGAGAGAGAGAGAGAGAGAGAGAGAGAGAGGAAGGGGGGGGGGGTATATCAATACGGATTATTAGGTGTAGGATTCTGATGTTTTGATTACGAGAGACCGACTTGTGTTTTCAATTCATTATAGGCTGTATCAACGTTTGTAAAACTATTTGTGAGGAAAAATGCTGTGCAAATAGTCATCATAATTATTATCATCACCACACAGTAAAGTAAACGGCTCTGTTAATTTAATTCTGAGTGTACAAATGAAAACAAATGCACCCATATTTGGTTCCACGTGTACATTAACACTACATGTTTTACTGTTTTACTGTGCAGTATAATTACAAATACTACTTTAATCTTCAAGTATGTATTTTTCAGGTGTTCATTTGTATTAGACAGTATTATACATGTTTATACACTGCACTTGCAAGGCAATGCTGCAGTAAAACCAAATGCACGTATGCATTAATTTGCTAAGGAGGAGACCTGCATCCAGAGGCAAGACATTCCTATTTATCTGCATTAAGTAATGTTTAGGTCGTGCATAAGCCAATATATCCTGTTTAGGCCAATCATATTGCCTTAGCATCTTGTACTAATATCATTGCATTATCCAGCCAGCGCTAGTTATGTTTCCTCTAATAACTCTGTGTCACTGTGATTAATGGACATTGCTTAGTACATTTCCTGTAATTAAGTGTCCACCTGCAAGCGCCCTGGAATCAATTACCTTTTTGTTTGTGCAATTTCCTCGAAGGTATTTAGCCATGTGTTTCCATTATGGAGCTGTAGGATTGTATCTGCTTTTTTTCCTGCTCATTCCTGAGCTACCTTACATGCCATGGAGGACACAAAAGTCCTGCAGAAAGCAGTTGGAAAAGATTGTTTTGTGTTGTGTTGGATCATTAAGGAGGCCATTATTCAGTCACATTTGTTAGCAGCAACTTAAGCCATTTAAACTGGGAAAGCATCTGTGTCGTTTTAGATTTGAGCTAGTGAACATTATGTTATACTTTGGCAATTCAAAAATAGCAGATATACAAGCTCATTATCACGTTACTTCATGCTGCGATATGAGCTTGTAGATTTTATTTAGAAATTTAAATAAGAGTATAAGCCCCTTGAGTTGCAGCAATTTGTTTTTGACGGAGTCCTCAGGCACAAAGCACATCTGCTATTTTCAAATAGCTATATAACATTTTTAACTCAAATCTTTGTGTCTTGGGGTCCCTGGAACACAATATTTGAGATGTGGGGTCCGCGGCCAAATACAATTGTTGTGGTCCTTGACAAGAAAAGTTTGAGAACCACTGATTTAGCAATATTAGGTTTTTGAGTGGTGCAGCCACTCCAAGGAACAGCAATGTGTGTCCCTATGTCTCTTCATCTGTCTGTCTGTTTAGTGTTTATAGTACCAAGAGTCGCACTGTTGAGCTTAACACGGCTTCACTTGGTGGTGTGTTAGGCTGCACAACAGTGACACTTGGTGTTGAAAATATGCTATTTCCGTGCTCGGAGCAGGGACACAGCCAGGGACACACACAGCTGTCTATAGGAGTGGTTGCACCACTCCAAAAACAACAACCACAAAACTACGTTGAATTATGGAGATAAAAGGTTCCTTCCCGATGGGAACAGTATTCTCTCATCTTCCATACATATATTGTTATTGTTTTTTTAACCATATTGATGTTTTACAGCCCGCTGCGTCCAATAGGACCCGTGCATTGAGTACTTGTACGCCTCGGCTGTTTGTGCTCGGCCTCACAACCACATGATTCATTAGTGCAACAAGGGTGACCTTTTCACCAGGCCACTGACATGAGGGGAAGGTCACGGTGGCTAAATGGCACACAGCCAAGTGTCTGTCAATCACCAAACTGTCACCGTGTCACAACAACATCCTCCTGTGAGCACGCTCTGTTGAATTGACCTTCCACCACCACAGGGGGCGCTGATGGCCGAGTGGTTAAGGCGCGTACCGCAGTGTATAGGCTCTGATGCAGACTGACAACGAGTCCTGCGGTATCGATTCACAATGAACCACAACATTAAACAGTGATACACGCTAAACCCGCCATCGGATTCCTAAGGCTTCTGGGAAACCGAGGCTCAATGCATTGCCTACGGTGCGTGTCGGCCGCTTCCTGCTTGATCTGTTCCTTGTTTATGTTTCGCATCGCCGGGGTGTTGGAATCCTCAATTCAAACACAAGCGGACTATTTCCAGGTGGATTTTCATGAAATGGAGTTACAATTGCGCTGCCGTGATTCTTCAAAAGGTTAGTGTAAACACTGGCAGGGAACGGGAGTTAGATATTGATTTATAACGCCGTAAATGTGTTAAAATAAGTTCCTGAGAATAATTCAAATCATTCAGACTTGGAGGTTTTTTGGAGGGCAGAAATGACATGAATGAATGAATGATCATGGTAACGCGCCACAAGCAGGCAGGTTCACATTTTCTTTGTCTTCTGTCCTGGCCACTCCGACAGACCGGCGGGTAAAATCCCATCAAATCAATGCCACGATATTTTCAAACATTTCCCTCGATTGCGATGAATGCACGGTTATTTACCAAGAACATTGAGTGAAAATAGCCAATCTACAAGCTCACAATGCGACGTGTCGTGAGCTTGTAGATCGGCAATTTCCATTTTTCTTTATAATTGCCCAGCCCTATAACAGTCGCGGCCGAACAAGAAGCATACTCGAGATGAAGTTGCTGTGGGAAATCAGTTTAGAAATGACTGCATGAATGAGAAACACACACACACACGTCAGTGTGCATTTCAACAGCCAATCACTTCAGTAGCGGGCTCTCGAGAAACACAAGTGTCAAGTGGGCAAATAATTGGACTCCCCTCGCCTTGATACAATGTGTGTATTGGTAGATACATCCACAAGGTAGGTGTAGAAGGCTTTGATGAATATATATTATCAAGGTAAAAACATACATCACACGCAGTGAGACACTGTATATCCATACACTACAGTAGGATTGCAGGTAAACCCCGAAACTACAGTACCATCAGTCTAAACAATATACTGTTCTACCAGATCAACAAGAACCTATATAGCATGCTATTTAATTTACATTTTTAACATGTTGGTCAAGAAACAAGAATGACGAGTCATTACCTGCCAGGTGCAGAAAGCTCTCTACAGTATAATCAGTGTGTGTGCCACAGCCCATGCCTCAGCTTCACATTGCGGCGTTCAGAGTATGGGTTGTATGCCTTTCAGACTATGGGTATAAGCCCCCCATTGGCTTAGAGAGCCTAGAGACGAGGCAGCAAATCATGAAAAAGTGTCTACTACAGTCGCTACTAGAGGTAGTAGTGAATGTAGGCCAGGATGCTTTTCAAAGCAAAAACAAGCCTAAAGAACAAACAAAGACCAAAGTATGTCTGCATGGTCGTCATCATATCTACTGTAGGTTCAGTTTTAAGGGCTGAGGTGGAGTCTGAAGAGAGTGTACAAATGGAAACAAACACACCCTTCCAGGTCAATTGCATACCGGCAAAATAGATTGACCGATGATGCAGTGGCCAAGGCTCTCCACACATCCCTCTCTCATCCACTCACTTGGATGAGAGAAGGAGTAACAACAGATACATGCTTGCAGATGCTGTTTGTGGACCTCAGCTCAGCATTTTACACAACTGTCCCTGCAAGACTCAACATTAGGGACTTCCGATATTATCGGCCTCGCAATATTATTATTGGCTGATAATAGCATAAAAATGTAATAGCCTATATCGGTGACCTTTGGCGAAAGAGCCATAGGGCTGTATTTTGCGTGTCTTAAGTACCAGGTCTTATTACCTAACTTGAGTAAACTAAAGACCTGGAGGCGTGATCAATGCTCTTTGGCCACTCAGAATAGCCTTGAAGGGCATTGAACACGCCTCCAGGTCTTTAGTTTACTCAAGTTAGGTAATAAGACCTGGTACTTCAGACACGCAAAATACAGCCCATAGAGTTACAGAGGACAGACAGCCCCACCCCCACTATTCATTTCAATGGAAGTTGCTCAGTGGCGTTTGAGGGAACCGGAAGAACGCTCTACTTCTGCAGTTTCTCGATTCGGACACCAACATTTGATGTCCAAAATGCGCTAATGTGCTAACTCGACTGAACGCGCCTGAATTGATGAACGAACGCTCTGTGTTAAACCCCAGCGGTGCGCTTCGACATGTCCCAGGACCCAGACGCTCTGGGGGCTTGGAAAAAGCCTGCATATATCAGTATCGGTGGTCGGTGGATATCAGTATCGGAAATTAAGAGTTGGACAATACCGGAACATCGGATAGGCATAAAAGTCAATATCCAACATCCCTTCTCAACAAGCTAAGAGACCTATGCCTGCCCTGCACCCGAGAGAAATGTGCTGTGCTTCCGCGGAAATGTAATGTTGGTTGCGACAGGAGTGGAAAAATACAGGAAGAGAGATATAACCTTTCTAAAAACTTCTCTAAATGGATGGGAGGCGAATCATGTGATTTCCTTGTTTCTGGTCTCACTGGGACTTCATAGGAATCATAGCTTAGTCAAGAGTGCCATCTAGTGTAAAAACAAAAAATGCAAAAAGACGTCAAAAATGTTTTTGGCTGTATGTACTTAAAACATAACAATAATGATAATAAACTCAATAGCGTCTTTGGCGAGTATATGAGACACTAACATGATTGTCGAGTGTTCCCGACCGAAAACCTCCCCGATCATAGTGTGAGCTTAAAAGGATAATATGAGTGTTATAATTTTATTTTATATGTTTATCATGAACTAGGCTTTGCAGCCACACAGTGCTATTTTATTCCCTAACTATTTGTTTGTAATGATGGTAGGAATTGAAGCTTATTTTACAGTCGCTATTGTGACAGTTAATACCTCAAATGTGAAACATGTGGCAGTGACAACACAGTGTGGTTCAATTAAAACATGTCTTTGTTATCATCTATTTATCTATTACAAAACAATTGACCATTATGATTGCAATTTGCTTGATTAATGAGTTGATTAAGAACGCTAAATGTTTACAAAGGGGGCTGGAGCGCGCTCTGTAAATATTTTTTTTTCAGAAAACAGGCCGTCGCATCCCATCATGAAATGATTGTAAACTTTAATTAAGCACAAAACCATCTGAATTGGCCTCCCCAGGGGTTCATTACGGCGAGCCCCAATCTGCATTTTTAATTATTTAAATCCAGATAAACGTTTGAGAGGAGACTGCAAATTCATATGCCAATTATTCACAACGCAACGTTCACAGAGGATTGGAGGAATGAATAGAGAGCGTGAAGATGGCACATTGTTAATGTAAGACGGTGCAGGGAAGCACACTTACACATTAAACCTTCCGTCCGTATACTGGGCATGTCATTCTATAGGTGGACATTTATTTAAGCAATACAATAAAGTCTAAATGTTATTGATCCTTACAGTTTCAAAACATGGTGAAAATAGCGGGTCTACCAGCTGGCGTGTTGGTTAGACATATAAACAGTCCTACAGTCATTAGTAAGACAAACCCGTGCTGTGTGTGAAAATTCACCTTTGCTGGGAGTTAAAAATTACCCGAGGCTCCCGATATGAGTGGCGGGTTACAACTAATCTGTGCTGCGAAAAAAATCACCCATGGCTTCCTGTGAGGTTAGGATTAGGTTAGGGTTTGGGGAGGGTGTCTGACTCATGGTGTTTGACTGTTGGTATGTCTAACTAAACACATCGCTATGTCCGCTGTGCAGGCTTTAGTTTAGACATACTATTGGTCCGACTGTCATTAGACCGACAATCTACCTCAAACCCTAACCTAACGCTAACCGCAAGCACGGGAGCAGCACGTGTATCTAATCTGCGTGTTCATCCCCTGTGCAGACCTCGACCAAATTCAATTAACATGTTTTGAGTTCACATTGACCTTGACCTTTAACCTTTGATTGCCTAGCCTGCTTCTAATGAGTTAATCCTTGAGTGCAAGTGGATGTTTATGCCGCAAACAGTGGTGGAAAAAGTACAAGTAAGTATTATTTTATTTTATTTTATTTTATTTTGGAGTAAAAGTTATAGTTAAGTATAGGGAAATTGGAATTACTCAAGTAACGTGCAAATACCTAGAAAAAAGTACTTATTTACAGTACTTGTATTAAATGTATTTAGTTACTGTACACCACTGGTATGGACAGAGGTACATATGGAGGTACGGACAAACGTACGGTATGGAGGTACGGACCGACGGAAGGACGGACGGTGGAGGCATAATTATGCACACGAGGCGAGCACTTCGTTGGAAGCTGTGTGGGGAAATAATTGTGAAGACATTCTCTTCCTGTGTGAGTATGAATGCTGGCGTTTATTAGCATAACAAAGTGCCAATAAAATAAACAAGTAAAGGCATTGTGTGCCTGTTATGTGGCAGCCCCATAATGAATCGGTTAATTTGGGGGAAAGAGCGTTGACTTTTAAACATGATCCTATAACTGTCGGGAGCATCTCGGTATTAGGCAGTATATGATTCGTTATATGGCTGTTGTTGCAATCTTCCAATAAATCCACCAACTCTCTGTAAGTGTAAGTACGTCTGCAATCCACGCAACTTGAGAACCGTTCGCCACACCCACCTCAAATTTGACACACGCATTCCACACCACCAGGGAGCGCAGTCCCCGGCCTTGAGTCGGCCGGATACACGGTTGTCCAGAACTGTCAAAAAAGAAAGAAAGAAAGAAAATGCTCTGGTCACACTCTGTCCGTGGACCCATGTCCCCACACCTGTCCAATTTCCTGCCAATTGATTGCCATGGCAATCCCAGCCTACACTTGCGGAATTCCCCACAACTGCCATTTGATAACTAATAGTCAGTCCACTTTTCACAGTCAGTTTGCACTCGTCAGACATTCTCCACACATAAATGGAACGCAGACAGACGGTTGACAACAGATAGAACAGGTAGGCCTATATTGTATACTAGGGTGGGGTGTGCATTCCCAATTTTCATTGTTCCCAACTTGCAAGGTTATAAGTAGGCCGGTCTAAGCCCAACAGGCACAAGTACGCATGGAAATGTCCAAAACTGTTATTTTAGGATGTTTTTTTAAATCACACTAAGTGAGGAGCGCTCTTATCATCATAAATCACATTCCGTGCTGAAACAGACAGACAGACAGACAGACACATACACACAAAGCTGTGCATAGGAGGGGCTAGCACCCCTCAAAAATAGCAAAACTAGTACAATCATCATGTTTGTTTAATTTGGTACAAACTACGTGTACAAATTAAACCTAAACAGAGCCCTATGGCTACATTTAAATGGACCCGCACTGTGTTCATTTGGTCATTAATGTATCCATCTCCATCTGTAACTCTGAGAGTGTATATGCATTTGGTTATAGTTGAACCCTCTCAGAGTAAAAGTAACACATGGGATTGTAATGTGTCCCGAAGATCACCTCTGGGTGACTGGTCTGACTGGAAACAGGCGGAGTTGCAGGGCAGGCGAGGATCACATGACAGAGAGAGAGAGAGAGAGAGAGAGAGAGAGGGGGGTAATCAGGCAGTGAGGGTTGTGAAAAAAGGCAGATTTTCAGGGAATTACCATGATAAGCGAGAACACAAAATCAATCCGGGGCCCTCGCCGCAGCCTCCTCTGATTACTTTGAACTGTCAAAAAATGGCAGAATCAAATGTAAAGTGCTGGAGGTTACAGGAGTGATTTGTTCAAGAAGAGATGGCTGCAGCAATTGACACAGCTCTCCAGACTGTAATTGGGTTATCAAAGGGAAAACAGTTCAAGGACCACAGGGGAGCAAAAAAATACTATTTGCATTGGATTTTCATCCAAGCAAGACACCTTTACACCAACCATCAGTCTCTTCTTTATAACAACCATCAGCCTCATCCATCATCGGCATTGATGACGCAATGACAGCATTGCATCATCATCGTCAACATTTATCATCATCGAAAAGTTTCACACCAATGTGTGCTCATAGCAAGTGGTGTGTGTGTGTGTGTGTGTGTGTGTGTGTGTGTGTGTGTGTGTGCGCGCGCGTGTGTGCAGCCTGCAGCGTGCGTGCATGCATTATGTACGTGCATATGCACCATGCTCTATATAAGATATAGTATAGTTGACCATTGGTCATAAGTCATAACATTGTTTTTCTCAAATCCGGATTAGTTTTTTTGTATTATGGCATTCATTGTTTTCTATTTGTACCTACAAAATAAATCAAATCAAATCGGATTGACTTCTACATTTCACCACAAAAGGCCTCTGTCCGGGCTCTGGCCCCGGCTCCATATATGGAGCTGGCATGTTCTGACATCACAACACTCCATATTTGGGCATGCCTGACACAGAACTCTATAGGAATAAAGGGACACGGACAGATGGCTGGAACGGGTATACTTTGAACGGGTACAACGGGTATTGCATAGCCGGGTGGGGGCATGGATCTCCAACTTCCACCGTTACCCACTTGGTGCTCTACAGCCGGGCACCGCTCTAGTAATGGTAAACCTCAGTAATGGCTGCGCTCAGGGCACCCCTCTGTAGATTTGTATACATGGTAGATATAGGTCAAAATATAGGTCAAAATACAAATGATGCTAGTTTTGTGGATTAATTTATTTTTAAAGAGTGGCCCCCAGTGACCCACACGAAATCATCGGAACTACTACTATTCACCAAAACCAGACCAGAACTCCCACCACGGGACTCAGGCAATCAATGAACACCTTTGCAGCCACTAATGGCAAGTATTTCCTACAGCTTTAAAGGACCTATAACATAAAATTCAAATTTATTTTTTGTGTGCTCCCCTGTGTATTTTCTATGCCCACAAATAAACCATTAGAAATACGTTTGAGGGACATATTAAATATGTCCCCATATTAAATATTAAAAACCGGAACTAACCCTTTCAAATGATCCCTGGCTAATGAGACAAATATGCCTTAAAACATTATACTTGCTCTCTATACTGTATATATATATTTTTTTAATTAAATAAAATGATATTTCTTTCATAAATAGATAATATTTCACTCAAAAGGGACTGCACCTGTTGCAAGTTGATGATGTCATATGTCTAGGTGTGGTCCAGCCCTATGGAATTATGGAATGCACGTGCAAATACATAATATTAAAAATATTGCTTTGATGCTCATGTTAACTTTAAAAAGTATGCATTGGAATTAGCATATGCAATTATGCATTCCATAGGGCTAGACCACGCATCAACTTGCAACAGGAGCAGTCCCAATTGAGTGAAAGATTCGTAATTTATGAAAGAAATTAAATATTTAAGGTGTTTTTATTTTTGTATAATGTATCCTGTTTAAGGCATATTTGTGTCATTAGCCAGGGATCCTTTTAAGAGACACCTGCATTTGCACAGTGGAGAAAAATAATAATAAAGTGACTTGATCGATTAAATCGATCTTTTCAATTAACTGTTGTAACCCTATAATTCAGTTTAGTTTCCTCAGACTCTTACAGACGCTCCGTTCCTATTCGGTTGTCAGCCGTCGCTATAGCAGGTAGGCCTAAACCTCGCACTCCATTAAACAAACACTGTAACCCCCCCCCCCCCCCCCCTCCAAACCCTTCCCAACTCTTTTTATTTGACATTTTATTTGTCTGTGACAAACGAGCAGCAGTTGGATTATACCGTCATTTGTCTCCTCTTTATTAGCGACACAAAAGGACACACCGCTCGTTAATTATTCCACCCGTTTGCCGCTCCGCGCTCGCTCGGAAAAGGTCCCCCCCTCTTTGGACAGATGGCGAGGACAATGTTATTTATATCAATCAGTCCAAAATGTTCGACGAGGATTACTGTTGCTCGCGCCGCTTAGATTCATGTCCCTTACCTCGCCCCGTATAGCCAACCTCCCGGGCGCTCCTACACGGGGACGTTAATCGCAGGGGAATTGGAAACAGAGCGGCCGAGATAGACAGGAGATGGACAGGAGATGGACAGAAGATGGACAGGAGATGAACAGGAGATAGACAGACAGGAGATGGACAGGAGATGGACAGACAGGAGATGGACAGGAGATGGACAGAAGATGGACAGGAGATGAACAGGAGATAGACAGACAGGAGATGGACAGGAGATGGACAGGGGCCAGAGTGTTTCAACTGGTTTATTTACGTCTTCTCACCTTTTTTTAGGGGCGCTAGGCCCTCCTAAGCCCAGCTTTGTGTGTGCGTGTGTACCCCATAGTGATGATTTGATTGGCTGAGGGCTTAAAAAGTGAGGATAAAAAGACACACACACACACATCACCTCTCAGCATGTTCCTCTTCCCGAGCCGGTTGAGGTGATGGCGGAGGTGTGCGTGTGGAGATATACACGAGTGAACATTATTTTGAAATGAATACCATTCACAGAGTAATTAGTTTTATGCAAACTAGCAAAGATGAAAGCAAAAGAAAAAAGCTTTATAAATTATGAATGGACGTTCTTAAGTTATCCGCGGTGCTTATCACGTCTGCGCTTCTGATGAGGCCGGCCAAAAACCTGCCGGTTAATTAAAAACTACTGGGCAATGTCACGGGAAGGAGAGGTGGTTCAACACTCCAGCAGGTAGATCAGAGGACAAGATCATCACAACTCCAGAGGTATCTCAGAAGACAAGGCGATTGCTGGATGAAGACTTGTTTCTTAAAGGTAAACGTATAGACTCCAATCTAAATCCTATTGTTCTGATGTGTGCAGATCGATAATTTAGTAGAGAAAACAAGCAATAGGACCTTCTGTGTATGTCTTAGCCCTAGAAACATACCCAGACCATTATGTTTTCTCGTGCCAATAGGTATTAGGAGACGGGTGCATGGTTGCAGGTCTTCCTGTGATTATCAGGTTCTACGAACAATAGATTCACGCATTCACATGCAGAGGAGAAGATATAGAGATATAGATAGAGCAAGTATCATGTGATTACTGGGGAAGTGGTCACTAATAGACAGTAGACCTGAGCGTCACTGACGCAACAGTCTGTGAGCATCTGCACACAAACCGCTGTGGTGTCGCGCAAGGTTGTCCAGCAAATGCCACCTGCCTCCGGAACTCCCCCTCCACACACACACACACACACACCCCCACACACACACACCGCCCCCCGGACCCTCGTCTCAACCCCCTCCAGTCTTCATCGCGAGCCGTTCCTCTCGCACACTTTTTTTTCTTCCTTGTTTCCTTTTTTTTGGACGACTCCCCAGATGAAATTTAGGAGGATTTTGCCCAGCCGAAGGTAATTAATTCTTCAATTAAAATGTTGTTAAACATTTTTAATGAAGAATCGGCACCGGGGAGTTCAGAGAGACAGAGGGAAAAAAAAGGAACGATGTTTAAGCCGAGTAAGAGAAAAGGAATAATAGTTTGTCTTGTTGACCCACTTTCTGTTGCGTTGGGTGTTTCGGCAGAGCAGAGTTCTAAATAAAACATCTAATGTGAGGTGTCTCTTGGCGCTGGAAGCGTGTGTCCTTCAAGTCAGGTGACGGCGGTTTCATCCCCCCCCCTCCCTCCTCCTTGGTGGGCACTAATTAGGCCACCAGACGCCTTACACAGGGGTGTCAAACTCATTTTAGGTCAACAGGCTGGACTAGGTAAAATGTCTCTCTCTCTCTCTCTCTCTCTCTGTGACACACGCACAAGCACGCACACACACTAGTTATGTGCATGTCCAGCGTCCATCTTTGTAGTTGTTTTCGTCTTTTTTATTTCATGAGTTGTGTGGCAAATATGGACTATTCACAGCCCTGAGAGGCCGTCTGCAGTATGCGAGCATTATGAGAAGAGCTGCTTCATAGCAGCATCTATGTGCACAACATGGCCATGACTCGAACAGCAAAAACAAAGGTATGGATTAAGACTGTTCAGGGCCACAGATACACCCTATATACAGTAGACCCTACTGCCGAGAGTGTGTATAGTGCTATTATGTTATTGTATGCTGCATTAGTAGTATTGTTTCCAATTTATTGATGGCGTTGCACTGAAATGTGACGTATTTCTATCACTCTCCTTGACCTGAAAATCTCAACTGCTGTGCCGTTCCGACTGAATTCCCCTCTGAGGATCAATACACGACACGTGGCAGTATTCAAGCACCATCACCTTCACGTTTAACACTATCAGTGTAAGTGTGAATATTGTAAAGCAAAAACAACTACAGCCTATTGCATGCCGAAAGTACAATAGAACACTGTACAACATGTGCAAGCATCACACAACTCCAAAATACAACCGTCGTCTCCTAAGTTGTCCGAACGCGCCATTAGGTCACAGAGAGCCTAAAGCCTCGTTACCCTGTGCATGTCGTCCTCTGTGGAATGCCCTTATGTTGTGATCATGAAGCTTTAGCTGCGGACGCAGCTACTGTACACTGCTGGCTGACAGTGGTGGAAAGAACACTCACAATTCAAGTATAATACTGCAATATAGAAATAATCTGTTACAAATAAAAAGTCCGGAATTCAACATTTACTTGATTAAAAGTACAGAAATACTGGCTTCAAAATAAACTTACTGTAAAGTACCAACAGTAAAAGTGCTCATGGTGCAGAATGTCCCATTTAAAGTTTTCAAACGTATAATGATCTTTTGAAAATAGCACCACCCATGAGTGCCGGCTTTTTTCATTGGACGTCACAGCTGCATATTCTAAAGCTCTCTGGTTGGTTGCGATGTCTGTCTGTCAAGGTGTAATCCAATACCATAACACAGACCAGTGGGTGAGACCGGTACCAGCACGAGGAACGCAAAGGATAGGGAACTTTTTAGAGTTGCAATAGCCGCGTCAATCAATACATGGCTTTTGAAGATTGTTATTTTTAATGTTTGTTCAGAGCACTTTGCCAGCCAAGTCTATGGACGTTGAAGTTTGTTTAGGGCAATTATGACGTAAATAGTTTGCCAGCCAAGTCTATGGACTTGAATGTTTGTTTAGGGCGGTAAATGATGACGCAAGACGTCATATGTGGCCAATATAAATATAGGCAGCCACAGTGGGCGCTCCTCACTTCACACAAGTCCTCCTCCTCAAGAATTGTATGCATACAGTATGCTCTGTCAAATGCGTTTGGGAGACTTTGTTAACGCTGCATGCTGTCTGATCAGGTGGCTGCCTGTAGGAGCTCCCATCCAATAAAATAATGACTCACATTCTGCTCTGTCCTTTGTGTAGATTATTGTAGTAATCGTACAACCACCCCTGAGTGATTTCTATCACCGGAGTTATTAATGGCAACTTCAACTTCCTTCCAACCAGCGCTGGAAGCGTGGAAGACATCTTGTGTTTGCACAAGGTCTACAACGTCTCAAGCTAATCAACAGACCAGGGAGTGGGAGGCACTCACTTCATTATAGACTCACTACTCAGTGGGTTGCTGGCATTGGGCTGTCAATTAGAGACTTGTAAATGTGTTGCTTGCTTAATCACCCCAAAAACTGGCCCCTAGGACTTCCCCCTTAATGCAACCCCATTAAAGGGGCATCAAAACAAAAGATCTGCCTTTAATGGCAATAATCCCTCAGTGCTGTGGCAGTCCAAGCCAAACTTGTATCTTTAAACGAGTCATGATGGATGTGCCGGGACCCGCAAAGAGTTTTATTGCTGCGTGATGGATGAGTCCTGGGCCCTGTGTGTGCGTGTGTGTGTGCGTGTGTGTGTGTGTGTGTGTGTGTGTGTGTGTGTGTGTGTGAGTGTGAGAGAGAGAGAGAGAGAGAGAGAGAGAGAGAGAGAGAGAGAGAGAGAGCATTTGTGTGCGACCAGTAATTGGGGGCAGTATCAGCCAATCCAAAGCCATCCCATCTCACTAACATGGAGTCTTGGTAAAATATAATAAAAAGCACATTCATTCTTATGAGAGAGAGAGAGAGAGAGAGAGAGAGAGAGAGAGAGAGATGGTGTGGACAAGGTTTACTCAAGCAAGCTCGTTAACACAATTAGCACTTGTTTCCTGCCTATCCCTGGAGCTTTCCTTGAAGTTGACTCTGTGCTATCGCTGTGGCAACTTGGCCAGCCAATGGCAGGCCTCAGAGGAGTGGCTTGCATTGGCATTATGATCTCAGGACAATGTTATTATAACTAGTTCATCCCCTTTTTGTGCAGTTTTTTAAGCCTTTACTCACCCACTGTAATCGCTGACTATAGCCTAGACATTTAGCTTAGCAGGTAACTTTTTTGTGTGTGTCTTGCAAACAAAAATAGCAGTGGCTGAGAGTCATTCTACTTTAGCATCTGAAGCTAAATAGGTAGAATCTAAATTGTAAATTATGCTTTAGAAAGGAATCTAAATGAAGTTGCGTTTCCCTCTGCATAGCAAGTAGCCGCTCAGGTATAGCACAAAGACACACAACTCTTCATTATCATTTCCATTCCCCAGACAGAAGTGATGCGTTTAAAGAAACACTTTACCCTTTCCTACAGTTCCTGCTCTCAGGGAAGTCATACTTAACAGCAGATGCTCTCTTAGGGGAGTCCATAATCCCTATGTGAATACCGCCTAAGGTCCATGCTACACTGGGAACGGGTTCCGTAACGGCACGCTGCCCACTATAATCAATGAAACCTGGCTGCAGGGCGCAGGTTGTGCTCTATTTTTCTGTGTCCGTGGAGGTTACTCAGAGGGAAAAATACAGTAAATACGGAACTCCCCGCGGGACAGGCGAGTTGTCGGTGCAGCAGCCACCACCACGTACGGTTCTGTTCCGTCCCCAGTGTAGCCCCCCGTAAGACTACTGCTGGTGGTCGTATGAAGTTGCAATTGAATACAGACTTGAAAATGCCCCTCAAAATAACAGACTAATGCTTGTTACGTATGTGGTGGTACCAGCTTTACTCTTACTGACATTATTGGCAGACTTCGAATTTGGTTATTATCTTGGTTTTCACTCGATTTCCCATGTAAAAAAATTCAAACTATTCATCCATTATCCACTCTGTGGTAATTCATCCATTACCACAGAGTGTTTAACCAGCTCCTTTGTTTACATCTGCTTCCACATCGCGTGAGATGATGCGAGGTTCTGTGTTGCTCAGCCAAAAATCTCATAACATTATCCTTGTGTGAGAGAGATACAGCCCAGATTTGAAAATCGTTCAGGATTTTAAAACTTGTGACCTTCAGCCTTATCCTTTACACAATTTAAGAACACTCACCGACTTTCTTCTCCTCTCCTTCCTTCTTGTCCTCCTCTACACGTGGCCGTTTCAATCCCTTCTTCTGATTGGCCACGTTCCTCCTGCCTCCCTCTCCCTCATCCTCAGAGTCTGAGAACTCCTCATCGCAGGCTATCCTCTTGTCCGAGGCACGAACTGCAAAGGGACGAGACGGAGACGCAATGCTTAAATACTGCCAAAACGGTCAAAACCTGGTTTGCTGGCAAAGGATACAACAACATGGGTTATTATGGGTGCATTTGTTATTTTGAAATTTCAATAGAGGATAGGCCCCTTGAGCAGGGGTCCTCAATGTCAGCAGTATTATTACGATTGGTAAATAGCCAGAGTGAACAGGTAGACATGTCACATGACATGTCACAGAATGTAAAATAATTGTTTTTTTGATCAACGTTTCAATACAGCATGGACTTGGACAAAATAATGATTAACCGACAACAAAAGATTATTTCGTCTCGGGTCCCGAGAGGCAAAATCTCGTCAAATGGTGGTCCGTGGCTCAAATGCCAAATAAAAAATGGGCCTTGATATGAAAAGGGTTGAAAACCACTGCTCTGGTAGCAAGCAAACTGGCACTATGGGAGCCAGCCCAAGGCGCAGCTATGAGGGAAACAGGCACACCACCTACAGTAGGTACTGTAGACACACTGTGACAAGACCCTGGTGCTAGACAGGAGGAAGGGGTGGAGGGCAGCGATCCAAGAGTCCCGAGTTGATGTTGTGTGGATAGTTTGCACAGTGCAAACTATCCAACATCAAAAAACATAGTTACTTTAGCACTTTAGCTTTGTAGGGCTTTAAGTGATGTTGTTAGTAGGAATAAACACAGAAGCACCCGGGAGGAAGGGCCAAAGACCATTTTTTGTTTTGTTACTGAAGGGGTTCCCAGGATTGCTTGCAATAGAGCACCGAAGTCCTGACGTAACTCGCTCATCCCTTCGATTCCCCTGGTTCGCGGAAGTAATTTCTCTATGGAGAATAACATGGGCTCATCTTAATATCGTCTCATATAAGCGTTGTGGTCCAAAAATAAACAAGCTGTCTCGGCGTCATTGTCAGGGAGGTGTCTCTGTATCGTTTGCAACAGTCAGTCACTCATATGTGATACAGGCTGTTTCTAGCGAAAATGTAACTAATTCAGTAGCAGTAACATTAGTGTTTTCTCTCAGTCAGTTGATTCTTCATATCCATATGAGTGAAGCGGCCGGGATGACATGTTTATTTTTCAAAAACAGTTCTTATATGAGGCGATCTGAAATCACCCTATGGGGATTACAATACAAATAAAAAGTACATTTGTGCCCTCTACCAATATTGACATCAGACTTCGGTGCTCTATGTGATGTGTTGTAGATCTGCTATTTTCACTATTTAAAAGAAAGTATTAAAATGTTATCTTTTAGGTTTTTTTTAAGAATAAAATCTATCGAAAATAAACATGAAAATTGAAAATGTTTCTTATATGAGGAACACCAGGGGTTAATGTGTGATAATTTCCAGGCATCCATCAGTTTGCAACAATACATCATTCCTTTATTGAAATGGCAGCTCCCTCATTTACAGGGAAGCCTCTCCAATCTGTTTAAAAACCAACTCATCTCGTTCCGCCGCCTCAGCAACACAAGGTGTCGAGGAAAACAATTCCCTTCTATTTACCTTCTGCGTCAGCAGGGAATTAATCCTTATTTAAACCTGGGCGGGCCGCCGGACACCATGAGCAGCCACATACAAATATGATCTTTCCAGTGCAAAGTGCCTATACCTCATTCTGTAATTAAAGGTATTCCACACCCCGGGCTTTCAGCTGCATAAGCAAGCCGTTCCCGCGGACAGCTAATAAACCACGGCTGCTAATTACAAACGAATGCCTCCATTAGGCATAAATAATTTGGCCACTTGGGCGCGTATACGTGTGCACTTCCAAATTAGTTATTCCTTTTGTTCCTTCGGAATTACCTATTCTTTGTGATGTTGCCTTGATTAGCGAGCAAGAGCAACAGAAAGGTAGCTTTAAGCAGGTATTCATCTATTTATTTATTTATGTAGGCCTATTTATGTATTTATTTATTTATTTATTTGAGTAATTGTATATACGTGTAAGTGTAACGATTGGGATTAATGGAACAGGGATGGAAGTTGAGGTGTAACTCTCTCTCTCTCTCTCTCTCTCTCTCTCTCCAATTCACAGGGGCTTTATTGGCATGAAAGACGTGCGGTTACGTTGCCAAAGCAAAAGTCGAACAAAACAGTTAAAACTAAATGATGTGTGTGCAATTAAGAGGGAATAAAGGAATGTATAAACAGAGCTGTGTCAGATTGCAGCTTAGTTTACAAATCCATATGCATTTCCTGTCATAAATACCATAAATGAAATATTATGTTCAGGCATTTATGTTCTGATGTTTGAATCTTTAAATGGGGTAGGCAAAAATAAGCTTCGTAGCTTCAGCCTACACCTTTTTAAGACATCCTTTTTTAAATTGACTTATTATGTACTGTACTACTTGTCAAAAGGACCAAAATAATCGTATCTATCTATCTATCTGCCTGTCTATTGTATATCTTGAGTTGTGACTTCTGTTAGGTCCAAATTAAGGATTTCAAACTCTGAGCCTGAATTCAAATGTCATTGCCGTTATTATTTTGTGGACACAACATAATGGGTCTTGTGCCTACAGCTTTATTAAGTTGTGACCATGACATACAGATCCGACACTAAGTTGTGTGCACAACATACAGTCCCACACATTTGTACTATTATTTTAATAAACAACTTTCACTTCTGGGGCTCCATAGAGAACAGACTTTGTTTGAAATATGAAGTAGAATATGGCCGTTTACGTCCGAATGTGATGACCTGGTTGAACCATTGCTTTGGAAGTGTTTTGACCCTGGGCTGTCTGTGCTGTCTTGGGACATCGTGGTGCACACCATCAATGGCTTGTCCTCAAACCAACGGGACGCTGGCTGGTTGCCCGCCCGGGTCAGGGCTTGCTAATTGGCCCCATTGGAACAAAATCCCATTAATCTGGCAGTCCGTTATTCCGAAAAACAAATATTAAATCAGAAACATTACTATAATATTATTGCCCATAGTCCTGTGGTTGGAGTTCAGGTCTGGTTTTGGTGAATATTTAGTAGTCCGGTCATTTGGTGTGGGGCACTGGGGGACACCCATTACAAATAGATGAATCCACAAATGACACTAGTTTTGTGGACGCATGACCTATTCCTACCATATAGCACAACTTTCATTCAACTATGACCCCTCTGTCACATGGAACTATATTGTTGTGCTGTCGCTGGCGTAGATCACTATACGCCAGCTGGCCACAACAAATAGTTCCATGCGACAGAGGGGTCAAAGTTGAACGAAAGCTCAAAGTTTCACGGAAGTTCCTGAAGGTCCCCTGGGGGTGCTGAGAACCAGTGCTTCAGATACACCACAGGTCCAGCTCACACACAACAGCTTCTGTGACACAAAAATGTGGTCTATTTCACAGCTGAAGAGCAGAGTTTGGTGCCCGTATAATGTGTGCGCTCGCCGCACGTATATGGGCACATGTATGAGCGTGTGCGTGCGTGCAGAGTGAATGTCCAAACAGCCTCAACCCTGCGTAACCCCAGGGCCACCCTCTCAGTGACAGATAGTTCTGGTAAATTTCCTCTGATCTCTGTGTGTGTGTGTGCGTGTGCGTGTGTGTGTGTGTGTGTGTGTGTGTGTGTGTGTGTGTGTGTGTGTGTGTGTGTGGTCCATATGCAGAGAGGGAAAGGGAGATTGGATGCAGAGTCTTTGTTCTCCTGCAAAGAGAGAGAGAGAGGGAGGGAGAGAGAGAGAGAGAGCTCCTCTCCATACGCCTTGAAGAAACCACATTTAAGGTACGCTGGAGAAACATGAATGCATAGGATTACACTCTTATCAACAGCACTTGTGGGGAAACACACACACAAGTAGCATATGAGTGCTCACATTTGTATGTGGATATCCATATACTTCACGTCACGTTAATATTCACATACACACACGCACGCACGCATTTCCAAGAATTGCACATGAAACGGGAATAAGTAAAGCAATGAGGCCTTGTGTTTGACACTCGGCAGGACATTACTGCATCCGTGTATTCCTGTGGCGTGACTGTATGGCCGAACAAATGTTTTCCTTCAACAGTGTTGTCAGGCACGACTCTGAAAGCGCCGATAATTGACCCAAATGCTGGTGTGAAATGAGTGATGGCAGAGAGAGAGAGAGAGAGAGAGAGAGAGAGAGAGGAAGATGTTCGTTTTGCTACAAAACAGGCGATCATTTAAACCAACAACAATATTTCAAAGAAAAACTGCCTTTTCTACATTCTAAATGTCAAATAAACGAGTCCACATGTGTCTGTCAGCCCCCGCACATGTGAGTGAAG
>NC_137885.1:10445072-10467572 GCF_963924005.1 Protomyctophum bolini
GCGCGCGCTTCCAAGCGAGGGGAGGCAAGGCTCACTGGGAACGCTACCTTAGGGCTAAACTCCGCCTGCTTGCCTTTGATCATGACATGAATTAAATGTGGCTCCTCTGACAGGCTGTGATGAGGGCTAATGAACAGGTACGTGTCGCCACCACCTCCACACAGACACACACACCTGGTGTATGTGTGACAGAGAGAGAGAGAGAGAGAGAGAGAGCTGTCATGTCAACAGCAATGCCTTAAGAGCTGTGTTCGTTCGGGAGGCAAATGGCGGTGGCATTAATTAGAACCGATGTTTCAAAAGGGGGGAAGGAGAGGTGAGGATTAACCCCCTCCTCCAAATTGCGCGTGCACACACGCACGCACGCACACACACACAGGGTGGTCGTGCAGGTTGTGTGATGTGAGGGCGGCCAGTGGAGGGGAGCGGGCAGGCAGTGGCGTCACGCTGTCAGAACCCGGGTGTCAGGAAGGCGTCACTCACAGCGGCAGCCCGGGGGACAGATGATACCATGCACGTTCCACGACATGTGTCACAAGCGCTCTGGGTCCACGTCACAGCGGAGGAGGAGGGAGGGACGCTGCCACACTAGTGCCACGGAGGGCTGAACCCATGCCAAACACGCAGGGACGTCACGCTACACCTAAACATCAGCAGTGGTCCCCGCCGTTTTATTCTACATTTAGTTTTTAATTATTATTTCAAGACTTTCACAAATAACGACCCCCCCCCCCACACACCGCCAACACCAAAAGAAAAAAATCTACTACAGATGTTAATTAGACATGCAAGAAACACTGACCTCATTTTGTCTCTTATTAAAAAGAAAAGACTGCTGTATAGCCTATAATACAGCACGGACACTTCTTCTAAATACAAACATGTACTGTATGAGGAACGGTGACAGTCATATCTTAATTTTATATATATATATATATATATATGTATTTATAAATGTATTTCTTAACTTTAGCTTGTAATAAATATATATTCAGTGTGAAATTCCTGGTCCTCCTTCCTGGTATTATTATGTAGCAACCTTTCACCCCTAGACAAAGGGTCAAAAGTTGCAGATTGACTAAATTCTCAATTTTTGACAGTTTTAGGTTTGTTAGAATAAAAAATGAACTGATTTGGACTTCTGAGGTTATGAGGATATGCAGGATGAACACATGAAGGGTGATACAGGATGAATGAACACGCACAAGTCCAATGTGTGTCATTGTCACTCTGAGCTCTGTGGACTCTTTTAACCCATTTTGGGTGGGAACATTACGCTATAATTTAGCCATTGAAAAATAGAAGATCTACAAGCTCATAGCGCGCCACCGAGTGGCGCGCTACGAGCTTGTAGGTCTGCTATTTTTGAAAAATCGTAAAAATGTGGCGCAAACCTTTGAATATATATTCTTTCAAAGTGAATGTTTTTAAATCAGGTCTAAATGGGTTAAACCGTTGAACCAGCAAACCATGAGAAAGCTTCCAGCGGCTACAGAACCTTCAATCTGGTCGCCAAACCCACATACCTGCTATATCAGACCATTAGTGTCTTTGTATTCACTGTTCAAAGAAATCATGTTTTTTTTTCTCTCTCTTTGATCTCAATCATTAAAGTTTTTTCTTTTTCTTTTTTTTGGACATAAGGAGCTCTTCTGTAGTCGTGTTGCTCCTGGATGGTGTTTCTGTGTGCCTGTACAGTCAAAGATGTTTGTGAAATTGCTGTGATTATAGTGTTCATGTGCCATTTGATAGCGCTTCCAAGAACAAGGGATGTCTGCGGCCAAAACCACACTACAGTAATAAGAGTTGGCGTGGAACTAGCCATCCTTTCATAAACCACATGGTCCCCGATTTTATTCCAATTGGACAGACTTTATTATCACGGATATCAACTTTGCAATTTCAGCGTGAGCAGCTTCACTAAGGAGAGTTCTCAAGCGGCTGTTCCTTTATCCACTTAAGCCCCTATATAACTTTGTTGTACGACAATTACAGATATTGAGGCGCAGATCTAAGGTATGAAGTTCCATGGCCTTGATCAGTGATGGAAGAAGTACTGTATTTGTTTTTACTTAGAGATGGGGTGCCATAGTTTTGACTTTATTCTCTCTTGTATATGTCTATGGAGTTAACATAACTCGGTGGTGGTTGCGTAGTTAATATGAATATGCGTAGTGTGTAGTTATTATGAATATGCAAATATGACATCCCTGTGTATTTTTTGGTTTCTTCCTGAAGGCCCAATCGAAATACACTGCTTTAGTGACACACAAAAATCAGCCGATCCCCTTTTTATCATACAACAGCAGCAGTGGGTCCACGACCAACAGATGGGGCCCAAGTCCCGACCCACTGTTTGGGAAATAGTGGTTTAAAACGATATATAGCACTATTTAACTATAGCCACACCATGTTGTTCATAAAGAAAGAACTACTGAATTTTTTATTTTTATTTTTTTAAATGTGGGGGTATTGAAAACTGTCTGCCTAAAATGACATTTCCAAATATAAGGAACGGCAGGTTGAAAGTGCGTATTTTCTGGTTGGAACATTGTTTGACCCCAACACTGTTCAGTCACCTGTGGTTTCAGAATGATAGCCCTGCAGTCACACAGCTAGCTCTCTCTCTCAGCTAGCTAGCTCGCTCTCTCTCCCTCGTCACGCCAAATTGTGTTTTACGGCCGGTGTTGGGTTATAGATGGGCTACATGATGGATATGGTCATAATATTAATATAAGAATGACACCGGCTGAGGCATGAATCATGACCGACTTTATTTCCAGGCCGGCGTTTCATAGGCCCGACACTAAAACGACGATATATAAATGTCACGCGCTTTGGGCCGTAAAGCATTATGAATCGCGGTTTTTCACCGTTATCAACCCACTTTTATTTACTAACGCGTGTCGGTCTCGACGTATGTCTATGCAGGATTCATTTGTTCTGTTGTTCGGTCGTACGGGGTTAGAGTCAGCTTCATTGTGCTTGATCCTTTTGACGGATCATGTACACATGCATGTTAACGCATGCAGTTACAGTAGCTACTTTTCAATCAATGTCAATAAATCAACCCCAGGCACATGGTTTCATCAGTGCACAGATGAAAGTTATTTGACTGAAAGATAGTTTCTAACCTTCATAAATGGATGGATGATGGATGGATGGAATACTAAATGTATCAACCATTGATTTAACCTCATCATCATATAATTGGTCCTTACTAATATGCCATCATTTTTGTTTACTCACTATGTGTCTGGTTGGTGGGCTTCTATAGAAACAGCCTTTCTTTTCATGTCTGAAATGACCATGCCCGACTACTGATGGTGTCACTGGTAGGCAGGTTTCTGAACTTTCACCCGCCCTCCTCTCAAAGGGCCCGATCTTGCATGTCTTAAGTACCAGTTCTTATGACTTAACTTAAGATGTGGAGGCGTGGCAAATGCTATTTGGCTGTTTTGAGTGGCCATTGGCCAAACAGCATTGGCCATGCCTCCTGGTCTTAAGTTAAGTCATAAGACCTGGTACTTAAGACATGCACGCAAAATAGGGCCCAAACAGTCAGTAGAAAAATGGCAACATGTTATAAGAGCATAGTTAGTGACTGAGGACTAATCATAAAGATAGGTTGAAAATGGAGGAAGTGGACCTTTAATTGATTGAATGATTGATTGATTAATTGGAAAAACATTTCTGCATGTTTGTACGTATCTGTCAAAAGCACAATACACAACAAAACTTGAGAACATGTTCATTATTTATTTGTATTTCTTGTACTTAACCTGAAAGTTACCCAACACTATTTAATCAATTAAGATAATGAATTTATATTTGTAACAGAAGTGCCAAATATAAACATGTTTTATAAGCTTACAAAAGGAGTTAGTAGAATATTGTACATAGACCTTATAAACTTGGTATGAATGGAAGAAATTAATTCCAGTAAATATTCCAAAGGACTCATAACATTTTTAATCTTTTCTCCATGATCTGAATCATAAACTGACACATTATGAATAAGTAACCAGCGCTTAACTTAGCAAAATATAGAATTCTGTGTTAATGTGTGCGTGCGCGCGTATCTGCTTTAATCTTTTTGGCAAACAAAGTATCACCTGACATTCATTAAATATTGCTGCAGTATAAAAAGTGCAATTAATGTCTAATAATTACTTTGCATACTGCAATTCACTACAACAGTTTTACTCAGAAAATAGCAAGGTTCACAATGAATTGCGATTCAACGTATTGTGAGCTTGTAGATCCGCGACATTCGCAATTTGTCGAATGAGTAAGGACGATATATAGGGCTAAAGTTGTAAATAAATACACACATAAATAGACATACAGTCTAAAATTAATAGTGAGAGGATTTTTAAAAGTTTCTGATGCACCGAAAAGGAAATTCTTGGCCAAAACCAAATATAGGAAACAGTTGGCCGGAAACCGAATACCGAATATCCGAATATGATTCATATTATATTTATTTTTTTCCTACGATTGCTGTCATGGCCGTACCTTAAAGCTACCTGATTTATGGCAAAATAAATGGTTGTGGCAAAACTTAACTTAAATAATAATCACTATTATGGGTCCATAAAACATTTATTCAGCTTTTTTGAATGCATTAATTGCATACACTATTCGGTGATATATTTTCTGCCTATTCGGGCCGAAACCGAATAGGCCGAAAATGCATTTTTAGCCATTTTCTGTCGAATATGTTCTGCGGCCGAATATTCGGTGCATCACTAAATGTTACACTTTCTCCGCACATCAAGACAAGTAAGTCACATCAAACACACGTGCAGTCGTGCACGGGAGTCTGGAAGCCTCTCTGAATGCAGATGTTCCACATATCTACAAACTCAGCTGAACTTTAGCACCTCATGTGGCTGGCATGGAGTGAACATTCTGGTCTAGCTGGGAGTATATATATGAGCAGCAAAGAAAGAAAACCCTCATTAACCTCGTTCATTTAAAGACAAGGCAACACATTATTTTAAATGACGGACATTCAACTGCGGAAAAACACCACCTACATTATTTTGTATATTGATGTGTGAACAGCAAAGTCCACCCACACCAATATTTGAAAGCATTCAAGTTAATAATGTTTGGGCATTGGGAGGAATGGGAGAAGTCCACAATGATAAATTCACCAAATGCCTCATTATATAAGCAAAGCATATCAATCGTGGGATTAATGATAATGTATTATTTTATTTGCTATTACAAGCTTCGATGTGTCGTATTGGAACTGTAGGCCTAATATATCACATGTACCAGTAAGATGCCTGGGGGGGGGGGCGAGAAGCAACCTCGCCCTAAAGGGTGTGCGATGTCACGAGACCTGGGCACCATTATCTGGGGCTTTCCCCATGTATGGGGAGTTTGAGTGATACCATGCATGATTCCATTAACTGTCTGTGACCTCTGCGGCAACCACAGCGGTTATCATGAGACTGTCACAATATGATCATATTGGCATTCCCATATATGGGCTTAATATTGATCACAGTCAAGGATCTCCATATATGGGCATAGCAGGGATTGTATTAGGGTATCAGCTGGGAATGCACAACTTTTTCTTTCCTTTTTTTAAATCCACGTTTTCTCACACACACACACACACACACACACACACACACACACACACACACACACTGGCAATCAAAGACAACAGTTTACAGCTGCTGTTTGCAGCGTTAGCAGGCAGCAGCTAGCGTTGGCTAACGTAGGTCTACCACTACAGTATGCTACACCCTCTTTCCCTTTCCCTTAGTTTGGTCAATTCAAGATGAAAACAGCAAAGATCATGGTTACAAGGTTAGTATAATTCCTCCTACCCCTGGCCCTCTCTCTCTCTCTCTTGACTCTGTGTGTGTGTGTGTGTGTGTGTGTGTGTGTGTGTGTGTGTGTGTGTGTGTGTGTGTGTGTGTGTGTGTGTGTGTGTGTGTGAGGGGGGGGGGGGAGCGAGCAGAGAATGCAGAGCGTGTGCATCCGTCTAGAGAGCCGCGTCTACTCCTCCGGTGTTACAGAGACACGCACTTATACATTTCCCTTACAACCGTACTCTACCAGTGGTTGTTGCACCATGTTTGCGCATTTATGAGAAAATATAATAATCGTCTTTCTTTTTTTTTTTTTTTGCACCGATAACGATATTAATAAATATTATGAATCATCGGTCGATCCCTAACCTCATATTGATATATACGCCTGGCATCGTCATGGTGATACGTACTCAGTTGGCTGGCATCGTTATCCTGACACGCATCTAGTGAACCATATATATAAGAAGAATCCGAAGAGGATTAAGGAGCTACTGTAGCAGCATTTGCTATCCTCCTCACGAGAGACTCCATTGCATTCGGGACGAGACAGGAGGATATTTGGTCTTACAACCCCAAATGTCCTCAGCGATATCTGGCTTTACAAACCGGATATCGTTGGGTTAGAAATGCATGCATCCCGGTTAAGTTTGGATCGGACACCACTGCAGCGGGCTCTAACTTGCCTGGGGTGACCAGGGGGCTGATGTCACGTGATGCCACGATGATCTGGGTGTGTGTGTGTGTGTGTGTGTGTGTGTGTGTGTGTGTGTGTGTGTGTGTGGCATTATGTACAGGTATATTTAGTAACAATTACTTGTATTCAGTTTCTGTCCAAATTCAAATGATAAAATTAAATATTGCAGCGAGGTAAACAGAATATGTCCCCTTCAAATCAGAAACAATGGAGCAACAATGAAACATGTCGCTTCAAAATAAATTCTTAATTATATGAGAGTAAACATGTGAAATGTAAAATACTTGAAACAAAGATGCACAAATAAGAACATAAATCGCTTAATAGGACTAGGTCCACGGGTGTAGTTGACACACACACACACACACACACACACACACACACACACGCACACACACACACACACACACACACACACACACGTACGTTAATAGCAATCATCAACACCCCGCCTCAGATTATTAGCTCTTGATAAAATCAATATGCACGTGCTATTTTTTTTTTCCTTTTCCCGATGACATCAAGTCATATAAATGACGATGGGTGTTGCTATGTAGTCGGTAATTATATATCACACACACCGCCCTGCAATTATTAACATTCCCGTTATGCCATAGCTGGATGCTTGCTATGTTTAGTCACAGACAACATGCACGCACGCACACAGTCACATACACACACACACACACACACACACACACACACACAGCAGAGCAGAGCAGCACTTGCTTGTATCGTTCTGCAGACTAATACTGCTCCCTACAGTTAGAAAATGACTCAGTTCACTGTTTCGGTTATCTCTCCTCTCCTCTCCAGATCAGCTATAAGATCTACCCTTTTTTAAAGGGTAGGCTTTACTGTCTTTTTTTTATTTATTTTTTATGAACTTCCCTATACTTCCTTCACATGTCTTATCAATGTTACTGATTAAGGCTCTGTTTCAGTTATTGTAGCACAGTGGTTCTCAGACTTTCTTTCATTTCAAGGACCCCCAGAACTCTGAGCCCTATTTTCCACCAGAGTGGAACCGGTACCGTTACCAATTTTGAACCAAATTAATTGTTTCAGATCCCTAAAAAGTTGGTCCGGAACTATAGAACCAAAAAAAAGACTTCTTCTTGCCCTGAAGTGAGAACCTGAAGTTGGACGTGTCACTCTCTTCATGTTGGAAGACGTAGAGATGTGATATAAACTATCATAAAACATAGAGAACAAAACCAGAGTTCTTTGGTTTGGTAACAGCTGTGAAGAAAGTAAGATTTCTTTCAGAGTTTTCAGCGCTGCACTGCGGTAAAGCATAGAGACAGAAACCAACAAGTCAGACTTGTCAAATAATACAAAAGTGAAATGTCAAATATATGAACGAGGTATAGGCGTGAGTAAGTAAATACTAAATAGGCAACGGTTCCTGAGCCAGTGAGCCATGCAGCCCAAACAGACAGCAGCATAATAGAAACGCTATTCCTTGTGCGTATAGTCTCTTGTGCAGTCTCTTATCACACAATATCAATCACGCAGCAACAGCAGCAGCAGCACAGTGCATCCGCAGTCATATATACACAACAAAGAATCGCGTGTGGCGGCCTGTGTCTTAAGGACAGCCTGTCGACAGGCGGAGCTCAGTGATTGTTCAACATTCTGATGGTTGCCAGGTGGAAACTGGTCTGGCTTTTGATATGTCTGTATCGCTTGCCTGACCATGGCCCGCCGCAGTATAGCGAGCGGCGTGAACAGATTGAGGCTGGGGTGGCGAGTGCCTTGGCCACTCGCTCACCTAGCATCACGGAAAAAAGTCACGCGTGTGGCGGAACCGTTCTTTGTTGACAGTGAAACAAACTAAACAAAAGTGAAGCTTTCTCCATGGATACATTCTATTATGATGAAAATGTATAGCTATACTGGCTGTCTTTAGAGGGATGGCACGTGAAATGTGTCAGACTTAATGGTCAAGCATATGTGTATTTTCCGGTCCAGTCATTGTGTTTTGATGAAACTCAAATGCATGCGGTATAATTTATCAATCACAGCCCACAGTGTCTGTGTATTTGTGGATGGGGGGGGGGATGAGAAACCAGAAGTTAGGTTTGACTCTGCTATGGCATCGGGCATCCATGTTATTGACGGGAACATGGAGAGAAGAGAAGCTATAGCTCCGTCCCACTCTTGCATGTCAGGACCGTCTGTTGACGTCTGTGATTCCAAAACTTTTTTTTTTTTTTTTCATATTTGAAAAATGCGTGGGCAGCTGGTGTTCCCACGCTCCGTGCAGGAATTAGCCGCTTAGCTCCGCCGCTGAAACCCAATCTGCTCTGCACCTGGGCTGCTCAGCTAGCTAGCACGGCCCGCACACACACCTCTGACCACATGCAACCAACCAGTGTGTGTGTGTGTGTGTGTGTGTGTGTGTGTGTGTGTGTGTGTGTGTGTGTGTGTGTGTGTGTGCGCGTGTGTTTGTGTGTGTGTGTGCGTGAGAGAGACAGACACCTGCCAAGTTAGCATTCCTGCCTCAGAGTCCAAACCATCCACTGGGTTGTTCCTGTCCTCATGCCAGCAGCCTGGACACTGAAACACAACAAGACGGTTTCCTCCTGTCCTATCAGTCTGCTGGACTTTCACCCCGTCCTGCCCGCCCGCCTGCCTGCCTGCCTGCCCGCCTGCCTGCCTGCCCGCCCGCCTGCCTGCCCGCCAGCCTTTCATTTCAAAGTCGGTGACACTATAGTGACAATCAAAGACGAGGTCACTTATTTGGGTTGGTGAGAAAATGATCATAACATGTCATATCATGTGTGTGTGTGTGTGTGTGTGTGTGTGTGTGTGTGCTCATATGTCTGCTGTAACCCAACAGGCCTGTGGGGAACCCCTCCTACTAAGGTTTGCTTTAGTCAATGTGTGTGTGCGCGTGTGCGTGCGCGCGCGTGCGTGTGAGAAGTCTGCTCAGACAGATGGCTTGTTGACCTGCTAAACCTGGCCCCTTTACAGGGTTCACCAGTCCCAACATGACAGGTATCACATGAGGCAAGTAAGCCATAAAAAAATACAATCACACACACACTGCAACTATCATACTTGTCCGAAATATACCCATTATTCTATTACCGATGGTCTGTAATCTAAAACCACATGCAGGGGCAATCAAAATGCACACATGCACACACCACAGGGTTATAAAGGACAGAGAGCGGACCTGCAATTCATTGGAAGTTGCTCAGTGGCGTTTTGAAGCAGCCAGAAGAACGGTCTATACGTCTGCATTTGTTCCGTGAATTTGGGACACCACATTTTGGTGTCCCAAACGGCGCAAGCTTGCTCATTGTTAAACCCCAGCTGCATGGGGTTTCCTCGTGCTAAATGCACGGGCCCCGCCTGCAGTCCCAGCTCTGACCAGTAGGGCCGAGCGCTTCAACGTTGGCCAGCCATTCTGGGGGCTTGGCACACATGCAGTCGCGCACACACACACACACACAACACATGTTCAAAATTTGTATTATGTCAAACTGCACACACGTGCGCGTGCACACACACACAAACACACACACACCCCACCCCGGTGGCTGCAACCAGCCATGTAAGTGTGATATCTGGGTGCATGTCTCTCTGTGTTCGCCATGGGGGGAGAAAGTGCTTCTTGATGAAGTCATTCATACATTTTAATATGACACGTCAGCTAACATGATGTATAGACTGTCTGTCCATTCATATTTCAAAGGCTTTTGCTGCAGGAATCACAGCCTGCCCTGGGCGCTACCTTGCACAACCTTAAGAGCTATTAGACTCAACAGAAGCACTCTGCCTGAAGGAGACTTCAGAACCAAGCTGCCAGCACAGATGATATTCTACATGTGTGAATTGTTTTTTATATACCAGTGATATATACCGATTAAGTGTTTTGTTAAGTGACACCGTGGACTTTCCCCCGCATTCATTGTTAGCAAAAAATAACATGTTACGTTGACTGCCAGTGTTTAAAGTTACGTTTGAGGCGTCAAAGCGTCGTAGTTCTACCTCAAAATCCGGCTGAAAATATTCCAATTGTTTGTTCCCCAGTCGACACATAACCAACTTCCAACACCGGATTTTTATAATAATCGTCAAACGGCAAAGTAAACATATATAAAACAAATAGTGGGTTCATTGTATTACGCAGGGAAAGACAATGGAATAAAATGCGGGTTTAGCGGGTTATGTAGTCCATGTCTTAAGAACGTTACACAATATAAATACAAACGTAATTTGTATTTATTTTATGGGCGTGACAGGCGATTTTCTTAAGTAAGTCTACATTTTTATTTATTTTTAATGCTCAAATAGTACCTCTCATAAGACCAATGCCAGTCTCTTATATAGACAAGCAGTCTTGTTCTGGACGCGACGCATATTTTGAGCTACGATGACATCCCTACAATAGGGACACTTGGTTGAAACTAAGCGGTCAATTGATGTGAAGAGCTGCTTTGTTTCTCCTCGGGAACCAGACTAGACTCACGGGACTTTTAGCTGGCCTTCTAGCTATAGCTCTTCTACCACGGCGCATGTCAACCAGGCCGCATCGTCCACAGGTGAAGTGCCAGATGGGACGGCAGGACGACCCTCTGTGAACGGTGAAGGCGACCAGGCGTGACACTCACGCTGTCCAAGTCATGGAGCGCGTGCAGTGGCGAGGAGCAGAGGGTAAACCGTCACACTGTGTGGCCAGCTTCTGTCTCCCAGCGTCCAGAGAGAGAGAGAGATATGAACAATGTTGTACGCTCGCTGTTTCTATGTTGCAATGCTTGTAACACATTGTGCGTCATATACTGTATGTTTACACTATTATTTATGCCCACATAATTTCCTTTTCCAGTTTGTATTGTATTGTATTTGTATTTTGACATGTTTTCTCATGCCAATAAAGCTCCTTGAATTGGAGGGAGAGAGAGAAAGAGAGAGAGAGAGAGAGAGAGATACATTAGAGACAAAGACAGGCAGAGGGTACTCCCACACAGTAGAGTCACTTCCTGGTTTTTAAACAGCTGGTGGATGGGAAATGAAGCTCGCACGCGGCTGCAACTTGCAGCGTCGGCCAAAAAAACGGAAACGCTTTGCCGACGCTGCGCAAGCTTCATTTTCCATCCACCAGCTGTTTAAAAACCCCGGAAGAGACGCCTGCTCCAAGCTGCATCTTGCATCTCCGTGACTCCACTGTGTGGGAGCACTGAGAGACAGACCGATAGTGACAGTGACCTGGTGCCAGATTTCATGATGGGTCTAGTTTAACCCACCATGTGACTCCTGACCTTTCCTTGGTCCCTTGCTGAGGCCCATCTGAGCGAGGCCAGAGAGGACAGCTGGTCTGAGACCAGGGAGCTTGTTGTTCTGTCTGCCTCACCTCTCCCTCAAGCTCTGGAGACAGACAGACAGACAGACCATACATACACCGTGCACTCTGGGCCATTTCACAAGAATCTGGCAGAGTAACATGTATCGAGATACAATGGTCACAATTCAACATGTTGCGATAGATTGCAACATTGCACACAATTCAGCTCCATAGTTGGCTGTTCAGGGACCACTTAGGGTTCTATTTTCTCCAATGCCTTACATTGCCTTACATCCATAAAACGAATTTGGCATTTTTTTCCTCCATAAAAAAAAATATATATATATATTTTTTTTTAATAGTTAAAAATCAAATAGCCAATATACAAGCTCACAACGTGCCTATGTAGATCGGCTAGTTGAACAAATTATTTGCAAATGTTTTTCAGTAACAGTAAAAAAAAAAAAGAAATACATTTTTTAATTAAAAAAGGCAAAGACGTTTAGGGATAAGCGGCAAGGCACTGACGAAAATAAAGAACCGCTGCTTCAGAAGATCACGTCACAAAAGGTGCCACGTCGTGAATAACACATTGTTTACTTACAAAATCAGGACATTAAATCAATTGTGATCCTAATGAGCCAACGACGAGCTATAGTTTACAATCTATCTAGTACTGTGGTGTTTCCACTCTGTCTGTGTTGCATTCACTATTAGTAATACAGTTGCCGTCTTGTGTTTGGTGTTCTCCTCCCTCCAACTGCGTTCATCTCTGTCTCTTTATCTGGCCTCTGTATCTGCAGCTCATTTAGCCCCATGACACCATGAAGCAGGCTAATAACACGTTTTTTCCTGTGTGTGTGTGTGTGTGTGTGTGTGTGTGTGTGTGTGTGTGTGTGTGTGTGTGTGCGCGCGCGTGCGTGCGTGGGCATCCACACGTGTGTGCGAGAGAGAGAGAGAACTACCACAGCTGAGGCGGTGTTTGTAGGACATGTTTGTGAAAGTGTAAAGACGAAACGGAAGCGGTGAGGAGGCCCGGTCACGCCCGTTCGTAGCTTCCTTTTCTCCAGACTACAGTATATATAGTAAGGGCATTTCATCAGGTATTTGACCAATCTGGGAATTAAATCGTTACCAAGAAATGTAAAGGTGTCTAATAACATGTACTAAAAGTTTGAAATTCAACTCCTGTGGGAAACCTCATAAAGAAAACCCATCAAAGTTGGGGTATCGATAACCGATTTACTTTGGAACATCGTGGGAGGAAACAACAGTCTGTCGACTCGGGAGTAGGCCTGTCACAATTGTTAAATAATCACCGAATCACAATTATTTGAGATAATCGCAATATTTGTTGCGTAATCGTCAGTCGTTTATATTTTTGAAAAATCACACCCTCGTGAAGTGAGGGGCGCTCCTATCATCGTCATACTGTACATCATCTCATTCGTCTCACCTTCGTCTTCAATGTTTATGTTTAGCATAATGTTTGTGTTTACACAAACACTCAAAGCAGGCCATTCATTGTCAATGGCATTCAATGTTTGTGATAAGACAACGTTAGCGTTTACACAAACTCTCAAAGCTGGACATGTCCACAAACTTCCCAAAAAAATCACACTCATGTGAAGTGAGGGGCGCTCTTATCATGCTCAGCCAATCAAATCGTCGTTATTTGGTACACACAAGCACGCGCACACGCACCTTGTTTTAGCTGTTGTACCGTTTGTCGGCGCTCCATTGTTACGCCAACTAACTGATCTGTTATTATTCAAGGTGTCTTAATTACTCAAAGGAAGGACAGAGAGAGAGAGAGAGAGAGAGAGAGAGAGAGAGGTGCAGTGTGCCTTGGCCGGTGGACAACACAAATAAGTTAATTTGCATTTCTGTCCGTTTGCATGTGTTGTAGATGTGCTGCACACGGCTGCGAACACGTGCGCGCGTGTGTGTGTGTGTGTGTGTGTGTGTGTGTCTTGGCACGCTCGGCAGCTCGTCCAGATTGTAACCCCCCCACCCCACCCCACCCACCACCACAACCACCTTCCCCACACCCCCCTTCTCTGTTTCTGCCTCCAAAAAGCTGCCTTGGAGGAGCGTTGGTGGAGGGATTAGGGATTTACTGAGGGGAAGGTAAGTGTGACTACAAGCCTTGGCTCCAACCATCTGCTCCCCACGCCATAGTGCTGCATGGGCCCAACCTGTATACCCTATACAGCACACACATGGTCCAGCCAGCCAGCTAGCCAGCCAGCCAGCCAGTTAGCCAGCTAGCCAGCCAGCTAGCCAGTTAGCCAGTTAGCCAGCCAGTAAGCCAGTTAGCAAGCCAGCCAGTCAATTATAGCCAGCCAGCCAGTTAGCCTATTAGCCAGCCAGTAAGCCAGTTAACAAGCCAGCCAGTCAATAATAGCCAGCCAGTCAGTCAGTTAGCCAGCCAGTAAGCCAGTTAGCAAGCCAGCCAATCAATTATAGCGAGGGGGGCATTCATTGGTCCGACTTACCAATAGTCTGACATACGTGGCCGGTTAAGACTCACCCACGGTTCTGACACACGTGGCTGGTTAAGACTCACCCGTGGATTCAGCGTGTGGTTACATGGTTAGGTTAGCGTTTGGGGTATGGTATGACTATTGTGTGTCGGCCTGTTAGGACGTCGGAACAAAGATATGCGCCTGCCAGCCAGTTAGCCAGTCGATATAGCCAGCCAGTCAGTTAGCAAGCCACTGAAGCCAGATAGTCAATCATCCAGTCAACCAGACAGCCAGCCACCTAAACAGTCAAGCTACAGACCGTCAGCCACACAGTCAGGTACCCAGCCAATCAACAACCCAGCCTCGACCAGCCAGCCAGCCAGCCAGTTATCCAGTCAGTGAAGCTTCACTCTGGCAGTGCCAGTTAAACCTGGCACCTCGTTGCGTGGGGGTGTGGGTGTGGGGGAGTTGTAAGGAGCACATATGTACACAAAAGGGTGGTTGTTGTTATTTCTGTCTTTCCTCTCCTCTTTGCTCCCTCTGCCGTCGTCACCTTCCCTTGCACTCATCTCTAGTCATTCTTTCTTCTTAAATCAGAGGACCCGCGTTTCTGTTTCTCTTTCACACCCTCTCCGTTTCTCTGGCCTGGCAGCACGGGGAGACAGATGACAGGGGCTTTGTGGTCTCCTGATGACTCCTGGGTGGCTATTTCCTCATCTATTTAATGACGGCTTATTAAAATGAGCAGGGGGGGGGGGGGGGACAAATGACGAGAAAGAAAGAAAGAAAGAGTCATATTTACAGGTCCCTAGTCCCACCTAATGCCAGGAATCTCTCTCTCTCTCTCTCTCTCTGTCAGAATGGATGGGTGACCAGGAGGAGAGGATGAAGAGGATACCTGCCATCCTGCAACCTTCATCTCGCCTGACACTGACACCCCGAAAAAAACAGACAAACAGGGGGGAGGAGAGAGCGAGAGATAGAGAGAGAGAGAGAGGTGGTAAACAAAGAAACATAATGCTCATTATTAAATTGCAGCCTTTGCCTGCTGCCAGGAACCTATTTCTCAGTATTAATTATTCATATTTTATTTGGGTAATCCAATACTCAGGTGAGAGCCGTGCACAGAGTTGACAGAACGTGTAATTTCCAGGCCCTGAACAAGGGATTATTATATGAAGTATAAATCACTAATAGCTGCTATGAACCTGTACTAACGGCGGTGTCGGACCGCTGCGGGGCATCTCGGTGTGTTTATTGTGCCACGTCGCTCGGAGGGGACACACTTTTAGTTGACCCCTCTCCTCTTCCCTCGCCTTTTTCATTCTGTGCCCTGTTGCAGACCCGACAGGAAGGTTAGAAATAGGATGCGTGCCGCCGTTCGTGACGAGAAACATGTTTTGTTTTGTACTGTATGTCTTTGTTTTTTTGTTTATTCCCCCCCCCCCCCCCGCTAGGAGAATGATTGTTTGATTCTCGGAGTTGTCTAAACAATGTGTTGATCAGCATCTTTCATTCTGCGGGACAGTGAAGAATGCAAGTGGAAAGAGTGAGCACATTATGCTTTTTTTGTGACAAATCTCTAAACATGAATACGCCTTGATTCATATAAATTATGTTTTTGCAAACACACATTGCACCATCACTTACCCTAGATTTGATTACCTTGATTTGTCTTCTCTCTCTCTCTCTCTCTCTCTCTCTCTCTCTCTCTTTCTTTCTCTCTCTCTCTCTCTCTCTCTCCCTCACTCTCTCCGATGAATTTCCTCTCATCACAGCCATGATTGCAAAACCATCACTTCAATTTGTCTTCTCGCAAGAAACGGTTTATGATAATAACAATGTATGAAGAGCTCAGAATTTAGTTTCTTATTCGTTGGAGGGGGTTTATAAACACTATATGTGTCTGTCAGAGTCAGTGTACACACACAGTATACCGCCCGAGGATACAATCTTTAATGCTTCGCATAAAATGTATGTTTTCCATGGCTCTCAGACAGACAGCAGAGAACACAACACTCTCCTTTCTTTTTTATGTTGTAGACATGATGCACCTAAATTACCAGCCAGTGCCAGGCTTTTTGATGGCCGCTATAGCCCCTCCAATGCATGGCTTTTGAAGATTATGTCATATGGCAGTCAAGTCTATGGCATTTTTAATGTTTGTTTGGAGCACTTATGACATGAATCGTTCTCCAGCCAGGTCTATGGACAATCGCTTCCCCTTGAAAACATTGACTCCGTTCAGTGTGAACCAATAGGAACCACTGGATGTTTCCGGCGGCAAACTTGAATCCGCCCCTCTAGACAAAGAAATCGCACTGGCTGGCGCAGGCAACACCAAAAGGACAGCCATGGCTGCAAAGGCCATCTCTAAGATTAGAATCTTCTACACCCAGTTCATCTCTGTCAAGAATGTATAGACACAAAAAGATGGTATGGGCGAAGTAACAGAAAATAATGGAAGACGGCCCCAGTCCGTCTCAGTCCATCTCAAGAACCATCGGATCAGCCGACTTTGAATTTGCCTCTGGGGGCACCGCACAATAGAAATAATTATGTGCATGACAGGTAGTTGGCCCATTTGGTCCACCCTCAGCCCTTCGCTCTGGGTGGTTTCTCTTTGATTGCATTCATAATAACAAATCGTCGACAAATTGTACTCACAATTCACGAGTTCTCACTAATACTCAAACAAAACAAAACAGTCTATTTTGCAGATCTAGCCAATTGAGTGCAAGCTGTCCATCCATCCATCTCTTCTTGAAATGTAATACAATATATAATTTATATCAATATAAGCTATAGCCAAGATCAGATGACACAAGTACACGCTCTGGACATGGCGCTGTATCCCCCCCCCCCCCCCCCCCCAATTCAGCCCTACCAAGTACCAAGCTCGGAGAGGTTCCAATTCTATCATTTTTAGTATGACCCAGCCGCGGATTGAACCCTGACCTCTCTAACCGCAAAGGCCACTGAGCCGACCTTCTGCAGCATACAGACATGTATTAACGCAGTGATGGAATGAGGTGAAGGCCCTGACATACGTCAACATACATCAACTACTATATTTTGTGCGTGAGGACATCGAAACCAGTGTCTCATTGAGAACATCCATCCTTCTAATCCGTATTTAAAAAGCAGGCTAAATGACTTACGAACACAGCCTTATGTACAGCACAGGCCTGCAAGGGAGCCACTGATGTCACCGTGTGAGAAAACGCTGACGTCGCACCACCGTTAGCTTATCGTAGAATATGTTTTAGGGCTTTATGTTTCAAGAGGACGTGTGGATTTCGACACACTGAAGCACTAAATCCTCCCGCTTTGAAAGATTTTCACCCGGGGAGGCGGAGGTCACTGTCACGTTTCGCCCTCACAAGGAAGAGAAACGGCAATTAGGTCACGGAATAAATATGCACACATATCACATGCCCCTCCAAAAAAGGGAAAGTAGAAGGGGAAAAAGTAAAGGTCAGACACGTTAGTCAAGACTGCGCTCGACAAATTTTAAAAAGGCACGGCGGTCGCGGCCGAATGTATCCCTGCAACATAATTAGCCTGAAATCCCTGCCGTGCGAACAGCAGGACGGACGCCTGCACGCCTGTCCGCCACTCAACGACTCCAGCCACCCCCCCCCCCCCAGCTTCATCCCATCAGGCCGTTTACCTCTGGCCCCTTCTCTCTCTCTCTCTCTCTCTCTCTCTCTCTCTAGAACAGACCAACTAATACGAAATAATAGATTTTTAACCGAAAAGCACGACACATCATGAGTACATCATCAAATAAAACAACAATCTCTGTTTTAGTCAGTACTTAAGTCAGTGCTTTGGTCAGTACTTAATCCACTTGTTTGCCTTTCTTACTATTTTGAAAAACATCAAAATTGTTCAACTAGCCGATCTACATCGACATGATGTGAGCTTGATGATGTTAAAAATGTTTAAAAAAAAAATGAAAATAAGTTTAGGAATAAGGGGGTTTAGCACTTTAGCGTGGACGAAAATAGAGCCCTAAATGTTTCAATGTAAGACTTCTACTTTGTTAGAATGTCCCCGCTTCTCTTTTACAACCCTATCTTTATATCTCTCTCTCTCTCTCTCTCACTCTGCTGCAGATGTGTTCCCCGGCTCGTCCCGACAGCGACAGATCGAGGCATGAATTAGTCATCACCATTAGCATTAGGCGGGCGTTGTGGCCGCGGCGCGCCACCCCGTGCCAACTGCTCTCTGAGCGGACATTAAAGGTCACGTTTTGATGACTGAATGCCACGCGGGCACCTTAACGCCCCCTCCTCCCCCCCGAGGGGGGCTCCCCAGGTGCACGTGAAAGGTTAAAAATTACCTTAGTCCTGGTTTACACACCGCCGCCTGTGTCTGGCCTCTCTCTCTCTCTCGCTCTGTGTATCTCTGGCGAAACGAGGAAATAATTAGGGGGCGGGCATTTAGGGGTGTGTGTGTGTGTGTGTGTGTGTGTGTGTGTGTGTGTGTGTGTGTGCGCGCGCGTGTGTGGCAGTCAGATGACAGAGAGGTACCTAATGGCTCCGTCTAGGGAAGAGTCAAACGCTGGCTTGTCATTCTCTTGACAGGACAAATGAGCATAATGGTGGCAGGCAAATGGACCCCTGCCCCTCCCTACCTCTCTCTCTACATATCTCTCTCTCTCTCTCTCTCTCTCTCCCCAAACCCCTCCTCTCAGTGAGCAGGGGGGACAGTCAGGGGGAATAGGATGACAGTGTGTGTGCAGGGGGTACGCTAACCTTTTCCATAAATCTGTTAACACGTGTATTAACAGCCAGAGTCATGGCCGCTGCGTCCCTAAAGGTGAGAGACACTCATGTTTATTCCACTGCCTCTCTGGCTGCTGCTGCCTGGGCTCTTTATGGAGGCTTTAGGGCCTGATGGCATGCATGCACACAGCTTTATGGAGACCAGGCCACAGCAGACGGGAGCCTGTCTAGTCTTTGCTATGTTGTTGTTGTTGTATGTTCTCCAAACTAGAAGCGAGGTAAAATAAATCTCACAAATCTCTCTCTCTCACGCTCTCATGCATGCATGCGCACAGTCGCACACACAGACACAGAAAGTAATCTCTGCATTCAGTCATGGAATAATTATGGCATTTTCCTTTTTTTCGTTTGTATTTACATGACAGGAGTTGAATAGTCGGGTAAATTACGCACACAGGTTTTTACTAATTAACTGTGGGACAAACTTGAATGTATTTGTTGGCGCGTTTACAAAAGGAGGAGACATAATACTCTCCTGAGAGGAGAGGAGAGAGAGAAATGTTTTTGAGGTACCGTAGCCCCTCCTATGCCCAGCTTTGTGTCCGTGTGTACCACGGAAATTATTTGATTGGCTGAGCACAGAATGCGATGTATGACGATGATACAATACAGCGGCCCTCACTTCACACGAGTGTGCTTTGTACTATTCACCAGTAAACCATCCATTTCACTGACCACTCAGTAATACACTCTGGGCCCTGTTTTCGCGAGTGCTATACCCCCATATCCCTAAAAACTTCTATGCCTTCTTTATTATTTTGAAAAACATTTTTGAATAGTTCAAATAGCCGATCCACGAGCTCACAACGTGTCGATGTAATTCGGCTAGTTGAACACATTTTTAAATGCTTTCCAAAATTGTAAAAAAAAAAAAAAAGAAAGAAAGAAAGAAAAACGTTTAGGGATAAGGGGCGAATATTAGGCTCTCTATCTCTCAGTTCAATATACTTCACAAGTGGCACTACAGAACACACAGCAAAATGAACCACATGATTCTGGAGATAAACATTCTATGAAAATAGCTGATCAAACTCACAGGGCGAGAGAGAGAGAGAGAGAGATAGAGGGAGAGAGAGAGGGAGGGAGAAAGAGAGAGTAGTTATCTCTCTCTCTCTCTCTCATTAGCATAGCAGACCAAAGCGTCCCATATAAATAGCATGGTGTTTGTCAGGAACAGGAAAGGGAAGGCTGTCTTTGCAGGAGGAACCACAGCAGGTCTCAGCTGACTCCATTTAGTCAGACTCAACATCTGTTTATGTGCACTTTGCTTTAATGATATCATCACATATCATTAAGTGTGGCAGAGCCGGCTCTGTGCGCCATGAGCAGGTGCAGCTGTTGGAGTGTGCACGCGAGTGCACGGCGTGCGTGCATGCATTTGTGTGTGTGTGTGTGTGTGTGTGTGTGTAAGCACATTCACACACATTCACACACTACCACCACATACTGGCACATAAACACTCACAAATGGACGCCCAACAGAATGTGCTCATACATACACACACACAGTGAGTGGCTCAAGTGTACACACCAGAGACACGATGGACCGTACGGTATGCCGCCGTGTCAAACAGCGCATCAACGTAGCACATTCTTATGAAAACTGGAACATTAGTCACATTAGCCCATACCCAAACTCCAAACTAACCTAAAATAAGTGTTCATTTCATTTCATAGACTAAAAGAGTAAAAAACTTAAAGAAAGGTTCTGTTTAGTTGCAGAAATAGCAAGCTCACGCCCGTTGCACTGTGACTTGATCGTGTGTAGATTACGACGCCATCAAGGCCTGCCAAAATTAAAATAAAAAAATGTACATAACCTGCAGATTTCGTCAACTAAAATCGTGTGATATTTAGTAGACTAAAACTAGACTAAAAACGAATAAAGAAAATTGTAAAATAATGGCTGAGCGGCTTATAGAACACTCTAGGAACAGATGAATGGAGTACAATGGACCACTATAGTAAATTCACTGTTTCATTTTCTGTTACCAGACAGAGGTGATGAGAGTCCAGGCATATTGACTTCAGCAGACGCTGTGCTGCAAAACCCGCTTTCAGCACTATTGCCCCATTGAGGATATCAACCGACCGCACACACGCACGCACACACACACACACGCACACACACACGCACACAGGCTGTTCCTTCCAGCTGTTCTCTAAACGTTGATTACACAAGACACTGGGGGTCCTCTGCCCCCCACACACTGCATACCCTCTGCCCCGGACCCCACCCCCCAAAGTCCCTGGATCCAGGCCTCCCCTCCCCAGGAGTGGTGCTGTCAGTGAGAGGAGGAGAGAGTGAGAGACCCCAGGCGGCTCCAGGACCTCAGGTTAAGGTTCAGTTAAGGAGCCTCTTTGTCCTGAGGCCTCTGCTTATTCTCTCAACCTCCATCCTTCCCCACAAACGCTCCGTCTTTCCCTCATCCTCTCGTGTCCCCTTCACGGTCTGCCGAGCTAGCCCTCTCTCTCACTTTTACAATAATTGTCAAATAGCTTTATTTTGTATGCATTATCTGTAGGTGTGTAACGATACATTTTAACAGCGATACGATACATATCACGATACATCGTTGACGATATTGGTTCATTATGGCGATCCGATACGATACGATTCAATGATTTGAAATCGATACAGTAACTATTTAATTACATTGACATTTTAAACTAAGTAATTAATCCCCTCTTTTTCTTTTTTCTTCTAGAAATTGCTAAATACCACGCACAAAAATGTAGTATTGATACGATCGACTATTTGCATAGCAAAACGATTCGATGCCGATAATTTGCATTGCAAAACGATACGATACATAGTCAATGTTGCGGTTTTCATTTTGATATACTTCGATTCTTGAAATTAAAATAGATTTTTCGATGCAGTTACTATATTGTTACACCCCTAATATTATTTGTATTGCTTTAGTTTAGTTTATTTGACATGGACATAACAATCACATTGGAAGAACTACTGTTTTTAAGTGTTAACATTTTGAACACGCACCTGTCTTATCTTGGGTGAAACGTTTCGCTCATGTCCTTCACATGCTTTTGATGTGTGCTTAAAAAAACCCCAGTGAAACTAAGTATACCTATATAGCTGGCTTCAGAAATGTTCCATCGGTGTTGATTTTGACAGCGAATTTTGATTTTATTTTAGTCATAGTCATAATGTAGCCTACGGTTGATTTTATTTTGGCGGGTCTTGATGGCGTAGTAATGGCAGATTTTACACTTGCTTGCATGCATGCTGAAAATAGACGATCGCCGCGACGTGTTTGCAGCTTGCAGATCTGCTATTTTCAGAGTTGTGTTTCGAATCACCCGGAAGATCATAAATGGCTCGAGCGAGTGGAAGAGCAACCCTGGTCCGGGGTTGACGCACGTTATGCACATGACGTCACCCAACGTC
>NC_137885.1:10470072-10482572 GCF_963924005.1 Protomyctophum bolini
TCTCTCATTGTTACACGTCTTCTTCTGCTCCTTTTCTTCCCAATTATCTATTACTCGTTTATTCCACTGTGGTTCCATCTGCTAGCTGTAGCCTACAGTCAATGTCAATAACAAGACAAGCCCCCACGCCTTCACCCAGAGTTCCACACGTTATAGCTAGTCAGGGGAATGCACATCCCTAATTGTTTGTTCAATTATATTTTTTCTCGGACAAAATGGACAGTCTACCTGCACTTCACTGCAGAGCTGAACGGCTGAGAGAGAGAGGGGGAGAGAGAGAGAGAGAGAGAGAGAGAGAGAGAGAGAGAGAGAGAGAGAGTAATTAAGGTCTTCAGTGTCTGGGTGAAGCAGCAGTTTAAACAGTTGAGGAAGTGAACTGGGGGGAGGGGGGTCACATAAATACCTTTTTTTCCTTTTCTTTTTTTTCAGCACTCAACGAGGAGTGTAGGCTGACAGCGGAGAAAGCTCGCTGGGAGCAATTTAACTATTTATTTGTCTACGGGTCTGACCCCATCTTGACAAGGTTCGAAAGCAGCTCACGTTATTATTACGCCATATCTCGGGCCGAGGAAGGCGGTGGAGAGGAGAAAGGTAGTGGTTATCAAAGCGGGGTGCCCGGTGAAATTAGTAGACCTCTTTAACCCTATACGCATCTATTATGGAAAATATTAATATCCAGTCAGGAAAGCGTCGACAATTTGTTGGAGATTTCGAACAGAGAAACAGCATTGCAGATCAGAGCATCAGACCTCCTGGCCTGGGCTGGCAGCCCCTAGGTTCAGAGGCCCCTGAGGTGTCACATTAAGAGCACTATTTATACTAAGAGACGTTAAGGATATTTGGTCAACTAAGTGACAGTACGGTAATGATGTTGGCCTACAAAGCAGCCAAAGCTATATGGTACCCCCATGTCCCCATTCACTTATGACGCTTGATGACTATTTCTATACATTTGATGTATTACCATATGTTGTTCATGCTTACTGTAACTTGATTTATTAAATTAAGAGCGTCCATGAACATCCATACTAAAACAGATTCTACTAAAAGGGTGTATACTGTAGGAGTGCAGTCCAACAGCTGACTCCCCAGCTGTTGGCATCACAGCTGCAGTCAAGCTTGTAGATCTGCTATTTCTCAAAGGATTAAATGTAGCCCTATGAAAAAAAGCCAGAAACCATTTCAGAAGCAAGCCAAGCATGAATAAAGCCATCCGATAGAAGGTGATGTTATTCAGAAGGAGAGCAGGGGGGTGGGGTGAGGGGTTTAGTCACAATGTATTTTGTGTAGAAATCAACGTTGCCATTCCAGCGTGTCGTGTCTTATGTGTTAACAAACCGTTGTCTCTCCTCGCCTGGCCTGTCTGTCTGTCTAACATGCTCTCTGGTGTTGGCCTGGCCTTCCTGTCTGTCTGACATGCTCTGTGGTGTTGGCCTGGCCTGTCTGTCTGTCTGTCTGACATGCTCTATGGTGTTGGCCTGGCCTGGCCTGTCTGTCTGTCTGACATGCTCTCTGGTGTTGACCTGGCCTGTCTGTCTGACATGCTCTGGTGTTGGCCTGGCCTGTCTGTCTGTCTGTCTGTCTAACATGCTCTATGGTGTTGGCCTGGCCTGTCTGTCCGTCTGTCTGTCTGACATGCACTCTGGTGTTGGCCTGGCCTGTCTGTCTGTCTGACATGCTCTGGTGTTGGCCTGGCCTGTCTGTCTGTCTGACATGCTCTCTGGTGTTGGCCTGGCCTGTCTGTCTGTCTGACATGCTCTGGTGTTGGCCTGGCCTGTCTGTCTGTCTGACATGCTCTGGTGTTGGCCTGGCCTGTCTGTCTGTCTGTCTGACATGCTCTATGGTGTTGGCCTGGCCTGTCTGTCTGTCTGACATGCTCTGGTGTTGGCCTGGCCTGTCTGTCTGTCTGTCTGTCTGACATGCTCTCTGGTGTTCCGCCGGCCAGCGCTGCTTGACAACGTGTTTGTTCAAGCAACTCAACATGCCGTCCCTCTGCGAGCAGGAGGTCCGCTCCCCCCCCCCACACACACACACCTTCTTTCTCTTTCTGTCTTTGTTTGTGTTCTTAAAGCTGCTGCTGTTGCTTGCTTGAACGCTCACAGTGTCCATGCTCACTGCTCTAATCCTGCGGCTGCTTCTCTCTCTCTCTCTCTCTCTCTCTCTCTCTCTCTCTCCCCCTGAGCACACCGTTCACTTAATCCCTCTCATTTAGGTTGTGGCACTGCTGCACGAAGCAGCAACCAATGAGAAGTTATCATTCTGGGATTGACACTTCCAGATGGGTCTCCTATAGGCTGCTCTTCTACCAGCGGTGGAAGAAGCACTCAGGTTTGTGTTCTATTATCCTTTTTTTATGTCATTTATGTAACTTTCCTCTTCTACTGCGGATTTGAACCCAGCTCAAGTTGCTTCGTTAGCCTCGTGTAGGCAGCCCCTCTCAATTGTGGGGAGACTTCACAGCCAAAACGGTGACGGCCAACCAGATTTGTCTGGAACCAGGCTATAACCAACCAGACCCCAGTATTCAAATATATGGGGGCGGGACATTGCAAAAAACACTGAGAAGGACAGAGACTAATATCCACACAGTGATCAGTATCACTATGCGAAGTGTGCCTGCTTGCTCAGGGGAGAATTTGTATTGTCACCTTCAAATCAAAATGTATCAAACAGGAAACAGGATCGTGTCAAAGGTAGCGTATATACATGATATACTGTATATATAAATATATATAAAATACGTATAAATTCAAAACAATGACAGTGGTTTCATGTGTTTAAAGTATACTCCTCTGCTCTCTCATGATCCGCCATGATTCTCAAACTTTAGTAGTAACAATAGTCACTGCCGTAGTACATTTAATCTGATCATTACAGAACTCTATTGTAGGTTTAAAACCCTCATATTAGCCTGGTATCAATGTCATTTTTGGGTTTCTTATCCGGTCAGAATGACTTGTAGATTGCTGTCTATCTCCAGAACTGTATTCATTCAAGGTTAAGAGGAGTGAGAATCCAGTGTTCCCATAGCCTGAGGGAACAGGAACTTCTGATTGGTTGAAAACACAGCTTCAAACTGAAACTTCTAAATGAAATATGAGAGGAATAAAAAGCCATTTCACCAGGTCTTTAACGGAGACCCTGTGATACCCTCCATGTTCCCTCATTCCCCCTTTTGTCTCTGACTAACAGAGACAATACAAGCCTAGAGGCCAGATAGTGCTGCTCGCTGTTATCACCCAGGGGAGGAGGAGCCGTCCAATTGTATTTGTCAAGGCTTCCATGCGTCAGGAAATGTGGGATGCCCCGATGTACTGTGTGTGTGTGTGTGTGTGTGTGTGTGTGTGTGTGTGTGTGTGTGTGTGTGTGTGTGTGTGTGTGTGTGTGTGTGTGTGTGTGTGTGTGTGTGTGTGTGCGTGTGCGTGTGTTTTGCCTGGCTGACAACAAGAACATTGTTATACACAAATGACCCGTTACCTACACAAATGGCCGGTTACCTATCCACTTCATGCCTTGTGGCACATAAGGCCTTCACAGAGTGCTTCCACGTCGTTGCACGGTCAGCTGCACAAATGCAATAACATCAAAAAATGCTTTCACTAATTACACTACTACACTTCTCAATCTTTCAATCGTACCCACACATACATACAGATTACAGAATGCAATGCATAATTATTTCTCAATCGTTCTCTGACACACACACACTGCGAGCGCACACACACGAGTGTGCTCAAATGAAATGCACACATTCAATCTCTCTCATACTAACTACGCTTAGAATATGACACTTATAAATGCAGTAGTACACACACACATGTACACATGCATGCGCATTGCGCGTGTCCTCTCCAGGGCTGAGAATTCTCGCCTCTGTCTCTATATCTGCGGCTAAACACTGACAGACCAGTCAACCCTGCTGACAGCCCCTGACAGCAGCATAGTTTGTAAAACACCCTGAAAAAAAAACACACAATGAGGCCTCCGAACGGCCTTTGTGTGGCAGAGAGAGAGAGAGAGAGGAGGGGGGGGATGCTAGTTCAGATCGGGGCCTCAGACCTTCAGGGATTTTTATTTGATATGGTTTCTAACTGGGCGGGTTGTCTTTAAGTTAATGAGGGGATTGTCATCCTCTTGCAGCTGATGTGTGACCAGCAGCTCTCTGGGTTCTACAGGGAGGTTGTGCTTGTGATGAAACGCTTCTGTGATCGTTGATGGCGCTTCGCCTCGTTGGCTCGGCGCTCGTAAACTTCGGTTTCGTGTCTGGGCTGTCGAGTTAAGTGGCGTTGACCTACTTTACCAACACAATGGACATCCCTGTCATTCTGTCTGTTAATCGACAGACAGAATGACTTGTAGATTGCTGTCTATCTCTCAGAACTGTATTCATTCATGATGTTCTTGGCCATGCTCCAGTGTGAATTAGTCTATTGCTATTTACTGTAATTGGAATTGTATATCAAACATGTTTATATTAGCTTATTAAAGGTGGGTGGAATCTGTTAAGCAGAAGGGGGAAAAATCCAACCCTCCTACATTCTAAAAGGTAATTGTGGAAACATTTATAATTTCATCCCTGTAATCTTGTTAAGCTTACGATGACAGTCCGACAATCTAATCATCATCAAAACTGTGGAAGACAGGATGACGCAAAAGAAATCTAACAAAGCAAAAAAAAAATATAATACATGGATTCTGTTCCGCAGTACAATTTGCTATTTATCGGTATCACACTGAAAACAAGATTTTCAAGAACAAATACCATGATTTTATATTATTTTTTTATACTTAAAAAAAAAGTATAATTCAATTCGTACTGCTTTATCAATTTGTTGGGGGCCCACTAGCAATATCCTTGTGGACCATCAGTGGGCCCAGAGCAAAAGATAAGTGGTTGATCTTGGCCAATGGGAGTTTATCCTGCCAGTGATGATTTCACAGGCATGTTTCTAAACACGCATGTCTCAGTGCAGCCACTCACTGGGCTATAGCGTCTTGCTTGGGTGAACCATGCGCACGGGGGCTCAAGGCCGCTGCCGACGCGGCGCCTGCCTTGAAACGTCGAGTTGCAACGTTTGAGTTGTTTTGCAGACATACATGTACGCTGGAAACGTTTCTTCTCTGGTGATCGTGCTGGTGCGTGAGGTCACCTGACCTGGAGTCTCACCTGCTGTTTATTCATTAGCTGTCACACAGCGAGGTCAAGATGCCATGTGACACATTTCTATGTGACACCCGTGTTCCTGTGCACTACAGCATCAGCCGCGCTGTCCGTGTCACGTACCACTCGCCCCTCTCTCTCTCTCTGATTCTCCTGTCTCTTCCTCTCTTTCTTTCGCACATCCTGCAGGAGCACCGAGTGGCGTTTCCTCCCCTCAGAGGACGGCGGGAGGCGCGACACGGCCGTGTCGTTTCAAAGACAGACGGGCGACAGAGGTGAGGACAGACAATGAGGTGCGGAGCTGGCGGGGTCGACACCCTCCGTTTGGAGCTTTTTGATGATGACAGCGGAGGGCACATATCCTCCTCAGCGGAGCTCGTCCGCGACAGAACAATGGACCAACGGTGATCTGAACGGGTATAGGGAGGCCGCCTGGGAAGCGGATGGACCCTGGATCGATTCCCGACCTCAGCTAATTTGACACGGTGTCCATGTGCAAGACAAGACACTTAACTCATTAACCACCAGAGTTAAAACATTGTCTATAGCTGCCCTTGCAAGCGTTTGAGGTTTTTCACAAACGTTTGAATTATAGAATATTATTATTCTTCGCAATGATCAATCCAACTTCATATACCGTCACTGTCTTGCTTTTGATGGAATTCTCCATCAATTAATGAACTTTATTGATATGAAACTGTCTCGCTGAAAGTCAACTTTGAACACTGACCCGGTTGCTAAGCAAGGCCTTCGTCACTCCCGGCACAAGCAAACTTGTGAGCGCATTCCATAGGGTCACATTAAAAGTAGAATCTCATTTGGCTGATATCTCTGAAACTACGAGCGCTGTCCGTGGTGATCATCATCCATCCGATGTTCGGATGTGATTTGTGATTTTACATCCCATCGCTCCCGACATATTAACGTTTCTGGCTAAATATAAACATCATGAGCTACAGCTACAATGGAGGTCTGTACGAGTGAGGAACCTGGATGTGAAAACAGGGGAATCTGCCATATTCTGGCTGGCACAGCTAACTACCCTCTATCGCCACCCTGTGGCAGTCGAGGGGTCCCAGAGAAAACATGAGTCACCATTGGTCAACTGCCAACAACACAGAAGAACACACGTCTGAGAAAAGCACAGAGCTGAAAATCAATCAACGCTCAGTGAAACCTCTTTCCAAACAAAACACCTGTGATTGTACTGCGGAATGTTTCCCATGGCGCCGCCCTGGAGGTCAGATGCAGACATTCCATTATGTTAGTGTCTTAAACTGGGAGGAAGTGACTCTGCACACCGTGAGAAGAGAAAAGACATGAGATGACACATTTACAGACCTACGTATCCTCTACACACACACACACACACACACACACACACTGCTGAGGCATTCCCTTCCCAGGGAGTATGTGAGGATATTGCAGTCCAATACTATAACACACAGTCACACACACACTCTCTCCCAGGCAACTTGATGATCTTGAATGCCAATTTGATGTATGTTCATTATGGTGATTTAAAACACGCGTGGTTGTATACATTTGAACGGCCATTTTCATTACATTATTGTGACACTGTCATACAAGAAAGGTTCAAATCAGTTATGCGGCTGCCCAACAGTGACAATATACACTAGTATAATATGTTATTGGAAACTCACTCACATACATACACCCAAGGGTGCTAATCCAGCTCTGCTTCATTTGGGAAAACAATATCAACATTTTCATGATGACCGGTACAATATAGTCCAAACAGAGCATAGCATGTGAACACATATGCTTGCTTGCCTGACAATATCTACATTACAGTACAGATATTATTCAAATGGATGGATGCAGCCTTTTACTGTCCCAATTATTCCATTAATAAAGCAGGAACACTGCCAGAGGTAGGAGTTGACTTCCCAATACACTTGCACGCACGCACACATGTCTCCCTCCCGCGGCCACACGAGTGCGCACACACACACACACACAGTATATTCATGCACAGCAGCGTTGTATAAAAGCACCACCAAACATTCTCTCACCCGCCTACTCTGTGTGTGCACGTGTGTGTGTGTGTGTGTGTGTGTGTGTGTGTGTGTGTGTGTGTGTGTGTGTGTGTGGCCGCGGGAGGGAGAGACATGACTGCACGTGTGTGACAGTGTGAAATTACCTGACACAGCTTTCAAACAGTGCAAGGTGATTCCCCCTCCTGTTGTCACTACAGCCGTGGGATTTGTGTGTGCACACACACACACACACACACAAACATACACACTCTAACTCATTACCTGTCTAAGCGCAGCGCATAAAGGATATACCTTCTGGAAATGTTGTCGTTGAACAAGCTGTTTAGAGGCCGGGGGGAGAGTGGGTGGGCAGATATATCTTTGTAAACACAGCGGTGAGAAGCGACAGGGTAGCGCTGAGAGCAAGAGTGAAACGGTTCATCCACAACCAGAGAGAGAGAGAGAGAGGGAGAGAGAGAGAGAGAGAGAGAGAGAGAGAGAGAGAGAGAGAGAGAGAGAGAGAGAGAGAGAGAGATGTATGGAGGGAGAAAGAGAAGGTGGGGAGTGAGGGATAAAAAAAGCTCCGCTGTGACAGATCTGAGTGTTCTCAAAGAGATGATAAGCGTTAGAGGCAGACGCCTTCACCTTATACACACACTATTTTATTATTATAAAATACACAGGGGCACTAACATTGCACTGTAAGACCTGGGGACAAGAGCCTGTCTGCACATCTGTCTCTGCCTGTGAGTGCGTGTGCGTGTGTGTGCGCGCGCGCGTACGTACGTACGTACGTGTGTGCGTACGGAATGAACCTGCCAGTCTACATCTGTCTGACAGGCGGCTGGGAAGGTGCACTGTGAGATGCACGTCAAAATCAATAAACTCTGCCGACACTCGCGCGCACACTCGCACACGCACGCACACGCGCGCACACACTCCCAGATTCTAGAGTGAAGTTTCCATAGTCAGTGATGTTTTAGGGTGAAATGCATGTCATCTGCTGGTGTTGGTACACAGTTTTTTGTACAGTTAATGCAGCCATTTTCCATTAGAGCACATGCTTCTGTCTGTCAACTGGTCTGATCTGAGCCTATGGGGTTCTGTCAAGAGGAAGATGAGACATCAGACCAAACAATACAGATGAAGGCCATTATAAAAGCAACCCTGGGTCGCAGTGCATAAATGAACATACTTTTCAGATGGTCAACATTACAATTCCTTTTTTTATTCGTCTTTATAGTAATATTCAAATATTTTGAGATACTTTATGCCACAATCCTTCGCTTTATGTGCTTAATCTAGAATATATGAAAGTTTCACTTTAAAATCGTAGTAAAAGAATACAGTATTATCGAGGGGGAAAAAGTAATTAATTGTTTTGTATCTACAACACAACACATGTATGCATGAGGAGTGGGTTCTGAGGTGTGTGTTAGACGGGACGTTTGGGGTCGAGGCACGGAAAGAAATATAGTAAATATAGAACCGTTTCACTCACTCACTCACTCACACACACACACACGCGATCAATTCCTCCTCAGTGCTTACAATATTGGCTGCGCTGATCGTTCTCAGATCCGTCGCATCTCCGTTTCTCTCTCTTCCCAGAACCGAGCCGTGTCGGTGTGTACTCACATGCACATCTAAACCGTACTGGTGTGTATTTACGTGCACATCTCAGCCGCGGTGGTGCGTATCCACGTGCACGTCTCAACTGTGCTGGTGTGTATCCACGTGCACATCTCAGCCGTGCTGGTGTCTTGTTGTAGCAGGTGTGTGTATTCCTGGCACATCGGCGAGGGCCGGGGCGCACAGCAGCCTTCCCCCAATCCGAAGCCCCCCCCCCTCCAACGGCGGCCGTAAACACATCTTAATGCGTTCCCTGAGCTTTGGTAAGATGAGAGAATGTCAATGCAGGCCTGACACCGAGCCTCTGAACCACCGATCGATAGCTGACATTACACACTACGTCTTGACAAGCCCTCACAGTCACTAGCATGAAAGATCTGCATTACCAATGAAGGTGGTGCATGCTGTGTGCGTGTCCGTGTGCGCGCGTGTGCGTGTCCGTGTACGCGTGCGTGTGTGTGTGTGTGTTTCATGTTGGCCAGTTGTGCTTACATTTTGAAGGGTGATTAACCGGCTGCATCACATCCCTGACGAACGCAGTTAAAAACATAAACGCATCAATGGGATCCAAAATGTTGATGGAATAAAAATGAGACTCTGAGTCTCTGGCAGTTATTATAGCCCAGTTGGTCTGGTGCGTGTATGTGTTTCTGATGGGTATCTATGTGCCGGAAAGTTTTAGGGCAGATTTCTCAAGATACAAATATGGTGGCTTTTGGCACAGAAGTATAAGGAGAGTATAGGGCCACTCAGGTAGCAGCACAGCACAGTATGTCCACTGCCTTGGAGTCTAGGTCTGTGGTTTTCAACCAGTGGACCGGGGACCACCAGATGTCCTTGAGGGGGGTCCAGATGGTCCCCAGTTATATGATGGAGAGTTGGTAACCAAATGGACCCTTATAGGTCTTTAACCATTTGGTTTCATTTTAAATTATTAGTTAAACATCTGCATTACTTAATTTACTCAACCAGTATGGTTATGCAATGGAACCAGTAGGCTCTACTGGAGCCTACTAGGGCCGCCCCTTTCATGACGACGCCAGGCCCAGGAAATGAATCCCAATGCATTTTTCCCATATAGACATTTCAAAAAGTATGTTTTTAAAGCCAACTCGAGTCGTGACGAATCACGACTACAAACACAATATTTTGGACCAAACAAAACATTACTAAAAAGAAAAACCACAAAAAAAGTTTTATTGTTTATTGTCATGATTCGCCACGACAAGAGTTGGTTTTGTCCGCGGCGTAAATACTTTCTGAAAAGCCTGAGGAAAATGAACGGGATTTATTTTCCGGGTCTCTCGAGGGGGCGGGACTGCGACACTCTATACTGGAGCCTACTAGGCTATACTGGATTAGGAAACAACGTTGCAACAAAAGATAAATCTTTCAACGTTCATGCAAATGAGGATCGCCTCGTTTCAAACTACGACGACAATTAAAATTGCTCTGAACTAGCAAGTGGCAGTGTGCGGATGTCCCTTCTTTCACATTGTATAATACTCTCTGTCATCATCGCACCTGCTCCAAATTGCCTGCCGGGTGTGCGGAAGTCTTCTCTCTACAAACTACGATGAGCGACGTCCAATCAGACGTTCTTCCATTTGTGTTTGATTGCGTTCCATTAGAGCTGTTGCAAAGTTAATAAATCGATAAACAGCCCATTTCCTGCCTAAAATGCTATCAGAAGCCATGTCTGGTTTAACGTTAACCTCTGCTGATGGTTTCAACGGTGCCAGACATTTTGCTGTTCACAGACACACGGGCAGACAGGACAGAAATCATAATCTCCGGCCTTCTGCCACGCGCCCTGACTGAGACAACTGAAGCCCATCGCACACCGTCTGCGACCGTCTGCGACCGTCTGCGGCGCGGCGCGTTGCAGTGCGGCGCCGCCTGGAAAATAGAACTGTGTTCTATCGGCGCGCCGAGTGGCGCGGCGGACGGAGCCGGTGTGCGATAGCTTCATTGAAAATAATGGAGGCGGCCGTGTCCGCCGCGCGGCGGACGCAGCCGGTGTGTGGTGGGCTTTACAAAAAGTGAAACTTCTCATTATGGTTCATTTCACCACTCATATCACTGGATATTTGTACTGCATTGTGTTAACTCGGTGTTTGTTAATATAGTACAGTCAGTGTATTGCGGGTTTGTAAAGTGACTGTCTTAACTATTGAAACCCATGGTTCCCTCCCCTGGGTTAATGTATGCGTGTTGGTTTGCAGGAGTTGGTGGTTGGACATCATTAGAAGTTCAGTCGCTACACGTGAATTGATATGAATTTCTGCCCGCATCTAAGCAGGGTCGAGATCAACACTGACGTGGCCTCATAGCGCACTTTAGCATATTTTATTGAGTGAAGAGCTGTAATGAAGTGCGGGTTCAAACATCACATCGATGAATATGGCTTATTTAGTTCAAAAGATCATTTTTGACGATATCTTTCCATGATCCATAAAATATTATACGAAGGAGCCCCCCTGCATTATTCCGCTGTTGAAGAAAATAAATAAAAAATAAATTGGCTAATCGACACGTTGATGCAACTTCAGAAACGCTAATAAGAATGGATTCCTGATTTTATTTTTTTTAAAGAACATATTCATTCCGCAGACATCTATGTTTTACATGGATAATGAACCGGCTAAACATTGATCAAAAACAGAAATTAGAAGCATAAATCTTCTTAAAACTGCTCCCCCTCCCTGCACCCCCTCGCTGCTCATCTGCTTTGTCCCGCCATGGAGATGGGCAGCACTTAAAGAACTACCATATATCTTAAATTACTAAATTGCCTCGTGGACGGTGCTTTATCGTGGCGATGGCATGGCGGGGGCATTATCCCAAAGCACCCCATCCCCACGCACACACACACACACACACACACACACACACACACACACAAATACTGAATTTAATCCTCATCTTGACTGACAATGTTGTCAGGCCCTATATATGTTCGAGGTTCTTCGTTACGCCGCCATTAGACGCCTTTTCCCTTTCGTGCGTGGCACTTTGGATTACTCGAGATTATGTTGTAATCCTCCCTAAATCCCTCGTTGCATTAAAGATTTCCGTCAAAACACGGCAACAGCAAAAAAAAGAAAAAAAAAAAGAAAGAAAGCAGCAGCACTCGGCCACACCGAATGAAAATGGAGAGCGTTCCGACGTTTGTTCTGCCGGTCCGTCTTCATTCCCCGTCGTTTGGCCTTGCTCTTATTCAGTCACTATATAGGACAACTGAACTGACAGTGCCTTATTTGCGTCTGAGCCCCGCAACAGTGATTTATCCATGATAAACGGAGCCTCTGTGCCTCCATAAACTCACTACATATTTACGGACTCCCCAAGGAGTCAGTAAAGTCAGTAAATAAATTAGGTGTGTCGTGTGTCTGTCTGCGCGTATTCTACCACACACTCTCTAGGACCCTTCTACTGAACATTTATGATGAAATATCTTTTTCAGTCATTCGAGACCTTTGTAGTCAGAATCCATCCATAACATGAAACCTAAGATGACACCCAATAGAAGCCATTATTATAACCACATGAAGAGAAAAATAAATCCCCATAAAAAGTGAAAATAGTCCATTTTAGCACAAAACGTGGCACACTATTCCGGAATCCGGATTATCAGAACTAATTAGGCCCAAACTAGATTCCGAGACCCTAACCTGAAACCGAGCCGCAGTGCAACGGAGAGGACA